>NC_056726.1:791193121-791550621 GCF_019279795.1 Protopterus annectens
TGCTTGTTATTCTAAGTGTCTTTATTCTGGTTTAAGCACTTGGGTTCCAAACCAGTTACTTTACATTAGGAGGATTCATCGTCTTAACTTTTGTGGAAGGAGAGGATAGCCTACACCCTTATAAGCCGAAAATTGCTGGTGAATTGCTGCTTTATTTAAACTGTTTTTTGCTGTTGTGACTGTGATTTTATGCACTTTGAATTTCTAGTACTATTGCATTTTATAGCATAGGCTAAATTCAGACTTGCTGACTCAAGACTGGTATCACTTGAGTACTAAAACCAGCTCTTGAATGAGTTACTGAAAGATCTGAGGCATCAATTGCTTCAACTAACTGTAATTGTCTGTGTTTGCTCTTATATTGCACTCTTAATTTTTGTTTGCATTCTACTATCTGCTGGAATTGTCTGAACTGTTTTTTGCCACATTTTACTGTATACTGTACTAGTTCAGCTGTAGCATAGTCCAGTTCCAGGTTTTGCTGTTTTGGGTTTGTTTTGTAAATTCTGAGCATCAACTTCAAGCCATCTTTGTTGGTGAAGGCCCTTCTGCACCTTTGTGGGAGGAGAGTGCTGTCTGAGTCCCATCTGTTCGAGGGTGAATGGCCAGAGCTCAGAGAGAGCACCCTTATTGTCTAGTTTGAGTTAAAAGAGTTATTTCTTGTTTTATTTTAAGCCCTGTATTGGCACTTATTTGCATGTAGCGCACCATTGTGCACTGCCGCATAGCAGTGGTTACAATTGGTGGTTATAGACGCAAACCTTTTGGTTGTTAAATTTTTCCTTAGCACTTTGCTTGTGGTCCTGCAAAAGTTTTTCGCAGCCCTCCTCTACTGTCAGGTGGAACACTAAGCCTAGCCATAGAGGTACCAACACAACCTCTCACCCACTAGCCATTCCTAAGTGCAACCTCTTTTCCTTGCCATATAACTTTACTTAACACTATGGATGGACAATTTCCTACAGTTTCTCCAGCCAGCTTGGTCAACATGGGTATCCTGAAGCAGTCTAGCAATTAACTTTTGGTAGGACACCTATTAAAGTCATTTCTAGGTACTGGACCCCCACCATGAATCAGGACACCCACTCTGCCTATTTGAATCTACTTGACACTATCAAGATACATTCAAACACCATGGTTTTGGATTACTTTAACTACCCATCCATTGACTGGGTAAATTACTTGTGCTCACTCACTTGCCCAAAGGTTCTACAACTTCATTAACTCCAGTGCCCTGGACCAGCTGCTTGACACCCCCACAAGGGGTGCCAACATCCTGGATCTGGTGCTTACCAATATGAGGGACTACTGTAGCACCTCGACTGTGAAGTCTTCTCTGGTGAGATCTGACCAGAAATCATTTTCATTTGAAGTAACTATCATTACTACATAGTAGTAAAAACTGATAATAACATACTGTAACAGCAAAATCCAGGTAATAAGACAGAAATGTAAAACAGACAGGATACAACTCAGCAGTTAAATAGACAAAATACAATTTAGCATTGAGAGTCATTACATACATCATGTTAAAATGAAGTAGCTGTATTAAAGAGATAAAAAATGTTGGATGTAAAAAACTGTAGCATTTACAGTAGGCAAGTAATAAGCCCTTCCAACTATCCACAGAGCTAAAGCAGTGATTTTAGGTTATGCATGGGCAAAGCCAGGTGCTTATGAGATGTGATTTTAGAGCTTTTGAAGTGTGAGGTAGTGCGGATGGAGGTCAGTGATGGGGGGAGGTTGTTCCAGTTTCTAGCAACAGTGTGGGAAAATAGTGCTTTGCCAGCAGTGTTGTTAGCCCTAGAGATGCATAGAAGTGATTTGTCCCTAGAGCGGAGTGTGAGATTTGTTGCATAGTAGGTATGTAGTTGACTTAGTGATGGGTTTTATCAGGATACTTCAGAATGTTATAGGCAATAATCATTTGGTGGTACTTTAGTAGCTGAGGAAATTCTAACCATTTTAAGTCCCTTAGAGCTAGACAATGATGGGATCTGACAGTGGCGTTGTTAGCAAATTTGGCAATATTATTATAGCATGACTGAAGTTTGTCAAGGTCAAGTTTTCTGATATGGGTAAGGATTGGTGCTGCATACATTAGTGTGGACAAAAGGCGAGTTTGGGATAGGGTGATCTGTGTTTGATCTGAGAGGGAGTTTTTATGTCTCTATTGTGGACCCATTTTTTGTGAACCTTTTTGATGGTTTGAGAGACATCAAAGAGAAGGTTTTTGTTAATCTCAACACCGAGGAGTTTGGTATGGGAAGAAGGAGAAATTATAGTACCGTTTTTTGAAGTAATAGAAAAGGAAAGAGGAGTAGATTTTGATTTGTTGTGGGTAAATAAAAGCAATTTGTTTTATTAGGGGTTAAGGATGAGTTGGATATTTGTGATGTGTGATTTGTGATATGTGATTTTGTGTATTGACTCAGCTTTACCTGACAGGACCAAAACAAGCTCCTCAAGGAAGAGCAAAACTGCCTGGTGGACAACTGCCACTAACAGGCTTTACAATAATAATAAGAAATTGCTATCAAAGAGAAAAAGGGAGCGAGCCTTAAACTGGAAACATTCCCTGCTCAGCTTAAACAAGTGAATAGGATTTCATGTGAAGTCCTCCAAAGCAAACTATGAATCCAAATTAACTTCCTCAACTAAAGACAACCATAAGGCGTTCTTTAGTTACAACTGTAACCTAAAAAGAAAGGCCCAGATCTGTGCCAAACTGGTAGTTAATGATACCCCGTATACTGAGCCTGTGGACATCGCTAAACTGTTGGCTGACAGGTTCTGTGAAAACTTCACTCCCCTCTGTCCCTGTCACATGTACCACATGACATCCCTACCACCTCTTCTCCACCTTGTATCTCTAAAGAACAGGTCATAAATGCCCTAAGGCCAAAACCACATCATCTATGGGACCTGATAACATCCCAGGCTGTGTCCTACATGGGCTCCAACAAGAATTAGCAACACCATTGGGTATGCTTTTCAATCAGTCTAAGCATCGGCTTTGTCCCATCGGAATGGAAAATGGCCACCATTATTCCCTTGAACAAAGGTGGTGTTTCCACTGACCCTGGGAACTATAGACCTATTAGCCTGACTAGCCCTATCCCCAAGGCCATGGAGCAAATAATAGTGGACCCTATCAACAAATATATAGGTAATCTCCAAACACTTGACCCTACTCAGTTTGGATTTGTCAAAAGAGAGATCATGCCTGTTAAACCTGGTGCACTCCTTGGAGACATTCACCAAGGCCCTGGATGAAGGGAAGTCTGTGCATACAGCCTACCTAGACTTAGCCAAAGTGTTTGTTACTATCCCCCACTCAGGAATCATTGACAAACTTACCCACCTAGGTTTCAACCCTTATATCATTAGATGGGTTGCTAACTGGCTCTCTGATAGAACCCATATAGTCAAAATAGGGGAATCCACCTCCAACAGCAGACCTGTCACCAGTGGTGTTCCACAGGAATCAGTCCTGGGACCTCTACTGTATGGAATCTATTTCTCCAAAGTACAAGTAAAAACTAAAGGTTTGTGGTTGACAAAGTTTGATGATGACTGCAAATGGGGAGTGGTCATAGAATCTCCAAATGTTGTCCACGTCCTATAGAAGGGTCTTACATAAACATATGATTGGTGCCAAAGTCATGGCCTTTAACTAAATGAAAAAAATGTATTATCATCCATTTTGGTAAGGGCAATGTTCCTGCTAATCACCACACCAATAACAACACCCTAAGTACACATTCAGTGGTGAGAGACCTGGGCACACAGATTTACAGCAGCCTTACCTTTGACCACCATGTCTCCCCAGTGATAAGAAGGGCATTCTGTGTTGCTCATCTCATAAGTAAGGGCATTGCTTCCAGAAAAAAAGAAGTTATAACATCCCTGTACTCTTCCTTCATCAGGCCAATAATTGAGTACAGTGCCCCTTTTGGTATGTACCTTTCTAAGCGCTTGCAGAAATTGGAGAAATCACAAAAGTTCCTCACAAGGAAAATCCAAGGTCTTCAGCATCTCTCCTATGTGGATCATCTGAAATCGCTGTCACTTTATTCTGTTTCATACAGACTACTCAGAGGTGATCTCTGCCTTGCATACAAGGCAATCTCTGACCCTCCTTTGTTGGAAATGCTGCATCTCCATAAGTCAAATGGTACACGGGTTGCTCACTCTAAAGACCTTAACCTGGTATGTGACATTAAAAGAACCTGCTGGAGGGACAGATTTGTGTCCCAGAGGTTACTATACCTTTAGAACAGACTTCTACTTCATGTCAATCAGAGCACCTCATTGGCCCTCTTAACTGCTTAAATGCAATCTAGACAATTTTATGGGTACCATAAATTCACAACAGGGGTTCCACCTATGTTCCTTTTAGACAGGGGCAATAGGTGCTGATTGTGGAAATAAGGGTAGATCTTGGCAAGGCTTGTAAGGGCCCTAGGGTCATTAGCCTAGAAACTTCCTATGATCCTATGAAATATGGTGTAGATCTAAAAGCAAATAAATATATTATACCACATTCAGACTTTGAACATGTGGAAATTTCCAGTTTACTTTAACAAATGTAATAGAGATGTAAAATCAACTAGATATACCGTAGCAGATTCAGACTTTGAACATGGTGACTTGGTGAAAGAAGAAGATTTCTACTGCAATACGGATGTAGGTCACTACAGCTTTGTAAGCACCAACATCGGTGATTTCTGGCCAAATGGACACTAACATTAAAGTGTGAGGACAAAGGTCTAACTGTTCACAAAATGGTAGACATCATACACACCAAGAACACATTGTATATTGAGCAGAAGACCTAAGTTCATTGTATCATTTCTTCTAATGTTTTTGGTGATCACATAAAATATCTTCGCAGTCAGGTACTATTATGCCCTATCCTGCAAGGCTCTTTGCAACATTTGTGACAATTTAAGGCTTTGATAAATGGCTCCACACCTAGGTGCATAAATGCTATATAGTCCATGAAAAAGACAGATATGGTCCATAGCTTTTATGAGGCACTTCCATATGCTTCTAATGTGTATGATTAATCTCATTGTCCAAACACATTTAATTTGACAGCAGGAATTACTTAATCTACAAAGATACCTAAAAATAACACTACTAGATAGGTTATCTCAGGATAATTGCTTCTGTCAGACTTTAGAGCAGGTATTAAGTATGTGAATCTTGGCATGAAGTTACCCTAGTAATTGTGCAATATTGTTCTAAGTTTTCCAGTGCATATAGGAAAACTAAGGTTATACTTCACAGTCCATCCCATTCATGGTATGCGTAACACCCAAACCTACTAATCTACAAAATGTACAATGTCACTCCAAGTCACGTGCACTCACATTCAATATTAACAAATCTTCCAAAAGACAGAGGTCCTCAGACTATCTCAAGACCAACAACAATCCACTGTTGAACTGAAAACAAACCTTGACCTCTCTAGAATAGTGAAGGCATCAGAATTAGATGGCCCGCAAGATGAATTGTATTCTCATACCCCATCAACCAAAGGCATCAGTGACAATTACCACCCAAATCTTGCTAAGCAGCTACCACCATGGTGTTATATAAACTAATGAAAGAACTAGGATTACCTGCCCCCGCCACCACCCCACCCCCATTGAAGTACAGTCCCTATTTTGGCAGTTGTGTCCTGTGGAAAAAAACATGGAAAACAGAAAATGTGATTTTAGAACACAAAATATTTCTAACTTTCCTGTGTTACAGAAAAAATTATTCTTTATCTGAAACATGTTGCTATCATATTAGCATCATTAATGAGACTTCTACAACACAGAATTTTTATTTTGGAAAAAAATGAAACCAAGTCCTTTGAAAGGAGGCATGGGATATCCTGACAAATGTCAAGTTACTGTAAAAATGTATCTGGACATCTGAAAAAGTGACAATTTAACAAAAAACTCTCATGCTATAGGTCTCATTAATTTATTATCTTACTTAATTAGAATATAAAACATTTATATTTTTGTTTGTATCCTGAAAGAAAATAACACTACTAACAACATCAGATCACTTAGATCAGTGTGGGATTGAAGTAGACAGACAAATCTGATATAATGTTAAAAAATGTTTAGTTGGTCAGCAGCTTCAAGTGTTTTTAGCATACATATTAATGCAGAAAAAATATCTAATAGCTCAGACTGAATGTACATGTGTAAGGTGCTAAAAGACTGCAGTTTTCCTTTCTCATTTTTATATTACTAAATTGTTAATACATAAACTCACTACAAATATTAAAACAAAAATCCTCTAGCAGCTATAACCCGACTGCCTATTTACCCATTTACTTTTTGCTACAGTATAAGTTTTAATAAAATAGGTTAGAACCTCCAAAAACTGTCCAGGGCAATGGGAGACATTCTAAAACAGCTTGTTTTTACTAATGAGGTAGTATGACTGCTAATGAATTATTATTTCTCATACCTGACCCCAAAGAATCTAAGGCAAACACCTATGCATTACTGATTACATAACTCACCAAGTACAAGGGTAGGGTAGTATGCAATCCAAAAGAAATAATTCTCATTACAATTGACAATATCCTACAGGAAGGCAGATTCCAAACAAATAGCTGATGTCAAAGCCATAGTCTAAAACTAAACACCAAAAATGTATAATTGTATCCTTTGGAAAGCATGATGTTCCCTACAACTAACACGTTGATATTACACCCATGAAAATTTACCCAGATTGAGGGACCTGGGAACCCCTGTATACAATAGGTATACATAGGTGGTTACTGAGCTATTGACCTGAAGGTCTTTATAAGCCTAGCTGTGTGCACCCAATATCATACTACAGAAACCCGGTATGAAAGATCTTGTCTAAACTTGAGATATTAGTTAGCAACGACTGCCCATATCTAGGAGGGTCAAAGGTGAAATCCCCAGTAGGAATTTACGTTTTCCCATCCAGTCATCCAGGCTACGCTTAAACAGGGTCATAGAGGAGTTCTGTTTGATGTGAATTGGTAGCCTATTCCAGACGAGTGACAACCTCTGAGAGACATATCTGTCATTCCAGCAGGTCCTATTTAATTTATATCGCAGACTAGGATAAGGTCCCTGGAGTGGGTGACCCTTGTCCCTTTTGACTTGTGGATGTGCTGCATTTCCATTAGGTTTGGATCTGAGATTGCATCTTTAGGCCAGGCACAAGTCTCCTCTAAGTAGTCTGCATGCTACTGAGTACAGTGACTTCAGTCTGTCAATGTATGACATGTGCTGGAGACCCTGAATTTTCTTCGTTAGAAATCTTTGAGGTCTCTCAAATTGCTGCAGGTGCCTGGTAAGGTACATACCAAAGGAAGCCTTGCATGCAGTTATTGGCCTGAACAGAGTTGACTACAGGGGAGTTATACCCTTTTTCACTCTTGAGGCAATGCCTTTGCTAATGAGATATGCAACGTAGAATGCCTTCCTTACCGCAATAGACACATGGTGGTCAACGTTTAGGCAACAGTGAACTTGTGTTCCCAAGTCTGTCACTACTGAGTTGTTACTTAGGGTATTATTATTTATATGATAATCTGCAGGGATATTGTTTTTACCGAAGGGGAGGATAATGGATTTTTTAGCACTGAGTTTGAGTCCATGGCTTTGGCACCAATCTTTGGTTTGTGTAAGTCCCTCTTTAAGTATATTGACATCATTTTGGATTCACTGATTGCAACTAATTTGCAGTCATCAGCAAACTTAGTCAGCCACAGCCCCTTTGTTTTGGCCTGAGCTTCTGGGAAGTATATTCCAAACAATAGGGGGCCCAGCACTATCCCCTGTGGAACTCCACTACTGACAGGTCTGCTGGTTGAGGTAAAGTCCCCAACTTTGATTGAATGTGATCTGTCTGTGAGCCAGTCAGCAACCCACCTGACAATATAAGGGCTGATATTCACCTGGGAAAGTTAATTATCAATGATGCCCAAATGTGAGATTGTGTTGAAGGCCTTGGCTAAGTCAAGATAGGCTGTATGCATAGATTTGCCTTCACCTATGGCTCTGGTGATATTCTCAAATAAGTCCACCAGGTTTAACAGGCATGACCTGCCTTTGACAAAACCAAACTGTGTTGGATCAAGGGTTTGAAGATCACCTATATGCTTCTTATAAGGTCCATGATAATTTGTCCATGCATGTTTTGCATATAGAAAGGAACCAAAAAGAACTATAAAAACTGCTGTATTTGCTTATCTAGTATCCCACAGGGTTAACTTCTATTATCAGCAAAGCAATGCACTTGTATGTTTTTGGGTCTGTAGTTCCCAGGGTCTGTTGCTGTACCTCTTTTATGAAGGGTTGATGACTATTGCTGTTTTACATTCAGCAGGAATAAAACCAGTACTCAGACTGTGGTTGAAGAGAGTACCTAATGGAGTTGCTAACTCATGTTTTAGACCATTTAAAACACAACCTGGGATGTCATCCAATCCCATAGAGGCTGTATTTTTGGCCCTAGAGAGAGCATTAATGACTTACTCTTTGGAGATGTAAGGTGGGGGAGATGTAGTGGGAATGCTTTGTGGAATGTTAGGACGGGACAGGGGGTGAAATTTTCACCAAATCTGTTGGCTAATAGGTTAGCTATTTTCGCAGGATCAGTGTGTGATGCCATCCACAGCTAGTTCAGCACACATCTGGGTTCTACCTTTTAGGTTATGGATATAGCTGAGGAATGCTATGTTGCTAAATTTTTTTCAAAGTTGCCCTTAGAGGAGTTTACAGGTTGTCTTATTTGTTTGTTCAAGCAGAGGGTGTTCTTCCAGTGCTGTCATTCAATCACCCTGTGCCCACTAATGTAAGGAAGTCCTTTTTCATTGCATAGTGTATTCATAAGGGTATGGCATTCAGGTCCTTGGAGGTGATCATTCCACTGTATTCTGCACTCATTAGGCTGATTGTTGAGTATAGCGCCTCCTTCAGTATGTACTTGACCAAACACTTGACGCAACTCAAACAACCACAATGCTTTCTCACTAAGAAAATCAAGGGCCTAAATTGGAAAAGTTACACTGATAATCTCAATGCTCTGTTCCTATTTTGGGTATCATACTGCAATCTTTGTCTCACTTATAAAGCCTTGACCCTATCATTTCAGATTTATTGCATATTCACAAGTACTGTAATGTCAGAACACCCACTCAAAAGATCTCAGTCTCTTATGTAACTTAAACAAAACATGCTGGAGGAACAGATATGTCTCACAGAGACACCACTTCTGTAGAACTGTCTTATACTCCATATAAAACAAAGTATGTCTCTTACTGTATTCAAGCATTATCTGGATGAGTGGATGGGAAACTTCAAGTTCTTCTCTGAAATGGCACCCTTGTCCTTATGGACAGATAATATGAAGGGCTGTGGATTAAACATGCTTAAAATAATAGGGATAGATACTTATTTGGACTGCAGGGTTAGGCTTCTAAATCTACCTCATGGATCATTATCCTAGTAAGTACGTATGAAAGTGTAAATTACATTTGTTCTATGTTAAACAGTTTAACTCTGTTTACCCATTTGTTTGGAATACAGAAAGGGCTTCTTATTTAGGAATTGGCACAGATCTCAGCAAAGTTTCTTGCAGTTAATTACAGCTACACAGTAGATTAACAAACTTACTGAGCATTAAATATATTACCCGAACAATAGAGGTATTTAGCAATAAAGATGGTTAGATGGTTATTTCCCTAAAATATGTCATAAAAAAAACTTTATAATCCTTACTCTAGTTAATAAAAAAATGGCAATGGCTAAGCAAACACAGGACTGGCATTATCAGTCTTTTTATCTCACAAACAGAGTTTCCAGTACATACAGTTATCAACAAAATCAATAATATGTAGGCTATTGCTCTATTTGATCAACCCAAACTTCCAGGCGGAATGGATGAATTTGCATTACTCAAACTTTCAAACACAATTACCCTATATTTCCAGTCAACTGAGCTAATACACTCTACATCTCACTATGCTAACCAAGTACTCATTAATCAAGGGAACTAATTTAAATAGTAGATTATTTTCTGAAAGGAACAAGCTGAGCTTCAACCTCCTTAGCCAGTGATTCTCACTTTCGAAAGTTGATACTTCAGGGGTGTCAGATACTGGTCACATTATACTTTAAAGAATAATAATCTAGAATTAGTTCATATAGTGGCCAGATATAGTATAAACAAGCTGTATGGTCCCAATATAACAAATCATATTGCTTTGGTAATCAGGTAAGACAGAAACCTTATACATTCTTTCTCTTGTCTCCACATTATCCCCCCCCTTCCCTTTTTCTAAAGGCACACTGCTAAGCAAGTTATATACTTAGGTGACATTTAATAAGTGGGTTAGAAAAATTATATCAGGCGGTATGCTAAAATATCTAGAGTGCTTCGTAAATGTAACTATATTTTATTGTAATCTTAACTGTTTTGCTTTATAAAACAATGTATGTAATTCCTAAACAAAGTAAGATAACACCCAGCTATAGTTTAAAGGTGACATTTTGAGCAACACGGGCTAGAAAAACTGAAAGGCAACTTGAAAAACAAAAAACAAATAGTAACAAAAGAATGACTTTGGGTTGCTTGGCTTATAATTAAAATATAAAAATATTTGCAGATGTTTGTAATTCTTGAATAAAATGACTCTTGGACATGTACAATCTGAGGCAGCAAATTAACATTAAAAGTATTTGATTACAGATGGAAATTTTGATTTGTAAGATACACATATGAGATGAAAGGATGAGAATGAGGGCAGATTTTATTCATAAAATTAAACAACATGGATTTGTACAATTTTACGGTTTAATTTCTGACAATTATTTATGACAGGCAGAGCATTCAGTTAAAAACCATATTGTAAAATATTAGCTGAAATAAGTCTTAAATTACCAAGCACATCGCTTCTGTTCACCGACTTGCATTCTCACATCACTCTATAGGAATTTTTTGCATATCCTTTTGTAGTCAATCTTTTTCTTTTTTTAGTTTAGAACAGCATAATATTGCATAACAATTGTGTGTTTGATGTAAATTGCAGATGTATATAATACTGCTATACAAACATTTTCCAGGTTGTCATTGGTGTGTGACTGTGTGTGTGTGTGTGTGTGTGTGTGTGTGTGTGTGTGTGTGTGTGTGTGTGAGTGTGTGTGTGTTTGTGTGTCTGTGTGCATGTGTGTAAATTTGTGTATATCTGTTTAGTATTACTCACAATAATCAGTCTAAACAGTAAGCAGCATTAAAATAATTATGAAACTATTTGAAAAAAAACTTACCAAGTCTAACAAAGATGAAGCTGTCAACATCAAATGTTGTACACTTTGAGAGAGAGAGAGGATTACATATATGCCACAGATTATATATTACTAGCTGCTATATAATTTATGAGAAGGTGGAGTAAACGTATCAGTCTCATCAGTGTGAAATAGCACTTTCACAACAAGACAAGACAAGTTTGCACACTAGTCCTTGGAAGCTGTTTAACATATTAAGAAAATGCAAGTACATGCTGTACTTTGACACTGATTTTTTTTTTTTTTTTTTTTTTTTTTTTTTTTAAGAACAGGGAAATGTTACTTATGTATACTCAGGATGACAAAAGGCTGATTTTTGAGTAGGTATGAGAACAATTTCAGAGCAGACATTCAGAATTAATAGGCTATGTTCTCTTGACTAAATGGAGGACATGCTATAGACTTTCTGAAAATAAGTGTTCAGTCATACACCCCAAGAAACAATTACAGGATCCATTTTTATTTTTCATTTCAGTTAAAAAGAAAAAATTATAAAATAGTACTTGGTTGCCACCAATGACAATGTAATAAAGCAAGACAGTATGTTAGATATACCTTTCTTTCCTCACATCTATGAGTATCTTCAAGAGCCGTTTCTCACCCAACATATTTGTCATATCTGCTGTGACCTCATCTGAGCCTGCTGCTTTCCCTGGACTTAATTTCCTTAGTGCTGTTCTTGCTTCTTCAATGGTATGCTACTCCAGTTCATTCATCATAGGCTGTGTCTTCGGAAGTACAGCTTATGTTGTGTTTTCTTCATTCAGAAGCTACTGGAACTACTCCTACCATCTGCCTTTGATGTCCTATGGACTAGTGAGGGGGTGGTTGTTGGCATCCCTTATGAAGGGTGTCTGATTATCTTCATTATCTTTCTGTCTTTGCCTTACAACCTGATATAGTTTCTTTGTGCCATTTACTGAGTCAATTTCCAGAAGGTGGACATACATTGTGCTTTACTATTACAACTCCTCTTTTAGCCTGTTTGTTAGCCAACCAGTATTCCTTCCTAGCCTGGTCCATCTTTTTTATCTCCCACTTTTTCTTGCACTGCTTCTTTGTTTTAATGACTTCATGGACTTTCTACCACCAGCTTCCCTTATGTACCTTACTTCCATACCTGGCTTGACCACATATCTGTTCTGTAGTTCTCACAAATGTTGTTTTGAGGCACAGCCATTTTTCTTCAACTCCACCTATTACCTCTTCCTCATGAGGTGATTGATACCTGAGTAATTCCTTGAACTGTTGTGTTTTCTCTCCAGTCAACTTCCGGGTTTTCAGCATGGTCTGTGTTGACCTTAGAGTCTTCTCTGACCACTGCTTGCAGCTGATTGTGGCAACCAGTGTGTTTTTTTACCTGTGGGCTGACTGTTTCACAAGGGATGACTTTGCAATCACTGATTCTACCCCATTGTGCTTTCCTTGCCAGGAGAAAGGCTACATGAGTTGCATGTTGGCGACTCTTGTATGTGATCTTGTGACTGCCTCTCTTGCTAAACCATGTTTTGGGCACCTTCAAGCCATAGCAACAATTAATGTTGTCCTGCTTTATTTAGTAGGCCCTGCAACTGCTGTCTAAATGGAGTCTTTTCCTCACTATCACAACCCTGCAGTGGGGCATAGGCTGAGATTATGAATACTGCCCTATTGTTACACTAGAGTCTGATTGTCTCTCCCTCACCACAATTCCCACACCATTTCTAGCCTGTCCTCCTCCTGACTAGTAGAATCTTTATTCCAAGTAAACTTTGCTACACTGCCCTTCCATCTTGTCTCTTGGATACATAGAATGCCCATCCTCCTCCTTACCATCATGTCATCCACATCCAAGATCTATCCTGTCAGTGAACCTACATTGAGTGTAGGACTTGTTAGCTCACATTTGGCAGGTTGATTGGTTTTACATCCATCTTTCCCTGAACAAAGCTATCTTAGATAACTCAAGCTGGGCAATTGGACACCATCCAGCCAATAGCTTATCGACCAAGGGCTAGTGGGCTTTAGCAGGCACACACTGATGAATCGGGACACATCCACCCCTTCTACCATTAACATTGGTCCCTGGCGTAGTTCAAGTCCTCAACCCATTTATCACTGGCAAATACCCATGTCCATTTGGTGACAGTTGTTACAACTGAATTACCTAGTACCATTTTTTAGTCATGTGACTAGCTTTGCCATGGCACATAGTCTGTGATCCATGTTTTCCTATCTTGAGGATATTGCACACCACAGCAGATGCCCAAAGAGGCTGGTCTATACAACTCATACCTTGTAGGTACCATCAAGAGTCTGTGATGCTTCCCACAGCTACATTCTTGTGTGAGTTTGTGATGGAAACACTCAGCATGTTTTCTGGAGGTAGGACACGCCCCACGGAAGCACAGAGAGAACATGCACAGTCCATACAGGCAATGAGCAGAATTCAGGATTTGAACCTTGTATCTTGTATGTGGGAGACAACGATGTTAACCATTATACCTTGGTTACCTCATGTATTCAAATACCTTGGTTTAACTACTTGCTTTCTCTTGTGGCTGCTGTGTGTTCTTGGCCTGCTATCCCTACTCCCACTTTTCAACTCTCTTCTCTTAAACTCACTTTGCCTACTGGCCCAGCCCTCCTGGAGATCCAAGGCCAATCTCGGGATAGCAAGTCTCACCCTGTTTGCCTGACTCCCTACAGGGACAGTCTCTTTCTCCCAGAAGAGAGAGTTAAAGGATCCAAGAAACTTTTTAACTCTCTTCTCCTAAACTCACCTTGCCTACTGGCCCAGCCCTCCTGGAGATCCAAGGCCAATCTCGGGATAGCAAATCTCACCCTGTTTGCCTGACTCCCTACAGGGACAGTCTCTTTCTCCCAGAAGAGAGAGTTAAAGGATCCAAGAAAGTATGTAATATGCTATTATCCCTACTGCAATTCTGCTTGTGAAATTGTTATATCACTTGCCTGGTGCTTGTAAGGGATCCCGGCCAGAATAGCCTGCAGCCATACACTTCTCACTATGGACTCCCTTTATACCTACCTCATCCCTGGTTCCTTTTTTGCCTATAACATACTTATATCTGAGTTACCTCCCTTCCAACTCCTATCAATCTGCTTTAGTCGTCCCTCTCTTTACAAAACCAGGTTCTGTCCACTAGGTGGCAGTGTCTACCCATCTTTAACCCCTTTTTCCCATACTCCTTCCAACGCACTATACGTTTACAGATTAATAGGCCTCTCTCTCTTAACTGCTAAGTAACAGTTCTAACCTTCTCCACCTCTGGTCTCTGTCCTCTCCATTCCCTTGTACTGCACCCCTAGAATCTCAATAACCACCCTGCTTACCTTCCTCTGTACTTACCTTCACCTGACTGATTGTTTCTCACACTGCTTCTGCTGCCTACCTTCCTTGGATGTATCCCACTCCATTCGCCCTGTGGGCTCACTCTGCTCCCCTACCCCACCCCCAAATCTCACCCACCCCAATACATCTATATTTATACTCACCTAACCACTCCTACTTCCTCTCTACCTATTACACCCCTCCCCTTACACCACCACCCCCTCCTCTAGCACCACTATTCTCTTCCTACCCCCTCCCACTATAATCCATCTCCTCACACTTCCTTCATATTTAAAAACACTGTATCTATTTCTAACCCTTTCCCCACACTACATAATATACCCTATCAAACCTCAACATGCTTAAAAAACTTATATCATTCTCAATCCAACTACTACTACTTCTAAACCTTATTTATATCCACTACCTTACCCAGCCCAACTCCACAAATTACACACCATTACCTCATACAACCAGCTCACTCCCTTCAACTCACTTGTACTCATCTGTCTCAATCACCCCTGGACTGTATCCCATTAACATCCATCTATTTTTTCATTACAAAATATGCTCTAATAATAAACACTCTAGCACCTCTCTAACCTCAAAAATACATACAAATCTGACAATATACAACATACAAAAAAGGCAATCTAAACACCTCATCATAATCCAACACCTAACAAACATACATCTATCTGGAGATATACACCCTAACCCAGACTCAAACACCACTACCCCTACATCTAAGTCCATCCTATTAGCTTCTCTAAATGCCCAAAGTATAGCTAACAAAATCCCCAACCTCCATGCCTGGCTTCTCCACTACAAACCTGAAATCTTAGCTATCTCTGAAACCTGGTTAAAACCTCATATAAAAGATACTGAAATAGTACCACCAAACTACTCTATTATCAGAAAAGACAGGACACACAAAAAGGGTGGTGGAGTAGCCCTAGTCTACTCATCCACCATATCCATTACTCCCTATAACAAACCCATTCCTCAGTTCTCAAATGCAGAATTAGTATTAGCCCTATTTCAAATAAATAAACACATCTGCATAGCCTCACTATACATCACCAGGAGACAATATCTCAGTACTTGAAGATATCCTATCCTGGCTTTCTACCAATATCAGTAATGAAACTATTATTATGGGAGACACAAATATTAACTGGACTTCATTCATTCCCCTACACACCCCTTAAACATCAGCCTATATAACTACTCTCAGCTCATCAACCTCACTACCAGACCCTCTAAAGACTTCTCCAGTGGTAGTACCCTAGACTGGATGTTAGTCTCTCACCCCCACTACTACACTGATAGTGGAATCCTTCCTGATTCCCTCAGTGACCACCTTCCCATCTTTACCAGATGTCTTCCATCTCCATTACAAGCAACTCCTAATTACATCACCACTTGCAACCTAAAAAACTTCAACCTAGTAACCTTCTCTGACTCCCTAAAATCAATAAATTGGAATCCACTAAAAACTCTACCCCTGGACAATGCTGTTTCACATTTCAATACAACTTTCCTAAAACTGCTGGATAGTTTTGCCCCCTTACAAACCAAAAGAGTAAGAAGCAATACCACCCCCTGACTAGCAAAAAACACACTAACTACCATGCAACTCAGAGACAAAATCTGGGCACGTCACCAAAGAGACAAAACTCCCACCTCCCTTCAAGAATTCAAAACACTTTGTAACACAGTTAAACAGCTTATCACAACAGACAGACAGAATTACTTCACCTTACTCCAAAACAACCATAAAACCAATCCAAAAAAATTCTGGAAAGGCATCACTACCCTCACAAAACTTGGTTCAAGAGAAAACCCAAGCCCAAACCCTAATGCATTAGATATAGATCTGGCTACCCAAGTCAACTCATTTTTCATAGACTGTATTTCCAAACTAACCACATCCTTCTCTAACAACAACTCACCCCCTACGTCTGCATCCATCCCCTTGCCACCCCCCTCATCTCCTATCTCTCAACTCCCACCTTTCTCCCTAAAACCTGTTCATACTTCTACCATCAAAAAACTCCTACAAAAACTCAAATCATGCACCAATGCCCCCGATAACATTCCCTCCTCCTTCCTCAGCATAGCTGCCGAAGCCATTGCCTTCCCTATCAGCATCCTAATCAATCGCTCTATCCAAGAAGGTCTTGTACCTACACTCTGGAAAAAGGCTTTCATTATTCCCTTACACAAAGGAGGCAATAATAACAATATTACTAACTTTCGTCCCATTGCCATCCTCTCTCATATATCAAAACTCCTTGAGAAATGTATCCATCTTCAACTCCTTCCTTATCTCTTAGACAATAACTTACTAACTTCAACACAACACGGATTCAGACCCAATCATAGCACCATGACCACCCTCCTTTCCTTCCTGGAAACTCTAAATATAGCCAGAGACTTTGGCTGTACTGTATCTACCCTCTTCCTGGACCTCTCTAAGGCTTTCGATACCGTCTCTCACAACCTTCTCCTAACTAAACTATCTAACCTAAACCTATCCCCTTCCTCTCTCAATTGGTTTAACAGCTATCTCTCCAACAGGCAACAAGCTGTCAAATGGAAAAAAGCCATCTCCTCCTACCTCAACACACCCACTGGTGTTCCCCAAGGTTCCATTTTAGGTCCTCTCCTCTTCAATATATTCATAAATGATTTCTTTCACTCAATTCCTCATGCTAAACTTATTCAGTATGCAGATTATTCTACAATTATCTGTGCAGCCACATCCATTCTCACTCTCTTAAAACTGACCCAAGAAGCCTTCTCTACCACAGAACAGTGGATGAAGGACAATCATCTAGCACTCAATGCATCAAAACTCAAACTTATGGTATTTACCCCCTCAAAAACCAACACCATTGATAAAAAACTTTTCTCCATCACTAGCCAGAATAATACACCTCTTGAACTAGTATCCGAAATCAACCTACTAGGAGTCCAGATTGATGACCAGCTCAAATTCAAGAGCCATCTACAACTAAACATAAAAAAAACTCACCAAAAACTTGGCATGCTCTACTGACACGATCAATTTCTCACTGCATCTACTAAGCTCACTCTAGCTACTACATTTCTCATCCCTTCCCTCCTTTATGGAGCCCCTCTCCTAATAAACCTACAATCAGCTCTCAAAACAAAACTGTCCTCCTGTTATAATAAAATTGCCAAATTTGCCACTAGCCACAAATCATCTACCCATCACTGTGCATCTCTCCACAAAATTAACTGGCTAGAGCTTCCCAACTATCTCTCCTATACTCAGCTCACTTTTGCTCACAAACTCATCTTTCATCCCTCCCTCTGTCCCTCCCTCAGCTCTACCTTTAAAATGCACCTACCACAAAGACTCCTAAGATCCAATAACCAAAACCTTATTGAGCTGTACAAACCCCTTCACTCTCCGGGACAAAACCTCCTGTCCTTTGCCCTGGCACGCATATGGAACTCCCTTCCTCCCTCCATTCGTACCACTACCAACCTCCCTGTTTTTAAAAAATCACTTAATTCACATCTAACTTCCTCATGGGAATGCTCCTGCTCCCACCCCTCATAGCCTATTCTCCATTTCCTACAAGCAACTACTCCATATATTAAGACACTAAATAATAAGCCAACTGTAATAACGTCTTATAATTCTCTAAGCATACAACTCCATTCGAGAAACTATATATTCACTACAGCAATTCTTTGTTTTTTTCTTAAAGATTTAACCAATTTTTTTTTTCGTGCACCTGCTTAATTCTTAGCTTTCAACAAATGAAACCTATCATGGCATTGTAACTGCTTAATCTTTGCTATGTCTAGAAGCTACAAATAACTGAAATTGTAAACTTCTGTAAACTTTTTAATCTTTGGTCTTGAAGGTACAAATGACTGAAATTGTAAACTTTTGTCACAATTGTTCTGTAGTTTAGTCTTTAACCTACAAATGATTGAAATTGTAAACTGTAATCTTTGTTTTGGAGCTTTTCTCCCCAAGACTGCATTGAAAACGGGTTCTTCTTGGCCCAATGGACTATCCTGGTAAACCAACTGCAAATAAATAAAATAAATAAATAAATTATGTTAACTAGTCTGATACAAGTCACTTGACATGAAACAGCCAATAATTTCACTTTCTAACTCTAATAAACACTTAAAATGCATATAAAATGAAATTATTTTCTTGCAAGTTAATATTGCAAGTAACATTATATGTTTACATGTTCATTACAACCAGAATTGTTATGTATTTTTTATATGAATAGCATTTTATTTTAAAACACATTTGGAATAAACATGAAAATAACACCACTGGATAAATAGTAGCACACAATTCATTAAACAATAGAACGAGTTGTTGATAAAACATCTATGTGCATGTTGCTCAGCTTTTCCTCTCATTATTAAACTGCAGTGATTGTGCAATCATGGCTCCTTATGTCCACATACTGGAAGTCAGACAAAAATCTAAGTTTTATCAAAAAAAAAAAAAAATAGGTCATCAGGTTATCTGTCTCTTGAAGAGATGATCCCAGGCAGCAGGTGATTTGATATTCTGGCTGGCATCTTTGAAGGAATACATGAGGTAACCAAGGTATTTGTACATAATTTATTGTATTGATTCATCTAGTAGTGGTTTTCTACACTTCCACTCCATGTCATATTATCAGTTTAATCACAATAACTATTACCCCCAAAAAATAATAGAGCAGGAGTCTTGAGCAAGGTTTTTAGGTTGACTACTCCAAACAGCCAAAAAGTCCATTCATTGTTTAGTGTGGGTCTATATTACAACGTCGAACTCACAGGAATTCGAATGTTGCAATATCTAACTGTAAACTTCGAAATCCAATGATAACGAAAACACAGAACAGCCCCCATTTAAATATACCAACTCTGAGATCACACCACAGTGGAGGAAATAGCAAAGCCCAGAAAATGGCCGTGACTTTGCTATTTTTATATTTCGAATGTTTGGGTCTGATATTACAAAGTTTGAACTCCTGTGAGTTCGACATTGTAATATAGACCCATTTAGTGTTGCATTATAGGCTGCTTCTAACAGCTGGATTAAGTGTTCATAGTAACCCTTACGGACAGTCCCAGAATATACATAGATTTTCTGCCCAGGGTGTTGTTATTTTGTTTAGATCCTCTTCTCAAGTGTCTGGCTGGGGTAAAATATAGGTTCACAGGTTCATAGGTTGGTACTAGGCTATCGGCCCTAGGGCCTATACAAGCCTAGCCAAACAATTCTCCGGATATTTCTTCCCACAATATTTACTTCCCTGGACCCCTGTCTAGCAGGATGACTGACATGATCCCCGGGGTGATGAATTTCCTATCTCCTATCCAATTGTCAAGGTTCCTCTTGAAGAGGGCTAAGGAGGCACTCTGCTTGACATGTATTGGCAGTCTTTTCCAGAGTATGGGGAGTCTCTGGGTCAGGAACCTATCCCTCCAGCATGTTTTGTTCACTGTGATGACAAGGTTTAGATCCCTGGAGCGTGAGGGTCTGAGGGATTGGGATTTCTTTAAGTGGAGCATGTCCAACAGCTCAGGGTTTGACATCACCTATGTAGCAGTTTTATTTGCTAATCTTTGTAGTGGACCCATCTATTTATTCTGAGTGAGCACCCCATGTGTGGCCCCATTCTTTCTCCTTCAAAACAACCCCTTCTTGAGGTCTTCATAGACCCTCTAGCAGGCATTTAATCACCTCTGCCTTCTTCTCCCATGTGTGCTTATAAATCACACCTGCTCTCCCTTGTCTAACCCTAGACTGTTTAGCCCAAGGCATTACCCTGCCCTCTTTGTCCACAGGTTGAACATGACTAGACCATATGTAACATATTTGTATACTGGTGAACCATTTTTGTTCCCTATGGTTAAAATCTACGCATCTCCCTGGGAATGCTTAAGAGAATGTGCTACTAGCTGGTGTTATTCAGCTATTCAGCTAACCAGTGCTGCTTGCATACCTCTCAACCTCTTAGTGTTGTCAGTAGATTTCAAGGACTTCTTTGCCAACAAGTATTATTTTCTGGTAAAGCATGATTTAATATAAATTTAATCTGAATTCAAATTACTGACTATTTCAGAATATTAACTGTAACTGCTAAGATTACTGAGGTCTTTGTTTTAGCACCTGTATTTTATTCATGAAAAGAGAATATTTACTTTTGCATAAGGCAACATTCTGGTTAGTAGTAGCAGTAAGGCCTTAAGTTTCAGACAGTTTCAACAGTATAACATAACTTGTTCCAGTTCTGCTGTTCTTCAGAACCTTTTGCTGATGTATCACCATTTTCTTTTCTTTGTCTCCTGCTCTCTTTCTTTCTTTTTTTTTCTTCTCTTTCTCTCATTTAGCTAAACCACAACCTGTGTAGTGTATAACTGCATACACTATCCAGTATGTTAATCTCTTGGTAGTCCCTACCTTTCTCGTAATTGTGAACTGGGTGTTATTACCAGTTCATATTTTCTGTTATCTAAAACCTCTGCCCACAAAGATTGCTTGCTTAGACAGACCAACAACATGCACATTATAACTTCTTGTTTGGCTTCTCTGGATTTAACTAATGTCCCTTCATCTTTTGTTTTGAGATTTATTGTCTCACTGAACTTCAGAACAGTCTCTCTGAGTGTTATCTTCTCTGCTACATTTACTTATTTATTTATTTGACATTTGTTGACTGGGTATGTCTGACTAAGCAAGAGCCCATTTTCAGTGTAGGCCCATGGAGAAAAACTCCATGCAGAATACAGAGTAATGCATTGTGGCACAAAAACCTAGAGACAAGTTACAATTACGATATAATACTTAAGTAAATAGGTAACAGTAGATACCAAAAATAAATAAATAAAAGAAAACTGTGACATATTAATAATAAGGGTCTGTAGGCAGTTAGGTACTTGATACTAGAAGTATTAACATTAGAAGGTGAGGGGTTAGGTTGGGTTTAGGCAGGTGCAGGTCTGTGGGTCAAGTAGTGTAGCTTTTAATGCTTTCTTAAAGTTCTGAGTATTAGAAATAGCTCTGATGGACAGAGGGGGTTTGATCCAAGCCAGGGCAACATTGTAGCTATATAGCTGATGATATTGATATTTTGGGCTTATAGATTTGTAAGAGAAACTGGTCAGAGCTTCAGAGGGAATGCTTAGGGGAATATAAGGAGAAGAGAGAAGAGATGGGTCACATGAGGTAGGTTTGCAAAACATGGAGTGAGTGAGGAGCATTTGGAGTAGTAGGAGCAGTGGGGGAATTCATGGCAATTTAGGGATTTAAGAAATAAGCAGTGGTTGGTGTTGTAAGGTTGGTTAGCGGTGAATCTAGCAATTTTGTTGTACGAGAGTTTGAGCTTCATCATTAAAGTGGATTGCAGGTTAGTTAAGACTGGAATCTACTAACATTAACTCTAACTGTAATGTCACATGCCACACTTTGATTTTATAGCATTCTGTGACCCTAGGGTAATCACATTTTGCTGTGTCCAAAGCTGGACCAAAGCCACATCCCTCACACCTCCCCTAACCCTGCCTATCTCCTCTCTTCACCTATCTCATTTTCCACCCATTTCATGATGTTACTTGTATGTCAGGGGGGAGGATGAATGTCCCTTTCTTCTGGTTTCTAACACAATCACATCACATTAGTGATGCTTATTTTAAAACAGACCACAGTGTAACTGGAGATTTAACAAACTCTTATAGTCTGTTTGTTATTTAAAACTGAATATCAGAGTTTGTACAGTATTTTCTAGACTACTAGACAATTGGTTAGATTTCTGGACAGTCCAAAATAAAACAGATAGGTGGCAACTCTATTTGACCCTGTTCTACAATTTTAGTCTCTCTCTCTCCCTCACATAGACACAGACACAAACACACACACTGAATTTATCTGAAGTTTAGTGTGAGCTGCATTTTTTCACACTAGCATTTTTCAAGATTTCTGTTTTAGCCACTTGGAAATAAACTTTGCACTTACCTTTCTAGGTAGAAGTGGATATTTAAACACTGTATCCAACATCAGTAACTTAACTCCTGATGAAGGGCTCATGTTAGCTTGAAAGCTCAAATACTTGCAAAACCTATGTTGGTCCCAAAAAAGTGTTACATCTGTATTCTGGTGTCTTTGTGTCTTCTGTTAGTGTCTCAACGCAGCATTTCTTTACATTTTCTTTTCTGATCATAAGTGGTAACGTTAACTGCTATCAGTTTTGCCATAATGCAGAACAGGCCTGAAGTGCCATAAAATGTTTTATTAAAGGTATCTAGGGCATTTTCCAGTACTTCTTGCTGGTCAGTACTCATTAAGAGACATCTGCAAAAGGAACAAGATGCTTATTATTCCCCTCATCCTCAGTGTTTCCTCTAGAAAGGTTCTGCCCAGCAGTGACAGTTCTTCCATAACCAGAAGGAATGGGATGAGCAAGAGATGGCACCCTTGCCTAGTGCACCTAGCTATCTGCCTCACTTTGAAGAGTCCTCTGTTAACCTTGATTTTAAAGGTTAGCATGGTATATTGTTTTACACAAATAGTAACACATCAATATTTCTGTGGCCAATGGCTTTAAACAGATATTCCCAGCTTAAAATGTCAAAATGCCTTAGTTATATGAAATAAGGCAATTTCCAGTCTTTGTGAGAGTTGACTGTGATGGTTTAAAAATATTGCTAGGTCCCACCAGTTATCCCATATCACACTACCCCTAACAGATCTGTTCTGGCCATGTTGGATTAAATTGGGTAACTGCATATGTAGTCTAGCCATCAGAATTTAGGCAAATAATCTTGAGATCTAAAATGTTGAGTGATATTGGTCTGAAATCCTCGAGGCCACATATTCTTACTTTAGTTTTTAGGATCAACGTAATTGCAGTGTGGTTCTGATAAAAGACAGAGTTCTCAAATAATTCTGGAAATTTAAATAATTTTGTTATTCATTTTGTTAGCCTTAAAAACCTAGTAAAACCCTACATTTGCAATAGAAACCCTCCTCTCATCTGGCAAACTTAATCTAGAAGTCTCTAAAACCAGTAATAGCTATGGGGATGCCTTATTCTCAAAGCACATCTCCAACATTTGGAACTCATTTCTCCAGTTCATTCTTTGCACAGCTAAATTCTCCAAATTCAAAATTCTTCTCATGGCCCATTTGACTAAAAACTGGCTAAGCTCTTGCTTAACACCAGGCTGATCCCTCGATATTTCTTGTTTTTAGCACTGTTCATCCTATATTACTCCTTTCAAATGTTTATTTCCTTGACGTTTCCCTTGATCCTATCTCCAGCATATTACTGTATATTTTTTTATTCTAATTGTTTGATCTGGTGAGGCTACCACTCCAACTCCTAAGTAGAAATACATTAATGTTTTTTGTTTTCTTATGTGTTGCATTCAAGAACCAACAATTATGTGTAATATGTGTGACTAACCATCTTTACTGCATTATTTGTATTAGTGTTTGTGACAATAGGAGGTACTGCCAGCACAGCTAGCTGGAATTTTTAAATAATTTTATGTCGTTTGTGAATATCAAACTGATTTATACAAGATGCTTGTGTAAAAATGTATTAGAACTGTATGTCATGTGTATATCAAACTGATTTGTACAGATGTTTGTGCTGAAAAGGTATTTGTAAAGTGCTTGTGTTTGACATTTGTCCACAGTGTGCCCTACTGTAGAGAACAGAAATGTACATGCACAGTTGTAACTGTTTAAATGTATATATTTTAATAGAGGAAACTGACAGACAGGAGGTTAACCTCAGTCCAGCAAACTTGAAAATATATCTGAAATTAAATCACTTTACGGGCTAGTAATAAAGATGCTATCTCACAGGTTAATGCAGCCAGAGACAAAAAGTCTGTACCAGGTACTCCTTGAAGGCTATTGTGGTGGAGGTGCTAAGTCAGTGTAATAAATTTTATTGTGGATCTGATTCCTATTGTCGTTTCTTGTACCAGGAAGCTTTCTGCATTGTCTCTAGGGTGACCTAATTACTACTCTGGAAGCTTGGAGGTATGAAATTGTTTTATGACTTCCAACACCTGACACAGATCTGAGCAAAATACCTTGTGTGTGTATTTTTACAGGTAGGTGCTGAATCCTGCCAGCTTCCAGCAATGGGGGTTTGCATGGGAACTACAAGTCAGATGACCAGAAATGATGTCATTCTGTAAGCTATCCCAGAAGTAATATTTTAGATATTATTTTGAGAAGTCTGTTAGTGAGACAGAGCATTCTGTATTCTGTCTTGGGCCTGACAACAAGAAGGCCCATTCACCACATCATCTGCCTTTCTCTGCTAAGTAAGTAGGGAATAGTAATTCTCTTAGATTAAGTCAAGAATATAGTGAAGCTTAGTTTAGATATTAAAAATCCAACAGGTGTAGAAAGGAGCGACGCTAATCTCTTTGGTAAAAAAACAAAAACTGTGTTGTAGCAGAGTATTCAAATCCCAAACAAAAGTAGTAATCCAGTAATGTCCAAGCAAGTGAAACACAACCACTGGTGACTTAAAATCTTTATTCCATCAGATAAGCGCTTTCGCTGCTAAGAGCTTCTTCAGATCTATTGAATGGTACACAAGTTAAAATTCCCCAGTATATATATGGGTGTAACAAGAGAAACAATTAACACAATTGACACAATTAAAAGGGAAATGTTAAAAATCTCATATACTTGACAATACTAAAAAATATAGGTATATGAGTGTAAGTACTTATATCTAGCATTCAGAGATGAATGAAAAATTAATAAATAATATAATACACATATGTATAAAAAGACAAATAGATCAAAAAATGTAAAAAGTTGAGTATGCTAAAATGTCATGTCATGGGCTGCAGAAAAAAATCTTACTTACATCTAAATACTGCAAACATTTGTAAGTTACTTGATTATTCAGTCAGAACATATACACTTAAGTGCAGCAGGAATGTGTGGATATGATCATTTTATATTCCTGCGTCTCCTCAATCTGGGTTTAATGGAGGCTCTCTCATTCAGGCCTAATCCACTGTCAGCTCTTAAATGGACAATCCAGTCACTTTCCTTACTTTCAGTTTGACTACTAATGTCACCTCCTCTTTTGTTCGGTGTTACAACCTCTAAAACCCTGAATAAGAATGTGTGTGTGTTGTCATAAAGACTCACATGTTTAGCCAAGGCATTATGGCTGGAACCCTTCCTGATGTGGTATATATGTTCCCTCATTCTATCCCTGAGCTTACGGTTTGTTTTGCCCACATAGAAACTAGAGCAGGCTTGACAAACCCCAAGATATACCACATTACACGTCATGCAGTCTGCAGTTGTATTAGTTCTAAACACTTTGTGTGAATCAGGATGTGTAAACTCAGTGGCTGTATCAATATAAGAGCAAAAGTTGCAGTGCCCACATGGCATAGTATTCCCTGCCACCTCGTCTCGTCTAGTGTGTCTCGGATAGCATAACATCTGTTTAAGGTTACTCTTATTTCTGTATTGGAACCTCGGAGTATCCCCAACAATCTTTCTGAGATCATCGTCTATCTGTAGAACGGTCTAAAATGTGTTAATGATATCTCTGATCTCATTATGGTCAGATGTGAACGTAGTAGTAAATTTCACGATACGTGGGGTAAATGTACCCCTATCAATAACACCTACTTGCTTCATGGGTCCAAAGTAAGGTGTAGCTATAGTCTGTCTTAAATCTTGTATATTTTCTAAGTTCTTACTGACCTCTGCAGTGCTATAGCCTCTATCTGTCAACCTTCCCTTCAGGTTGTCCAACTCTGATAGGAAACCTGCTTGAGTTGGATTTAGTCTGGAGGCTCTGATGGCCTGGCCTTTAATAATGTTCCTAAACACAAAATCTGGGTGCATACTAGATCTCATTAATAAGGAATTACAATAGCATGATTTTCTAAATACGCCAGTATTGATGAGGCCATTGGGGAGCTTTTCTATATATAGATCTAAGAACTCAATGCTGTATAATGAGTGATTCATAGTAAATGTAAGATAACTGGTCAACTCATTCATTGCCTCTAGGAATGACTGCAGTTCATCTATTGAACCTTTCCACAGAATGAAGACGTCGTCCACAAAACATCTGAAAAACATTACATGCTGTTTGAAAATTTCAAGATCAAACAGGACTTGCTCCTCCCAGTCAGCTAAAAACATGTTGGCATAACTATTCGCGCATGGTGTCCCCATTGCTACACCATCCACTTGTCTGTAGATCGTTTCATCAAAGACAAAAATGTTATTTTCCAACACTAGTTCTAAGAAATGTACCAATAGGTCAATCTTGACCAAGCTATAGTCACTGTGTGTCTTCAAGTAATCAGATATATATACAAGGCCAACATTGTTGGGAATAACAGTAAACAGTGATTGTGTGTCAAGTGTAACAAGGACACAATCTCCTATCGAATTACTTTGTTCAATACATTCATAAAGGTCCAACAAAAACTGTTTGGAGTCCTTTAACACATATCTGTTATCATTAAGGATAGGTCTTAGATTTTTCTCTATATATACTGAAAGATGCTCAGTGACCCATCCTCGACCAGAGACTATAGGTCTCATGGGCGGGTCACGGGCATCTTTATGTATCTTTGGGAGACTGTGCATAATAGGAATGATAGGGGCCTTGATGGTAAGGTACTCATAAAGATCTTTATCAATCAAAAGGCTCATATGTATATCAGATAGTATGTCTTTAATGTGCCTTATAATCTCTAAGGATGTATCGGATGTAATAATTTCATAAAAGCTGTCATTCAACATATTCTTCATTGATTGATAATAATGCATGATATCCATGACAACAACTCAGCTACCTTTGTCTGCCAGTCTAATAACAATGGTATTAATGTCCTGCAATTTCCTAAGACTGATCCTCTCTTTGTGGGTTAAATTATCTCTCTTATAGGATCTCTTGTTCGGACCTTTATCATAGTATTTGTAAAGTTCCTCCTCTGTGAGGCGCTGGAACGGCTCTACTAATGGATGGTTGACAGGTATATACTCACTTAGGTTCTTAAAAGCAAATTGCCTATCTTTTGATTCACCTATATCAGAGCCTTTGTGTATAAGCTTAAGCATGACGTTCCTACAGAACAGTTTTAAGTCTGTCATGGTTTCAGTCAGGGCACTAGTGCTATTGGGGATGAAATTCATTCCTCTACTCAACAATTTCTCATCATCATCTGTTAACATTATACTAGATAGATTATATACTAACGTTTCTCCCTGCTGTTCCACATTCTCTTCAGGGTTTGATTCTGAGGAAATTCTTCAGAGAGCTTCCTCTTCTGACGTCCACGGCTCATAGAGCGTGTGCGTCTCGGGCCCTTCTCTAGTCTTACTGGAAGAGGAAAAGAAACATTCAAAGCAGTGTCGGGACAGGCACCTATTTTATGACATTGTGTTTTAGGTCTAACAACTACATCTGTCCCTTGTTCTACATTGACTGGATTGTTCTTAATAATCCGTACCTCAGGGTACAGGTTCGCATCAGTGTGCATACTGGAATGTACTATATGTATAACATCATTGGAATCGCTATTAGTCACAACATTGATCACATCACTGGATTCTGTAACATCTGTGTGTACACTAGCATCTATCAATGCCACCCCCTTCTTTCTGTTTAGAATACGCAGGAATATAAAATGATCATATCCACACATTCCTGCTGCACTTAAGTGTATATGTTCTGACTGAATAATCAAATAACTTACAAATGTTTTCAGTATTTAGATGTAAGTAAGATTTTTTCTGCAGCCCATGACATGACATTTTAGCATACTCAACTTTTTACATTTTTTGATATATTTGTCTTTTTATACATATGTGTATTATATTATTTATTCATTTTTCATTCATCTTTGAATGTTAGATATAAGTACTTACACTCATATACCTATATTTTTTAGTATTGTCAAGTATATGAGATTTTTAACATTTCCCTTTTAATTGTGTCAATTGTGTTAATTGTTTCTCTTGTTACACCCATATATATACTGGGGAATTTTAACTTGTGTACCATTCAATAGATCTGAAGAAGCTCTTAGCAGCGAAAGCGCTTATCTGATGGAATACAGATTTTAAGTCACCAGTGGTTGTGGTTCACTTGCTTGGACATTACTGGATTACTACTTTTGTTTGGGATTTGAATACTCTGTTACAACACAGTTTTTGGTTTTTGTACCAAAGAGATCAGCGTCGCTCCTTTCTACACCTGTTGGATTTTTATATTTGCTTTTTGAATAGGAGCGTTTACCTGGCAGGAGGCTGTACCTTTTTTATTTTTTAGTTTAGATATTGTTTTTCTTTATTTGTATGAGTATGTCCTTCAATGCTATTTTAAATATTTCCTGTGATTTTGAACTCTGATGTCACTGTGAATAGATATTTAGTATTGCCTAGTTCTTTTATTAAATATATTTAAACCTTTCATTGTAGCTAATCTTTGTAGAATTATTGAAGTTTTGAGAGTATTTGCATATTTATTTGGTGATACTGTGCAGGCCACTCCTAATAGCCTTACTATTGGTCAAACTACCATTTGTATTAATATTAATTTCACTCAGTTTATTGGGTACCCTTGTAAGGGCCTTAAGGTAGCTGGCAGGAGTATCTGGTGGTGGTAGTAACTACCTTATAATCTGGGCAGAAGGGAACATAGCACATAAACCTGTGCCAGCCTTTCCTAGGTGTGTGTGTGTGTGTGTGTGTGTGTGTGTGTGTGTGTGTGTGTGTGTGTGTGTGTGTGTGTGTGTGTGTGTGTGTGTGTGTGTGTGTGTGTGTGTGTGTGTGTGTGTGTGTGCAAATCAAATCTCCAAGAGAGTGTGTGTCAGCTACTTGGGCAGGGACACGAAGCACTGGTTGGACAGTGAGAGTGCTGGAGGTCTTGGCTTGGACACTCAGCTGAGATTTCAATTCTATAGCTAAGCCAATGGAGAGTCTTATTGGGAATCTGGAGAAAGAGGGAGAAACCAGCCCCGGACTGAGTGTGCTCTCCATGTGCTCTTAAGGGCAATTGTGCTTTATTGTGCTTAATACAAAGAGCTGCATTTGGAGATACTGTGTGTGTGTACCTGTTATCCTCTCAGTTAACATTCCCCACATGTGCCAGTGGTGAGGATTGAGGCTCCTTGCTTACTGGTCAAGAGGTTGAGGGGCATCACATATTGATTGGCAATGGTGGGATCACCACTTCACATATTGGTGAACAGTGGTGTGGATACTGAATTCCTGCAGCCAGTAAGCAGTGGTCACTAAAGAAGGTGATTGTACTCTCAAACAGCCAAATGGTAAACATTCAGAGTTTCATATTATAATATTTTTATTTATTTTTTGTTACCTTACTTAGAGAGAGCAGGCAAGGTTGCCAGTGGAGGATTATGGCAAGCTGACAAAGAGCCAGTTGGCTGAGATGTGCCAAGCCAGTGGACTGGTATATGCCACCCTGACTAAAGTGAAAATGATTGCAGCCTTTATCATAGCTGCATCACTGACCTGCAACCAGGAGGATAACCAGTCTTTTGAAGGTGACTTGCAGCTCTCAGAAACAGGACAGTTCAACTTTTCCTCAGAGGACTTAAAAATCCATCTGGAAAAAAAAGAGATTTGAACTGGAGGCCAAGTGATTGGAATTAGAATCAGCAGACCAAATACGGCATTTCAAGGATGAAGAAAAAGAGAGACTGAGATGTCTGGAAGCCAAAGAAAATGAGAGGCAGAGGCAGCATGAAAAGGAAATGCTGACTCTTCGCCAGGGTCATGGAGGTCATGGGGAAGGGAGTAACAGTACCCCAGAAGCAATAAAGGTCAGTAAACTTCTTCCTCAACACCAAGAAGGTGATAATTATGATACTTTATTCATATATTTGAAAGAGTATGCAAACAGTATAATGTTGACTGAAGGCTCCGGGTACAGTTCCTGACCACCTTACTCCATGGTAGAGCTATAACTGCTGTTTCTAAATTGTATGATACTGATTGTGTAGACTAATGACAAAGTAAAGAAATGTTTATTAGAGTGTTCCAAGTTAACACCTGAAGCTTATACATAGAAGTTTCATGAGCATAGATGCAAGGCAGATGAAAGTGTGTGTGATTATATTGCTGCATTAAGCACTTATTTTCATAGGTAGGTGAATGGGTATCATGTCACCACTTTTCAAGGGCTGGCAGACATTTGGTTGAGGAAACAAGCCCTTAGCACTTTGCCTGAGGACATGAGTATCTGGTTGACAAATAGGGAATGCAACACCACAGATGAGTTGGGGAAAAAAGCGGATCTCTACTTAGGAAGCAGGGCATTACTGCACAGGAAAGGGATACCCAGTACTGATCATGGATATAAGGGAATCCATGATGAGCTGCCTAAGCCACGCCAACAGAGTCCTCCAGCAACAGGGGAAGCCACTATTTCAGGTACATGGCCAGGATCAGGGGTTAAATGTTTTAAATGTAACCAGTGGGGTCATGTATCATATAGATGTCCACAGAGGCAAGGTGGGGATCAAAAGGTTGGGGAGTCAGCAAATGGGAATACCAGAATGCCTGTGGTAAGCTGTCTGGGGAAAACAAGGGTACCAAACTACCCCAATAGATTATATCCTATCTTAGTAGATGAGAAACAGGCCACTACTAAGAGAGACAGAGCCTCTGACCTAACTATTGTGAAGCCTGCAATGGTGAAAGAGAAGCACTACTTGCTTGGGCAGTCTACTCCAGTCAGAGCTTTAGGAGAGACCCCATTCCATATACCTTTGGCTATGGTCATCTTGACTGGGAGGGGGGAAAAGGAAGAAAGCAAATAGGTGTGTTTGAGGATATCCCTCCAGATGTCTTGATAGGGAATGATTTTGATAATGCAGTACCTTGTGTGCATGCAGTGGCACACATTCAGGCTTGGAGACAGGCATGTGGGTCTTGTAGCCTGGGGGGACCCAGACAGACTGCACACTTGAAGTCATTACTGGTGAGGTGGCTACTTCAAGGAGAGAGCTACCCTGTAGCAGTGAAATTGAAGGTGAACCACAGTTGCTGGTGGGTACTGATGTTTCCTTAGATAGAGTGACTGCAAGGGCAGAGGTGAGTAGTAGTATCCAGGTTGACAATGAGGCACTGCTGTCAGAGGATAACAGACTTCTTGTGGAATGGGAGCCAGGAAGGGTTACAAAGAGAGAGAGTTGAGACAGGCTCAGCTCTCAGACCCTACACTACAAGGCTTGAGGGAAGTAAATAAGGAGGCCCCTGATTCTCAAGGAAAAGGGGGTTCTGTGTACCGGAGCAAAGGATTACTGTATAGAGAATGGACCCTTGAGAGAGGGCTAGAGGGTGACAGAATACAGCAGTTAATAGTGCCCAGAGCCTACCGTCTGGCACTTCTAGCCATAGCCCATGACATTCCCTTTGCAGGTCATATGGGCATAAAGCGTACCAAGAGACATTTTATGCAGAACTTTCATTGGCTTGGGATTGCAAGGGATGTAACAGGATACTGCAAGACCTGTGAGCAGTGCTAAAAGGTAGGGAAGGCAGGAGACAAGGTCAAAGCTCCTTTGGTACCTTTGCCTGTGTCTGAGGAGCTGTTTCAGAGGGTATATATGGATATTGTGGGGCTGCTGAGTACCCCAAGTTCCACAGATAAGAAGTATATTCTAGAGGTAGTAGATTATGCAGCCAGATACCCTGAAGTGGTGACCATGTCCTCCATTGAGGCAGAAAAGGTGGTAAATGCTTTTTTAAGCAAGGTAGGTTTCCCAAGAGAAACCCTAACTGACAGAGGTGCCAATTTCATGTCAGATCTGCTGGATTGTCTGTGGAAGAACTGTGTGGTGAAGCCCCGAAGACCACCCCCTACTATCCTCAGACTAATGGTCTTGTAGAGAGGTTAAATTCTACACTAAAGACCATGCTATGGTCATTTTCAGACAAGTTTAAGAGAGAGTGGCACAAATATTTGCCCCATCTGCTGTTTGCATATGAGAGATACACCAGGTATCCACAGGTTTTTCACCCTTTGAGGATATGGGCATCAGGTGAAGGGACCTCTAGATTTGATTTGCGATGAGTGGGAGGGTGAGTGTGAATTCCACAAGGAGTCTGTTGTGGCATATGTCCTAAACCTCAGGACAAGGCTCAGGGAACTCATGGGCTTGGCCAAGGAGAACTTGGCAGAAGCCCAACATCAAGAAAAGATCTGGTATGACAGGAATGCTCGAGCCACAGAGTATGCTGTTGGGCAGCAGGTTATGGTTCTCATTCCTGTCATACACAATAAACTGCAGGCAGCTTGGGATGAACCCTTCAAGGTGGTAAGGAAGGTCAGTCATGTTAACTACATGGTAGAACTGCTAGGCTGGAGGCAGGGGTACAGCTTGTACCACATTAACATGATGAAACCTTACCATGATAGGGAGGCCCTTGTGCTGAGTATTTGCAGTAGGTTGCAGGAGGAGTCTGATGGGGGATCTATGGCTACAGGGAGACAGCCAGCAAAATCCAAAGTTACTATGTTGGAGCCTAGGGTTGCAGGCATATGACATGACAGTGCAGCACTGTACTAGGGTCAGCAATTCCAAGACAGCTGGGATCTCAAGACAGGGTATGGAGTAAAGTATTTCCAGATAGGTTCATTCCTGTCAAGCAATGTTTCTTAAGGGGCACTTGAAAAACTAGTTTGAGTCTTCAAAGGGGAAGAGATGTGATGATAGGAGGTACTGCCAGCACAGCTAGCTGGAATGTTGTAAACAATTGTATGTCATTTGTGAATATCAAACTGATTTATACAAGATGCTTGTATTACAAAAGTATTAGAACTGTATGTCATGTGTATATCAAACTGATTTGTACAGGTGTTTGTGGTGAAAAGGTATTTGTAAAGTGCTTGTGTTTGCAATGTATCCACATTGTGCCCTACTGGAGAGAACAGAAGTGTATATGCACTATTGTAACTGTTTAAATGTATATGTTTTAACAGAGGAAACTGGCAGACAGGAGGTTAACCTCAGTCTAGAAAACTTTAAAATATATCTGAAATTAAATCAATTTATGGGCTAGGCCTTAAAGATGCTATCTCATAGAACAATGCAACCAGAGATGCAAAGCCTGTACTAGGAAGCTTTCTGCATTGTCTTTGGGGTGAAGTAATTATTACTTTGGAAGTGTGGAGGCACGAAATTATTTTATGACTTCCAGTACCTGCCACAGATCTGAGCAAAAACCTTTGTATGTGTATTTTTACAGGTAGGTGCTAAATCCTGCCAGCTTCCAGCAATGGGGGTTTGCACGGGAGCTAGAAGTCAGATGACCAAAAGTTATGTCATTCTGCAAACTATCCCAGAAGTAATATTTTAGATATTATTTTGAGAAGTCACTTAGTTAGACAGAGCATTCTGTATTCTGTCTTGGACCTGACAACAAGAAGGACCATTCACCACATCACCTGCCTTTCTCTGTTCAGTACGTTTGGAATAGTAATTCTCTTAAATTTAGTCAGGAATACAGTGAAACTTAGTTTAGATATCATTTTTCTTTATTTGTCTGAGTCTGTCCTTCATTATTATTTTAGATATTTCCTGTGATTTTGAACTCTGATGTCACTGTGAATAAATATTCAGTATTGTCTTGTTCTGTTATTATTTATTATTAAATATATTTAAACCTTTCATTGTGGCTGATCTTTGTAGAGATATTTAAGTTTTGAGAGTATTTGCACATTTATTTGGTGACACTGTGTGGGCCACTTCTAATAGCCTTGCTCTTGTTCAAACTACCATTTGTATTAATATTCATTGCACTCTGTATATTGGGTACCCTTGTATGGGCCTTAAGGTAGCTGGCAGGAGTGTCTGATGGCAGTGGTAACTACCTTATAGTCTTGGCAGAAGGAGGCAAAGCTAGTAAACCCATGCCAGCCTTTCCCAGGCATGTTTGTGTGTGTGTGTGTGTGTGTGTGTGTGTGTGTGTGTGTGTGTGTGTGTGTGTGTGTGTGTGTGAGTGTGTGTGCAAATGAAATCTCCAAGAGAGTGTGTGTCAACTACGTGGGCAGGGACACGAAGCACTGGTTGGACAGCGAGGGTGCTGGAGGTCTTAGCCTCGACACTCACCTGCGATCTCAACTCTATAGCTGAGCCAGTAGAGAGTCTTAATGGGAATTTGGAGAAAGAAGGAGAAACCAGCCCTGGGTAGAGTGTGTTCCCCATGTGCTCTTAAGGGAAATTGTGCTTGATTGTGCTTAATGCAGAGAGCTGCATCTGGAGATACTGTGTGTGTGTACCTGTTATCCTCTCAGTGAACGTTCCTCACAGGTGCCAGTGGTGAGGATTGAGGCTCCTTGATTACTGGCCCAAAAGTGGAGGGTTTGACACTGTTTACTATGCAACCTGTTTTTTTTTTTTAATTCTATGGTTACATTAATTACTGTGTAACTTGGCACTTTTCTGTCTAGGCCTCTGCTGAAAATGGGCCTTTTTTGGGCTCAGTCAGACACTTGTTGTAAACAAATGTAAAATGAATGAATAAATAAATAAATAAATAAAGCTCACCTTCAACCCATCTGTAGAGTTTGGGTAGAAACCTATCTTGACCATGTGCTTTAGTCAGCTGCAGCTTATTTACAATTTCAGAGACTTCTTGGTAAGTGATGGGTTGAGCCAGTCTTTCCCAATTAACCTGGTTGAGAGGGTCACAATCTTACTGCCGAGGAGACCAGGTCAAAGTTTTTGTCAGCTGGCCTGAACAGTAATGCTCCACATAACAGTGGCGTAGCTAGACGTTGCGCCACCTGGGGCTGTCTTTGAGTTTGCCACCCCCCCCACAAGATCATGTTCAAATGGGCCCCCCATACACAGCCCTCTCCCTGCGGCTATTTCAGTGTCCTATTACTTGACTATTTCTCCTCATTTATCATAAACACTATAATGTGCATACTGTTTTCTGCTTTACTTCTACAATGATTATTTATATTTAAAAGTTTTATTTTAAATTTTGTGGCACGAACACTGATAGATATTTGCTAAACAAAGTGATATGGTCTCACAATGAAAACATTTAGCATTAAAAATTATCTGCCAATGAAACTCACATTCACTGAAACAGCATTGAAACCCACATGCAAAAAAAATGCATCTGGCAAGTGGCGGATAAAGTTTACCTTTGTGCTGTTTTCAAATTATAGGCCCCTTGCATACATATTTAGGACCATGCACATATGCATGTGTTCTTTGATTCACTTTCCTGATTGTATTGAATTATATGACTTGTATAATACAACACACTTGTTACAGCATGTTTTAAGAGTGAGAGGATGGCATAATGGTTAAGGTGTTTACCTAACAAGCACAAGGTGCAAGGTTTGATTCTCAAGTGGGGTAATTGGCAAGGCTTAAAATGGCCTACAAGGGGCAATTAGCCTAGTACTGAACTGTGAACCTCATAAAGTTTTTTTTTGAACATTTTTCCAGTAAGCAATGAAACAAAATGTATGAACCAATAATGACAAAACTGCACATTTCAGAACATTTCTATCATAAAAGTCTACTTAAATGTCTGTCATCACAGTCGACACATACCTCTCAAACTCTTAGAGCAAGAAATCTGGATAAAGCCATAACTAAAAGTAGGATATAGGCCCAAAAATAGGGACAATTTTTAAATATTGCTCTTACAAACTTAGAAAGTTGATAGAATAGCAGGTTTTTCATTAGCATGGATTTTCTGAAGGGTATAAAGTCTGTAACTCAAATGTCTGTCATTATTCTCTAACTTCAAGTCCTTAATGATTTGCCACTAATTTGCCAGAAAACCCCAATTTTATGAATAACAGACCAAAAATATGTGGTAAAAATCTGGACATTCTGCAAAAATCTGAACAGTTGAGAGGTATGTCACCAATATCAGTAAATATGCACAATCTCTGCAGAAGTAAAAATCATCTAAATAATTCCACATTAAAGAGATCTGTAACTAACGAAAATGTTATAAAACAACTTTATATTTCATGGTTTCATCTACAAATAAAGTACCTATTGCCCTTGAAGTATAAATTGCCTATGTTGCATTAAAAATGATAACCTGCTAATATGGCTGAAGGGAATGGATGACAAAATGACCACAGGTTCATAGTTTCTAGGCTTCTTATCCAAAGGAGGACATACTCAGGACTGCAGCACCCCACCCCCTTAAAGTACAACACAGTGTTAAGTCATTCAGTATTAATTATGTAAGTCTTAAACTTTTTTATCTCATGCAATAGTATTATAGCAGAACATACAATTTCATTAATTTAATTTATTAATTTGTTTACCAGGTAAGCAAACTGCTCATAACAGACCCTTTTCATTCATAACCTGGCACAAAAGGGCAAGGGTAAACAGAAAATATATAGGCACCTTAGAATAATCAGTCAACAAGCATGCTTTGAAGGAAAATAGAGTATCCAGAGAAAGCCCATGACTTTCCTTGCAACTGTTGTTTAGCTAGGTGGTCTTAGTTTCCTGTATTTTCCTGCTCTCCTCTTGCATCATACATGTATCAGTCTTATCTTCCACTCCTCAATCAGCTCTGTAATGACCTATGTTGAAAATCTATGAAAGGGTAACCATTAGAACACAGGACAGATTCTGGATGACCTTGGTTAACATTCACTTTCATCCTGTGCATTATTGTCCCTTACAGCAAGGCAGTTCCCTCTGCGTTTTGTTTTGCTTTATCCTAGTGTTTGTCCATTTTTCTTCCAACTGCCCTACAGCTATCACAGTATGGTTCCTTCAGTTCCATTTCCATTATGGTACTCTGTATGTTTCCATTAATTTCCTCTGCTTTTCCATCTCTTCTGTAGTGCCACTCCCATTAAAGTTCAGCCTGACCAGGTCTGTCCTACCCTTTCTCTTTTCTGCTTTATCCACAAGGCATATATTGTTTCCCATAATTAAGCTCTTCTGCCAAGACCCTTCCCCTTATCTGAACATCCTTGTTGTTCTTTTATGTACCTCTTGGTACTGTGCCCCCCCCTCCACTTCCCCATGTCTACCGATATGCTTCTTGTGTGCCTTAATCATTAGCTTTGCATTCATATGCAGATACTTTGGCCTTATAGTCTTTATCCCATTTGCTTTTTCTTCAAACCCTAATGCATAGCCCACAATACTCCATCCATGCATACCTTTCAACTGTCCAGATTTTTGTAGAATGTCCAGATTTTTGCCTCATATTTTTGGACTGTTCATTATAAAATTTATGGTTTTCTGGCAAATCACTGAAGACTGAAGTCACCAAATAATACTAAATAATGACAAACATTTGAGTTTCAGACTTCATATCCTTTAGAAAATACATAATAATACAAGAGCTCTTACTGTAGCAGCTTTCTAAGTTTATCAAAGTGATATTTAAAATCTGTCCCTATTTTTGTGCCTTTGTCCCCCCATTATTCCTGGCTTTGTCCAGATTTCTTGTGCTGAGAAGTTGAGAGGTATGCATCCATGATCTATTCCATTTTCTTGCTCACTCCCTTCAGATGTCTACTTTATCTTTTATCCTCTTCCAGATCAAAGTAATTCACTCCTTTGTCTTGTTGTCTTATTCCTATTGCAGCCACTGTAAACTACACAGTGACATGATCACTGTTGGATATTAGTCCCTTCACCTGTGCATCCCTGATCATACCCATTTTGGTTATGACCATGCCCAGAATTCTTTCCTTTTTTTATTACAGTAATGCAAGATCTGGCAGAACCTCTCATTGGACACGAATTAGTAACCTCATATTTTCATTCTTTCCTAGGGATTCAAATCTCCCAGTGTATACTTGCCAATAAAAATAACCCCTTTCCTCATAGCTCACTCTTTTATTTCCTCAAGCACACACACACACACACACACACACACACACACACACACACACACACACACACACACACACACATACACACACACACACACACACACACACACACACACACACACACACACACACACACACACACACACACACACACTCCCACACAATGTACTTACTTACCTTGTCTCAGTCTCAGACGGAACAGCTATTTTAAATTGTGCGCAAGAGTCTGAAAAAGGTCTACATCTGTATTAGCATGCGTGCAATGAATGCATGCATGGCTTTGCTTAAAGGAGAAGGCACCTTTTTAGTTTTTCCCCCCTAGATCTTAGTGCCTGCCTTGTGCTACCCCTGCCACATAAACACTGTACTGAATTGCATACAGTGATTATGCCTCCCGACGTCCTTGCGTGTGATGCAGGAATGGTTCTCCTTAAAGGAGTAGACACTCCCCACTCTGGTGTTATGAACTGTTTTTTAATTAATTATTATTTATTTATTTATTTTACATTTGTTGACTGGGAATGTCTGACTGAGCTGAAGCCCTTTTTCAGCAGAGGCCTGGGGAGAAAAGCTTCAGTAAATACATATAGTAATCTATAATCAATGACCAAATATTATGCAACTGGCATTAACATAAGCAGCAACATTACAGCCACAGCAATATTACACAAGAAGTAGTAAATATAAAAAAGTTAACATAGGAGAAAATATTTTTTACAATTTATCTAAACAGGATATAGTACAAGTAAAGTGAAGAGGAAATGCCTAGATTAGAGAGGTGGGAGTAGAAATTTTCAAGGTGGGTTAGAGCATTGGCATATCCATTTCCGGTTGAAGTATTCTTTTAGAGTTTGTTTAAATTGTTTGGGATGCCTGTTTGTTCGAATTTCGATGGGAAGTTTAGAGGGATGGTAGCTGTATAAGTTACATTCAGATTTTGATTTGGGCTTATAGATTTTTAAGAGGTCAAGGGAAGAGCTTTGGAGGTTTCTTGCAGGAGCATAGTGGGAGATGATAGAGTGTAAGGCTGGACAGAAGTATGGCTGGTAAAGAATTAAGTGTATGGTTTGGAACGGGGAGAGAAGGAGGAGGTGGGGCAGTTCTAGCCAGTTTAGATATCTTAGGGAGAGACAGTGATGTGATCTATATGGTTGTTGGGTTGCAAATCTAGTTTCTTTGTATTATGTAGTCTCAAGTCTTGAAAGTAGAGATGAGTTTAGGTTAGTAAGGATTTGTGAGCAGTATGTTAAGCAGGGAAGAAGGTAGGCATGAGTGAGGGCTATTCTAGCTTGCTGAGTAAGAAATTGGTTATTTCTGTAAAGTAGACCTAGTTTAAGGTGTGTTTTCCTGATACAATTATTAATATGGAGGTCAAATTTTAGTTGATCATCTATTGTGATGCCAAGGAGTTTTGAGCTAGGTTCAACTGCAATAGGAGTCTTGTTGAGTGACTGGATAGTAAAAGAAGTTTTTATGTGATTGGCTGTTTTAGGGAGGAAGAGTAGTAGTTTTGTTTTTTTAGGGTTAAGGGTGAGTTGGTTGTTTGAGAGACATGTTTCTACTGAGTTAAAGGAAGACTGGATAGCTATTAAGAGTTCAGAGTGGGGGTTTGCTATTGTTATGACTGTAGAGTCATTGACGTATTGTATAATAGAGGAGAGAGGGCAGGAGGTATACAGCAGGCTTGTGAAGATGTTGAAGAGTAGTGGCCCTAGTATGGATCCTTGAGGGACACCCATATGAATTGAAAGGGGAGTAGATAAAGCAGAGTCCCATTTTGCAGATTGGCACCTGTCTGTAAGGTAGCTTTCAAACCATGCCACTTTTGTGGGGGAGAAGTTAAGGTTAGACAGTGTATTTAGTAGTAGAGAGTGAGAGAGTATCAAAGGCTTTTGAGAGATCAAGAAATAGACAGGAGATTAGTTTTTGGTCATCTCTGGCCGTGGAAATAGTATTTAGAAAGGATAGAAGTGCAGTATAGGTGCTGTGGTTTTGGTCAAAAAACATGTTGTGTAGGAGTAAGAATGTTTTCTTGGGTGAGATGATCCATAAGTTGATTATGTATGCATTTTTCTAGAACTTTTGACAGAGGAGAGAGGATGGCAATAGGTCTAAAGTTGGAGATTTCACTGGAGTTACCTCCTTTGTGGATAGGTAGGGTGTAGAACTGTTTCTAGATGGATGGATTCAGAGACTGAGTGGTTAATGATTATAGAGACAGGAAAGGCTAGTGAGTTGGCAGCTATCTGAAGAAAGAAAGATGGGATGTTATCGGTGGATACAGAGCATGGTTTTAGTTTAGAGAGTAGGATTTAGATGTATGTTGTAGAGATGGGCTTGAGGGAGAAGATTTTGGGAGGGGTAGTTGACGAGGAATCTGGGTTTATGGGGTAAGTTTTAGTAGAGCTATTTGAGTTAAAGAGTTTGGATATAGATTCAACAAAGTAAGCATTGAAGGTATTGGCAGTTTCTACAGGTGTCTTTTCTGGGGTAGGGTTGGGTGAGGTAGGGTTTCCAGGGTAAAGTATGTGATTTATAGCATTCCAGAATTTTTTGGGGTCAGATTTTAGTGTTGTAGGGGGGTTAAAGTAGAATTCTTTTTTGTCTTTTTTGATTAGTCTTTTGGCCAGATTTCTTTGTTCTTTATATCTTTGTAGGTCATTAGGGTCTTTTGTATGTAGCCATTTTTTCCAGGACTTATCTCCAGACTTCATGAGAGTTTTAGTGCTTTTAGTTAGCCAGAGAGATATTTTAGCTTTTGTCCTAATTTTACGAGGTGGGGCTAGGGACTTTATTATATCTAGAAGAGTAGTGTTAAAAGTAATGACTGCTTCATCTAGGTGGAGCTGAGTAAGGAAGTCTCAGCATACTCTAGATAAGAGAGTGTTTAAGGTTTCAGGGTTAAAATTGGAGAGATTTTGTCTAGTGATATAGCTATGTGGTTTAGGGAGATGGTTTGTGTACCTTAACACCTTTATGGGTGAGCATTCCTCCCAACTGTCCCAAATTACTCGTTTTTTTCCGTGTTTTGGGGTCCAAATAATGGGGTGCCACGATTTCTGAGTGGCACCCCTTCATTTCCGATTTTTTTTTTTTTTTTACATTTTTTTTAAAGTTTTCCGTGCTTTAGCTGATGTCATTGCGTGCGCGATGACGTCAACTCGTCAGGGCTATCAGCCTGTCGGAATCTAGCTCGCATCTCACGTATTTCCAGTTGGTTTAAATGCTTTGTGAGCGGGAACGAACCAGCCGGAAAGGAAGGCTTGCTCGCTCAGCAAGGATTTATTTATTTAGAAGGGCTCGGGCTCACCTGTTATTATTCACTCGGCAAAGGATTTATTTGCATTTAGAAGGGCTTGGAGTCCTCGGAATCAGCTATTAGAACGAACGGATTTGCTCTGGTAAGCTGAATGAAACTGCTCGCTCTGAAACGTTAATTATCCCCACATAATCTTTGCATGTAAATACATGGATCGATGTAAGCACAATTAGAAAATTAGCACACTATATCTAAAAACATGCAAAAATTGTCTTCTAGAAGACACTGTGCTGCCATCTGTGATTGTGCAACAGAGAACTATTTTTAAATATGCATTTCTATGCAAAATATAAAAAAGAAACTCCCTTAATGAAATTGTAATGAAAAACTATGTCCCAATGTATTAATTATCAGTGGAGATGCGGGTTCTGCAGCGTTTTTCTACTTGTCTTCTCAGTCTCTGCATTTGCTTGGTCTAATGCCAGCCGTAAAGCACAAACGGTGTACATCTCAAACCTCCACCAAAACGTATTTCTTCAGTATGCAGCAGAATACAGGTTTCAGAAACCTCTGTTGCAGTGAGCAAACCTGGTTTAGGCAAGGGGGCTCAATGTGTGTAGTAAAGACATGCATCTGGAGCATTTCTCCCCGGGCCTCCGCTGAAAACCGGCTCTGTGGAACCTAGTCGGACTTTCCTGGTCAACAAAATGATAAATAAATAAAAATAAAGTAAGGCTGTATTCCATAGAACTGATCACTCCATGCAAGTATTACAACCAAGAGGCAAAGCTAATGCTAAACAGCCATGGACACTTCCCTAGAACTTTTTGCTGGGATTGGAATTGCATGATACAGCAATTCAAAGAAGCGAAACAGTATATGCTAACTTTTTAAGGGTGTGTGTGTGTGTGTGTGTGTGTGTGTGTGTGTGTGTGTGTGTGTGTGTGTGTGTGTGTGTGTGTGTGTGTGAAAATGCCTCCATTGCAATACACCTGGTGGCTAGTGTGTGTGTGTGTGTGTGTGTGTGTGTGTGTGTGTGTGTGTGTGTGTGTGTGTGCGTGTTGCAATACACCTGGTGGCTAGAGGTACTCTGGTTCAAACCATGTATCTTGGGTACAGGGGTAAAAAGAGCCTAAAGTCCCTAGCCACCACCACTTCTAAATTTGTCCCTCATATTTTCATCTAATCTGAGACTGTTCCTCATAAAATCTGTGGTTTTCAGGATTTTTGTGGTAAATCATTGCAGGATTGAATTAATTTAAATAATGACAGGCATTTGAATTTCAGACTTCATATTCTTCAGAAAATAAATGGTAACACAAAGCCTTTTAGTCTAGCAATTTTCTAAGTTTATAAGATCAGTATTTTAAATTTGTCCCTATTGTGGGGCTGTATTCCCCCATTATTGGCCTTGTCCAGGCTTTTTGTGCTAAGAGTTGAGATAGCTATGGTGACAAGTGAGAAGAACTGAATTTGTATTCTCTCATTATTGGTTTTGTCCAGTTTTTTTGTGCAAAGAGTTTGAGAGCTATGGTGAGAAGTGAGAACTGAATTCACTAAATGATAGCCATTTAAGTTTCAGTCTTCCTATATTTCATGAAACTTCTAATTTGGCATAGTGGTATGTTGCTCTGATTGTAGTGGGTTCGAGATTTGCCAGTGAAATGCATGGTGATAACACAGCATTTTATTCTAGCAACTTTCCAAAATTATACAAGCAATGTTTAAAAATGTGTCCCTGGTTTTTGGCCTTTTGTACCCCCCCCCAAAAAAAACACAAAAAAAAAACTGAAATTGAAAAGTGTGAGAAGCTGTGCAAGATGCCTATTGCTTACACTACTGTCATTCTATTTATAGTGTGGGTGTGGACAGACTGGAAGTAGACTTTTATGATGGAAATGTTCTGAATTGGGCAGTTTTGTCATTATTGGTTCATGCATTTTGTTTCATTGCCTACAGCCTATTGGAAAAATGTTCAAACAATAAATGTAACACGCGCACTTACAAGTGTGCTGTATTATACATGGAATATAATTTAATAAAGTCAGGACGGTGTATCAAAGAAAACATGTATGTCTCTTGTTTTGTGTGCAAGGGGCCAATGATTTGAAAACTGTCCAAAGGTAATCTTTATCCACCACTGGCCAAATGCATTTTCTTTGAATGTGGTGCGGGTTTCAATGCTGTTTCAATGAATGTGAGTTTCAAGGGCAGACATGTTTTAATGCCAAGTCTATTTTCTGTTTTGTTTAGCAGATGTCTATTGGTGACGTTTGTGTATTGGGCTGTAAAATGTAAAAATAAAATCCAAGTAATCATTGTATTAGTAAAGCAGTATGCACACATTAGTGTTTATGATAAATGGGTGAAATTGCCAGGTAATGGGACATTGGAATGGCTGCAGGGGGACTCCGGTGCCATATTTTGGTTGTCTGTTCTTCAGTTTGCATTTGAAAGTTGGTATCTCACAATACCATTGGAGTGGGCGAGGTTACATAATTATGTATGCAAATTTTATGTTAATCATCGTACAGATTTATGGGCCTTGTCCAGATTTTTGATGTTTCCAGGTTGAGAGGTATGTGGGTGAGTGGTCACTCAGAGAATCAGGAAGACTTTCAGGATGGTGATATTTGGAAGGGGTTGAGACAAGTATCCAATCAATGAGGATATTAGTAGTGTGGGTATTGTTAGAGAGTGTAGGTTTAGTAATTAGCTGAGCAAATCCATATAAGTTAATATTATGTGGTGATCCTGGGTTATGTAGGGTTAACCAATTGATGTTAATGTCACCGAGGAGGATTGCTTCATTTGGGATGTTTAAGGAGAGATAGGAGAGAATATTTTCCAGTAGTGGAGCATTTTCCCCTGGTGGGTTGTAGGTGGCTACTATTGTAATTGTAGTATAGTTGTTTAGTTTAAGGTTAACTGCCAGTGTTTCTGCTGGGGAGAAAGATGGGGTAGGATGTGTAATGGGAGAGATTGTAAGATTGCTAGCATAGAGTATGGCAACCCCACCACCTTTTTTGTTTTTATGATCAAGGCAAATTATGTTATAACCAGGGGAGAGGATATCTTTATCTTGGTTATGGAGTTTAAGCCAGGTTTCAGTTGCTGTGATTATGTCTGGGGTATGATTTGCTATCCATGCATGAAATTGACTAACTTTGTTTAGAATGCTTCGGATATTAATAGTGTAGAAGGAGATTTGTTTGTGAGGAGCTGTTTGTTGGGCAGGGATAAGAGTAGTATTTGGGGTTGAGATAAAATTTGAGTTTGGACCTGGATTTGGGTGTATGTCACCTGCTATTAGTATTGTAGGGGAAGCTTATAGTCTTTGATGAGAGAGGGTAGTAACGGATAAACTTTGTTTTGTTTTTAGAAGATTGGGAATAGGAAGGAGGTATTCTTATTTTGGGAAGTTGGATGTTTGTTGGTAAGACAGAAGGAGACATGGTGATGTAATTATTTGAGTAAGGTTGGTTAGTTGGGAGTGAGTTTATGGGATGTTTATGGAAGGAGGGCAGTGAGATGATGTAAGAGGATTAGGTGAATTAGTAGAAGGCTGCTTAGGAGTAAGGTATACATAGTGGGATTAGGATGTATAACTGTGTTTAAGATAGCAAGGAGGGGAAAGCTTGATGAGCTGGTGATAAGGAAGATAAGAGTTTGGAGTAGGAGTAAAGAGATTATGTTAATTATGATTGTGTAGATGAGTTGGGGTGGAAAAGGGAAAGGGTGTTTGGAGAGGAGGAGGTTTAAAGTTGGCGGGTGGGGTTTGGGAGTGGGAGTGGATTCAACCACCTGAGTCTGCCACCCCTAAAAAGTGCTGCATGGTGTGGACCATCCTCTCACCCCTGCTCCCCCAGCTACGTCACTGCCACATAACGTAGTCCAAAGGCCTCTGTTAAAGATGCTTTCACTTGTAGAATGGATCCCTCCTTTATCAGTCATCAAAATTAGCCCATCCTTGTCAGTTTCACTTCTGTTTTAGAAGTTGCTAGCAGTCACATTTTAGTTATTAATTGTTGTTCTCAATCTCTTTGGGCACTGGTTCCTACGACTGGACCTAGTTGCTCTTGGAGTAATCTTAGTTCTCTTATTTTCTGTTTTATATTGTCTGATTTTCACTTCTTCCACACACTCTTGTATACTAGTATATTGCCCTTTAAAGCCACTTTACATCCCTCTGACCACTCTCTACTTAGGATGGTCTCTTTGTTGTTCCTAATAAAACATCAGACATCATAAGAGTCAAAACCTGCTTATCATTTGGGTGTGAGTCCAATGCCACCCCCTCAGTTTTGGCAAATCCCACACTAGGATAACTGTTACAGTAACTGGGGCATGGTCTGCCAATGTACTTTCTTGGACAGTGAGGCTGAGTAACCTAGTAGAGATGAGCATGAGGTTTATTTGACTTCCTTGTTTTGACAAGTTTCTAGAGAAGGAGGAAGTAATATTGTCTAGAAAGAACTCTTACCAGACATCTATCCTGTCTTGGATCACCATCCAGTTTTTAAGACGGGCCTGACTTTTCTTATGACTTTCCTGCTTGTGGAAAAGCCCATCTTTAGCTTCATCTAAGATTAAACTGAAGTCACCTAGCAGAATACAAAAATGCATGGAAATTAGCATTGCTTGCCAGGTTATAAGAACGGTTTTGAACTATCCTGTCTCATGTGTTGGGAACATAGATGTTTCCAATAACCCATTTTTCTGAGTTGTTTACACCTTTCCAAATTAGCCACCTACCTAAACCAATTTTTAATATTCTGTGAGCTTCGATAATCATAGAGCAGTGAAATGCTAATGACACACCTTTCTTCCACCCACCTGGCTTATGGTTTGAGATAGCTGTTATATAATCCCCTGTCCTGAGCTTATTAACTTTCCTACCATTCACCTTGGTCTCTTGAAGTGTAATATCTGTGACCCTTATTTTTAATTCTCTTCATCATCATCTTCATTAACCTAATAGGTGGGTACTACGTCTAATGCTCCAAGACAATATTTTTGCAGTTTCCCTATGGGTGGTGCATACTTGTCTTGCAGAGAGTTGAACCACTCCTTCTATTATATGATTTGACCTCCTCTACCCCCTTTTTGGAAATTTCCAAGGACATCTTCTGGGCTTGGAAGCTAGGAATAGAAATTGCCCTTCATTGCTCAAGACACCAACACCCATATAAGAAATTATTGATGGCTGCTTTGTCTAATCAATGGATACCCAACTTGATGTGGGAAATCCCTCACAACTCTCTGTATTAGTTTGTGATAAGGGTGTTAAGCCAAGCTATCAAACTCTTATGGTGCAAACTAAAAGCTGTAGAAGGCTTCTCTGACAGCATTATCATTAATAAGTATTGAGAAAAAAAGTATGATAACTTAAGTGAAACTGCAACAAAAGCAGAAATTTTTCAGTAAAAATTTAACTGTATAATCTCAAACAAGCAATCATATTTCAGACTGATGAGAGAGGAATCAACTTTATATTTGGAACCAGTTTACCTTACCTGTTTCCTTCTCAGTTCTTCAGCATGCTTTAGAGTTGTGTCGTTTCCCAATAACAACAGTAATATCCTGAGTGTCAAAAAAAGAACATTGAAACAAAATGAGAGTATCAATCAACCTAGAGACTGAATCAATACCTAGTTTGATTCAACTTTTTATTAGGTGTCTTGAAAAGACAGATGATCAACAATTAAGTATTTCACCTATCTGTAAGATATTAAGAGAAGACATTCTAAAGTTTGACTCAGATTTTTGGAATTACTATGTAAAGATTAATGGAGAACAAATGTCTGATGAATCCAGAAAATTGTTATTGCATTCTACGTATGATACCTCTTCTTTATTATACTGGAGATTGTATACATGGAAATTTATGAATAGGAGTTTCTATACTCCACATAAAATAAATCTTATACTCAAAAACAGTGAAACTAAATGTTGGAAATGTGATGAATTACTAGAGGCCAACTGGATTTACATGTTCATTGAATGTAGAAATGTTCAGTACTGGAAAGACTTCAAATGTTTTGTAAATGCTTTATGGTCTGATAACGGTCATATTTCTAACTCACTAATCCTATTCAATGTTCCTATACCTAATGTAATAACTAAATCTCAGATTCACTTACTCTGGTCACTTCATGCAGTTGCCAGAAAAGTTATTACTTTGAACTGGAAAAGTAAACAAGATTTGATGTTTAAAGATTTTATTAATTTAGCAAAAGTTGTTTGTAAAAAAGAACTGCAAACCATTTGTTATAGAACTCATAACATTACTCATAAAAAATAGCGTGGCAAAAATTGGAAAACCATTTGAACAAATACTGATAACTTCTCTTGGATAAAATGATTGCTTATCATGGATGAATGTAAACATTGTAAATAGTTTTGTTATTGTTTTATTGCATTTGCTATATGTACAATTGCTTATGTTTATAATGAAAACAAAATAAAAATGTTTTTAAAAAAAAATAAGAAAAAGAACATTGCATAATCAGTATGGTACCTCCAAGAACTGGAAAGGTAGAGGATGAAGAAAAAGACCCATCACCAGTGCAGGAAGGAGAATGCCAAGAATTGAGTTTGTAAGTTGGGATCAGTTAAGCAGCAGAAAAGCAGGGTTGAGGAAAAATACACAGCAACTAATAAAGATAAAGCATGCCATTTATGTAAAAAAATATGGATTATAGTAGTTAAGAACTGAGTGTTCAATAGGGTACTGGTGCTACCCAGTTTGATGCCTAAAATAAATAAAAATGTGTTAGTAGTTATGTAGAGACATACTGAGGTAGAAGTAAAAAAAAAATCTGTGTTATCCCTTTTAGATTCCTAATAGATTTCAAGATGCATGTGATTAAAGATTCTCTCATTATGGGTACTTATACCGTCCACATTTAATAGGGTTATTGGCACCAAAAAACTTTGACTAGACACGGTAATATTTATGCATAAGAAAGATCCTTCCAAACTGTCAGTCAGCCATTGGCTACACTTTTGTCCAGTTTGTCCAACCCTTGCACTGTCCAGCAATGTTCATCCTCAGAAGATTTCTAAACAGGTCTTCTTACTAGAGGTGGTCTGTTTCTCTGGGGAGGTGCCAAAATCCAGGACCTTGGGGTTTATTGTTTATTCCACTCTTTGTATAAGCAGACCTTGAGGATGTTGTCTTCTTCCCATCCTGGGACACTTTCTCCAAGGAGGGTGGCCCAGTCATATCAGTCTATATAACTTTCAGTTTTATATTTTTTGTGATGATGAAGGAAACCATAAGCTTTTGAGATCATTTAGCATCTGATGTAGTGGGTAATTCTGCATTCCCAGTAGTAAAGTTGTTGTGGCATATGGCATTCTTTTAATGGGCACCTTGGACATGTGGGCTGAAAAGGGGGTCTGTCTTCTACTTCTAGCAATTTCTTGTTCCATTTCCTTGTCAGTTCATATGCCATTATCCATTTCATCTGACAGACCTTGTAGTGTGAGTTAATATTTGTAAAGAGGTCCTATGCCTCAGTAGTACTATGAAGGGTAATCCCGGCAACTTCCTTGTCAGCTATTAGGAGCATCAGATATGTGACAGTTACTCTGTACCCTAAGCCCACTAGCCCCTTTTTATAAGGGATCAGCACTTTCCTTATGTTGTACAGTACTTGGGAGTAATCTGAAAATAAGGCTCCTCTTCCCTCAAGAAACTTTTGCATGCTTATGCCTGTTTTGAATCAGCCATACCCTTGTTTGTGCCAATTAAAATGTCATCAGTACATGCCTTGGGGCTGGGTTTCCATCCCTTGTTGGTCTGACCATATGTACCCATTAAATATCTGGTGTCAGATGACTAGGGAGATGGACAATTACTTAGAACAGGTGTTCAAAGAATAGGTGTAAGTCCTTGTCAGGGATTGATTCTGGTACACCCATAACCTGTGTATTGATGCACCTGGACCTGTTCTTCAGATTATGTAATTTCTGGCCAGATAATCTGTTAGCCTCCTGCAGCACCCTATTAATTCTTTTTCTGATGAATTGACAGCTGCCTGCCTGAGTCCTCAACATCTTTCTGTTCCATTTAATTTAGATTCTGTGCAGCTAATGAGTGATAGGTCTTGAGTTCTGATATGACAAGTGAACATGTCTAAAAAAATTATCACTAACTGCTTATTTGCTGATGCTTTTTTGAAGCACAGCAAAAGCAGTTCATGATCATAACTGCTTTCAGCGTCAGCTGCCATTATATATTCAGTGAGTATTGTATTTGGGTTTCAAACAAGATTATTTTTAATGCCTTGGTTCTCCAACTTTTCTGAAAGAGCCTCTGTGTATTGAATTAAGGAAGAGAACTGGTTTTCAGTGTCTTTCAGTCTGTTAACTGGATTTAGAGCTATTTTAGTTTTCCTGACTTTCTGCTGGTGGACGCCGACTTCCATTCATTGTTAGTGATGAGCATGAGAAAAAGTCTGTACCATACTGATGTTTGCTGTCAGATTCTGGATGGTCAGTATTAGAGAGTGGAGGTCTTTTTCATTTACTTGCTCAGTTTAAGATGTCTGAGGAGAGGGGCTTCAATTTGGTGTACATTCTATCTGGCCAGAAATAGCTAAAAAATTCAATCTATTCATGACAGGAAAGTTGTCAATATTCCTAATACCACTAGCTGTTTATTTCTGTTATCTATGCAAATAATATGCTTTGCCATTTTTGACAAATCAAAGTTATGAAAGGGGATTTTGTAATGAAATTTCTTGAATCCTGTCATGTACATCTTGTGAAGGGGTAATGTCAGGTGGCCATCTTGACTAGAAACTTGGCTAAATTTTATTTTATTGGTACTTGCAACAACACAGTTTCTTTTATCTGCAAATCCTTTTTCAACATCATCCACTGTTACTTGCCTATAATACCCCTCAGTTTTAGTTAGATTGCTGCATATCCTTCTGAAGAAGAAATATTGACATTGGAGCTACACATTACATTAACAAACAGATATTCACTATAGGGCAAAGATATGTTCTGTAGTAGGATAAAATATACTGTTCACATGTACTTGCCTATTGTATAGTTTGGACTGATCAATTTTCCCATCTTAACTCGGCATAAAGATGTATTTCAAACATCTTGTTTATTGAGAACCTATTGTGATTCCCTCCTGTCAAAAATTTGTGAAATAATTTTTGCGTCATACAAATAAATAACACACTATATAACAAGCACAGAATACGGTTTACTATCAAAATTTCGAACCGCACTCCGTCGACTGTACTATCGTCGAACACGGAAGTTCGAAAACGGGAATGTCGAAGTAAAAAAAAAACAATCTAGGAATGGGTTTTAACATGGTTCGAGGTAGGTGTTCAGTATTATTCAGAACTACAAACATCTCACCTACTTCGAACCATGTTAACCATGTTAAAACCCATTCCTAGATAGTTTTTTTGACTTCGACATTCCCGTTTTCGAACTTCCGTGTTTGACGATAGTACAGTCAACGGAGTGCGGTTCGAAATTTTGATAGTAAACCACAGAATACAATACATTTATCTTTGCCTCAGATTATTAGTGAGTGAAAGATGCAGAGGGTTTATACTTACACATGGGCTTATTACCTTTCCTGACTGATAAGTTAGTGGCCAGAAAAATTAACTCTCAGTTCAGTATAAGAAAGAAAAGATGGGAAGGTAGTTATATAGCTGTTCAATAAAACTTATGGGTTATTATATCTTTCCATATTAGCTAAGTAGTTCTCATTTTTACATTTTCAAAGGGTTCAGTCATTTTTGTATGTGATAACGTTGTCTAATGTAGGGGAATGAGCTTCAGATGGATAGCAATGACAGAGGTATTCCATTTGGCCGTACCCTCTCTGGGTTGTAAAGGCCTTCAGTTTACAGTTAATTCCAGGTCTAAATTTTCTAATAAAAATGCACAGATTCAGTCCACTGCTGTGGGTAGGGTAAAGGTATTTAACAGAGGGATTTTATATGCAGACCAAAGCTGAGTACATTTAAATCTGCTAATTACTGTCATAAATACTTGGGATCAACAGTTCAGAGTAATGGCGAGTGTGGAACAGAGGTGAAGAAGAGAGTACAGGCAGGGTGGAGCAGGTGGAGAAGAGTGTCACGAGTGATTTGTGACAGATGAGTACCAGTAAGAGTGAAAGGGAAGGTCTACAAGAGGGTAATGAGACCAGCTTTGTTATATGGGTTGGAGACATGGCAGTGACAAAAAGGCAGGAGTCAGAGCTTGACGTGGCAGAGTTAAAGATGTTAAGATTTGCACTGGGTGTGATAAGGGTGGACAGGATTAGGAATAAGTATATTAGAGGGTTAGCCCAGGTTGGAAGGTTTGGAGACAAAGCCAGAGAGGCAAGATTAAGTTGGTTTGGACATGTGCTGAGGAGGGATGCAGAGTATATTGAGAAAAAGATGCTAAGGATGAAGCTGCCAGGTAACAGAAAAAGAGGAAGGCCTAAGATAAGGTTCATGGATGTGGTGAGAGAGGACATGCAGGTGGTTGGTGTGATAGAGAAAAATGCAGAGGACAGGAAGAAATGGAAACAGATGATCCGCAGTGGTGACCCCTAATGGGAACAGCCGAAAGAAAAAGAAGAAGAAGACTGTCATCCATTTTCACAATGACAGGTTCAGTGTAGACTGTTAAGTAAAAAAACTTGCTACCGTATTGTAGGTTGTGGAATGCTTCTTTACTCTATACTACTTCAGACGAATTAGTAATATATTTCCTGATTTCAGCAGTCAGATGTGTTTTAGAACTTTCCAGAAACTGATTGTTTTTGATAATTATTTTATTTTATTTATTTTATATTTGTTGACCGGGCTAGTCTAGCTGGATACATATCCATTTTCAGCAGAGGCCCGGGGAGAAAAGCTCCATGCACAAATACATTAAGGCATTAAAAAGTTAGAAAAAATGACTATCTTAAATTATACAGCATAATATGTAAAGAAAGTAAATTTTGTGAATACTGTACAGAGACATTAGAGTAGATTTTGGAGATAAACATGTCTTAATTCAATAGAGGGGTTACAAATACAATCAGGCAACAGTTAAACATAGTAATTAAGCATCAACATTCATTTGAGAGAAAAAATAAAAACCAATAAGTAAGAAAAAGAAAAATAGAGACTAGGAAGGACAAAATGCAGGTAAGAAGGGGTTAGTAGTTGATAGTCAATGACTTTCAAGGTGGGGTATTTGTTATAAAGCATGAGAGGAGGGGAGGAGAAAAAGTGAAGAGTATTTTTCAATCAGGCTTTGAGCAGGGACAAAGCCATTGTCTTTTTAGGTAATGTTTGAGGTGTTTCTTAAAGAGTTGTGTAGATGAGAGAGAAGTGAGTGTATTTGGAAGCTTATTCCAGATTCTACCAACAACATTGGAAAAGAGTGAATCTCCTGCTTTGTTATTAGATATTTTGTTGGCAATCTGTAACTTATTAGCTGAGCGTAGTGTTGTAAGATTTTTGTATGGGGAGATCAGATTAGATAGGATAGGGGTGTTGGTGGGGTGGTGCAGAATTTTTTGTGCAATCAGCAGTTGATTGTATTGTAGTTGGTTTTGTAGTTCTAACCAACTGAGTTGTTGAAGGTTGAGACAGTGGTGGGTTCTATAAGGGGAGCCAGTGGCAAATCTAGTAATATTATTGTAGCTAGTTTCCAGTTTGGAAAGGTTAAGCTTAGATAGATTGGTATAAATGGCAGATGCATAGAACAGGCTAGAAGTAAGCAGATTCTGGGCAATAGATTTCCTAGCTAGTGGTGTAAGGAATGGTTTTATTCTATACAGGGAGCCTAGTTTTTTATTAATGGTTTTTATAGTATTGTTAACATGGACATCGAAGCTGAGGTTATGGTCAATAGTTATGCCGAGGAGATGAGCAGTAGAGTCTGGGGAAATACAAGTACCATTGTCAGAGGTAATGGTAAAGTGGATCTGTGGGGATTTTTGGGTGGGAGTAAAAAGTAAAAGTTTTGTTTTTTGGGGTTAAGGAGGAGGCAGCGTTGGGTAAAAGTTAATTTATTTGATGTGCTGCTTGTCCAAGACCTTTCCTAAATATCTGGTGGATAACATTACCTCACTGCATTACATCAGCTGTTGTGATGAGCACCCCTTATCTGTCCTCATTAAGAGTGTTTCCCCTCATATTACCACTTTGTTTTATAAGGGCTGATAAACTACACTCTCACTTAAAAATGCATTTATGGTGTCTAAAATTATATTGCAGCTTTTTATGATCATACTGATGTCTTGCCAGCTAAGTGTACAACAGAATAATTATCACAGTAAAAATAAGCAGTTTGTATTTTCAAGTAATGCCACAGATTAATGCTATATGTACTACATAAAAATCACTCCAGGAGAGATCCCCGATGTGCAATTCTTCATATTATTTTGTAGGTGATGGTATTGCTTTGGACTTTTGAACTGAATATAAAACCCCTCAATATAGAAAGTTAAAATACCATAACTTTTCAAATTGCTAGTCAATAAGGAGTCATTCAGTGTTACAGAATTTAGACAGATATAGAAAGAAAACAAAATGTAAGTCACCTTCTTTCATAAGTTGATAAGTTAGTACTAGGCTAACTGCCCTTTTGGGCAATTTTAAGCCTAGCCAATTACCCCATGTGAGAATCAAACCCTGTACCTTATGCTTATTAAGGTGCATCTTGCTATACTCGGTGAGTATTCTACCCTTGCAAAAGGCAAAGGCCATGCTAATTGCCAAATATTACTGACTTTTGCTGTAAACAGTCATAAGCACTACATTTGTGGCTCCCAGGTTGCAACCTTAGCTTGTGGATAAATAAACAATGCATTAAGCTTGACTTGTCTTTGTTTTCATTGCTCTTGTTTCTGTCATCCGTAATGTCAATTGCTTGATGCCTTGAGGTTAGCAGCATTCACCTTTCTGACTTTTAAAGTTAAGCCTTATTACATCTATCCAATATTGCAGCAAGAAAATGTAGGAACCTAAGGGGGAGCCTTCAAAAGAAGAGTCTTTAGATTGGATATACCACAGAAGACTTTTTAATGTGATATTGACTTAATAGCTTAAACCTGAGACTTGCGAGATGAAGCAGTTAGAGCTGTGTCAGCTGTTAAAAGATTAATGGGAGTAGGAAGTTACAGAACCTACTTTTAATGCAGAAGGATTTAACTGCTGACCAGACAGCAGTTAGTTTGGGAGTAGGAAAATGATAGATGTTTGCTTACATATAAATGCATGAGCTCATTTATTCTCTTCCAGAATTATCCTAGACATTGTGGACTACCTTCCTTCAAATTTCCAAAATATTTTGTCTTTTCATGACTGTTGGTCACAGTATGCTTGCTTATTAGAATATAGAGCAGTTGCAAAAATTCCTTTTGTTTTATCACTTATATTTTCCACCTAATGTCTCTCTGTAACATATCAGATTTTTCCTTATGAATTAACGTAGCCTTCATAAGGGAATTTACCATGTTTGGGTTGAAAGTATACATGTTTTTAGGTTTAGGCAGATCACATTAATTTTCTCTGCCATAAAGTATAAGTGATTTAATTTCATTTAATAAGTGTAGCAAGTAGGTCATTCATAAATAAAGGAACACATTAGCTATCTTCTTTGCTGAATCGAGCCTACATGTCTGGAACCCAGGAATGAGTGTTTCATTTCTGAAAGGAATGGCTAGAACTAAGTCACAATAATAGCAGCTATGAATGCTTTATACAGTGTTACTAATGTATAAAATAGCACTTTATTCCATCAGATCATATCAGGTCTAAAATATGTTTCATTTGATAGAAGTGGCCCAGCATTTTAGTCAAAGGATGGGGGGTGGGGGGAAAGTTACTATGTTCTGGGCTGTATTTCACCTGTTAGGAATATTATGCATACAATGTATGAATCTTCTTGGGCTGAAAGTCAAACTAGTTAGCATTGTGTTATAGTAGTCTAACCTTCCCACTGTATTTTTATTGACAGTAATAGAGTCTTTGATACGTTTTTAACTCTCAGGAGGTTGTGGTTTATATTATATCCACAGATTTGGTGTTAATACATGTGAAAAACAGTTGAGCTAAGTCAAGGATTGTGAAGTTTATGGAAAGAGACTGTTTTGCAGCAGCTAGTGTAAGATTCATTTTTGGAGTTAAGCATCTGTGTAGGACAGAGAAGTGAGATGTGAATGTAAGCTGCATATAGAGGAGAGCTACAGCTAGAAAAGTAATACAGGTGAAGTAAGGTACTAACACAGAACAGTTACTAACAGTCAAAGTCAGGAAGACTAGAGCAATAACTATATAATGTATAGGCAAAGACCGTTGATGGCCAGGAACTGGTAAACAATACAGGCCTGCATGACACATCAATAAAGTAGCTAGTTTTCAGGGAGAAAAAGAAAGAAACAGTATATCTTTGGTGTATATACAATGCTTTAGAAATAAATGGATAAATAAAAATGAGTCAAATGATAATGACACTGATGGTAGGAGAATTACATCAGCAGACGTAAAGCAACAATACACTAAACAGTTATTATTCAGGAGATATTGTCCATCAGACGAACACCAGACATGTGGAAAGCTCAACAGAATCAAAACAATGTTAAAACTAATACCAAGGGAAAGTCAGCATTATGGCATAAATTAGTAGAACTGAGAGAAAATGAATGTCGTGGTTTGGATAGGGAGGATAGGATACAGCTTAAAAATGAGATGTGACAGGTGAAGTAAACAAAAAAAGTGGACAATTTCTGTCATAAAGAAAAATGAAATTGGAGCAGGCTGAGAAAGGAATAGAAAGCCATAATAACAAAGATGATTTGCTGAAGTTTGAGACGACAAAAGAGCTAGTGAGGAGTCAAGCACTGTGAGTAGGGAATTATTCTGTCAGAGGAAGTTAGAAATTGTGAGTAACTTCAGACAAAGATCAAGTATTAGAAAAACATAATTAACACAATACAGCAGAAACATGTTTAGATTAATGTGGAATGGAGGAATGAAAGCCACTGATCAGGAATGAAAAGAAAGAGACTGTGTCATCAGCAGAGAATACCAGTCAGAAATGCAACAAGAGATGACCTTCTTAGCTTTAAATGCTGTCATAGCTGTAGTGTACTTTAGGCTATACCAGAAGCTATTTTGACAGCAACTTGTTTCATGGATTACATACAAAAAAAACAGAAGCAGCGTCATCATAGAGCACACAAAAACTAAAATTTTCATCTTAAAACCAATGCTGGACTTAATCAGATAAAACCTGGTTCACAAAAATGCAGAAACTTTTATCCAAAAGTCATGCCCCACCTCATAATGACATCATCTTAAAGGCATACAAAACAATAACTAAACCATGTAAAAATATATATATATTTAAATATTTACTTATAAAATCATCTCCTTTTGGCTTATCCCAGTTAGGGGTCACCACAGCGGAACAACAGTCTGCAGAATGATTGGCAGTGGAGTTTTAAGTGCCAAGTTACCAGCCCGGCACCCAGCCTTACACAGAAGCCACACACATGCATACACTCACACCTAGGCCCAATTGAGAGTGTGTAATCCACCTACAGCATGTCTTTGGGATGTGGGAGGAAACTGGAGCAAACCCACGCGATCACAGGGAGGACATGCAGACTCTACACAGAAGGCACCCCAGCTGAGAATTAAACCAGAGAATCTCTTGTTGTGAGGCGGTAATGCTAACCACTGCACTACTGTGGCTGCCCGAATATTTACTTATAAAAACCTTTTAAAAATAGTTATTATATTTTAACAACAAAAAATGTGTTACTTAGTTAAAAATTAAAAGTAAAATTACCTTTGACATGCTTTAAATTTGAGAAAACTAATAATAATGTTTCATTGAGGCCTGGAAAGGTAGCAGCATTAAAATGTAGTTGCCAAAACAATTCCTTCATTTCCATGTGTAATCCAAAAGGACCACCTCTAACATTAGGAATCAATTATTCCAGTACTGAAATTTTAAAGTGATGACCAGGAAAAGCAGCTACATGACTAGCTAGGGAGTTAACTGCATTTTACTTGGAAATAGCATACCGATGTTCTTTTATTCTTTCTTTCAACTTGTGTTCTATTTTCCCTATGTAATAAGCAGAACAGCATTCACAAAGGACAATATAAACAACGCCCTTACAATTGCAGTTAGCTGAGCTATGCATAGTGAGACTTTTCCCTTTTTCACTGATAACATTGTCAGTTTTAACATACTTACAAACATTGCACATATTACATTTGGCCAGTCCTTTCACAACATTAGTACAAATAGATTTTTCTTTTGTTTCACAAACATTCTTAAGGGACTTTGCCCACCTATATGTGATTATGGGGTATTCACCCAGCTTCTTTACCCATTCAGGATTCTGTCTAATTATAACCCAGTTCTTTTTCAAGATGCCTTCTATAATTCTGTAATTAAACTGAACTTTGGAAACAGCTAGAACCAATGAGTTAAGATTGTTTCCTGTAGGGCCATTATCGTTAGTAATTATGCCACCATTAGTGGACATAAACTTATGCTCATGTAAAATGGGAACATACACATTATTTCTTTTTTTCTGTTACTTCAAAAATTAACTCCTGAATAAGCTCTTCAGTATAACCTCTCCTTATAAACATAGTTTTTTAAATTATCACATTCACATAAAAAATCAACTAACCTAGTTGTCATGCAGGCTGCCTTTACTAGCTTATTTTGCTTATAGGGATGTGCACTTGAAAAATTCAGCAATGCATTTGAATAAGTAGGCTTTCTATAGATAGATGACACCAAACTTAAACTAGATTCCTTTTCCATCCATACATCTAGGTATGATAGCTGATCTTTACCAACCTGGTGTGGGAACTTAAGAAAGTCAGTGGTCCCACTGATGTATTCTAAAAATGTGAGAATTTTATGTTTTTTTGAATCAAGCCATAAAACAAGAATGTCATCTTGGTAACATTCATGAAGCACTCACAGGTTACAGAATACACTGTTAAGCAAGCATTTCTTTTCCCATGTGAGCATAACAATAGCATATAAACCCCCACAGGCAGACCCCATTGCCACCCCTTTAGTTTGTAGAAAACATTGATTTTCAAAAAATATATAATTGTTATGTAAAACATTTTCAAGCAAGTCCACAAAAATATTTTTCCTGTTTTGTCCAAAGTCTGAATAATCATCCAGAAACTCAGCAAACCAAGACAACCCTACTTCATGTGGTATCAGTGTGTACAGGTTGTTAACATTAATAGTGATGAAAACAACACCCTGTTCTAAAGCTAGAGAGTTGCATTGTTCTAGAAATCTTTTTGTAACGTTCCTTTCAAGTGAAAGTCCAAATATTTAGCAAGTGTTGCAGTAATCGAGTATCTATCATCCACTATAGGGGCATAGGAGGATCCTGGATGTTCTTGTGGATCTTGGGAACACCGATGATGGTAGGCACCAGTGGATCTTGTACACAAAAAAAGCGATACTCGTCTTCATCGATCTGCCCTTGCATAAGCATGTTGTACAAAAGTGCATAGATTTTACCATACACTATGTTAACCTCGTTTTTTGAACCCTGTGAATAAGAATCATGCAACAGGATGTTGTCCATTTTAGCAACATATTGAACATTATCCATCAGCACTACCCCCCCACCTACCCATCCTTGTCTGGTTTCATGATCCAAACATTTTGTTTTGATTGTAATACTCTATAGTTCATACTCAGAAATGTTATGTACAATATGCATTTTTTGCTGCATTAATCTCAGTCTTAAGTCCAACTCACAAACTTTTTTCTACACACTTTAACATAGGGTGGAGGGGGGATTAACTATACTAGGTACTCTTAGACCACAATATGTAGTACTGCTACCACTCATTAGAATCTGCAAATTAAGTTGCAGTGTGCTCTACGAAGACGCTGCTTCTACTGTTTCCATAGTTTATGCAATTTTTTGTGTTTTCTTTTTGTAGTAAAGTGTGTTTATTTCATGGATTAGTAAGCATTGAAATGTGTATACCATTTGAAGGGCAGAATGTGAAACAGCACCATGCATGCTAAAGCAAAGCATTCAAGATTAGAGTGTCTGTCTTAATTACAGGTTTTCAGTTGAATACAGGAACCAGCTACAGAATGCATTATATGGTCCAACTAGGTGCCAGGCTAGTTTGTAACATAACAAAGAAAGTGCCAAGCAAGCGAAATACAGCTGTTTACTGTATGCTTACAGGACAATTGTGAGTTAATGGACTTCTTGTGAACAGGGTCAGATTCAGCACAAGGCAATATAGGCAGCTGCCTAGGGGCCCAGTGCTGACTGGCAAACCTGGCCACAACCATGTGATATTAAAGCAGAAACACTACTGTAAAGCATGATCTTATAGCTTTAAAAAGTCTGGTGTACAACATGTGTCTGTCTCGTTGGGTCAAAGCATGAGACTGGAGAGATCCAGAGCAGACTTTTGGGAATTTGCACATGTGAGAGTTTTGAAGGGATGGATGTCTTTTTAAGACTTGGATTTCTTTTGTATAGCTTTGAAGTATGCAGTGTTGGGGAGATGCTTTTATATTTCTTTGAGGAGTGTTGGACTAGTTGGATTACTATTGTATTAGGTAGGCAGGTAGGCAAACAGCAACAACTTTACAGTGAAGGTGTCTGTATCTTAAGCATGTACTGCTGGGAGGTGTGTGTCATGAATACCAATATTTAAAATGTTTAACTATAGTCAGGTTGTCATTAATGAACATCATTCTAACTTGTTTAGTAAGGGATTTACTTTTCTACCAAAATGTAAAGTTGACATTGCTGACACACTGCTTGATTTAAAACTATCCCCAGGATTCAATAAGCAAAAAATTCCGTGCAGGAATAATGTAGCCATTCCTGCATGGAATATGGCCGCTGAGTGATCCAGTAAACAAACCTCAGGATGCGCACAAACCTGCTAACACTATTCTGCCAAAAACATGACTGGATTATGCTAATAACCTAATTTGCTGGCAAAAAACATGCAAATGAGGTCAATTAGTGATCCAGTAAGCAGGCAGGCATCCGTGCCAGAATAGTGTAGCATGCAGAAATATATTCGGTTACTACATTTCTGCAAAAATCAAAACGGAGGCATGATAGCTCAAACTAAAGCATGTATTATAATCCTTATGCATGCCAATGGCCAAATGTATGGCCATTGGCTTGGAAAAGTGTTGCAAAATAATAAAAATCAAAGTTTTTTTTTTTTGGCCGATCTCGGCTATTTAAGCATAGGGCAGCAGTGTGCAAATGGGATTGTTCCGAAAATAAAAAAAAATGTGATAAGACAATTTTAAGTGAAATCTGCATTTTGCTATTATAGTCTATGTCATGCAGAATCAAAACAACAGCAGTGAACAGTGGTTGCTAAGGGAAAAGGCTCTGGTGTAGTGCTATAACTAGGGACCAAGGCAGTGGGGTATGCTAATGAGGGAAATATACTGAATCAGAAAAAGAAGACAAGTGCCAAACTGCACCTAACTATGTAGGACCTATAAGGTGGTGGTGTAAGCAGGAGAAGCAGCTGACATGAAAAAGGGGGAGTGTCGTGCTTGGTGAAGGCACATTGGAGTTCCATGGCTCGCATTGGAGCTTAGCTAAGCACAACTAAGCAAGGGAGTGTGTCTGAGGCTGTATTGACTTCTTCCATGAAACGAAAAGTTTATTCATGTCCAGGGGAGGGCCATTTCTCATTGTTTACCTTAGCTAAATGGGTTTGCGTGGTGCACACTGGGTCTAAAACAACAACAACAAAAAAAAAGAAAAACCCAGGAAACAGCAGAACTGTTTACATTTGGGCACTGGGTTTGTGTGGCACGTCTCGGGGCTTAAAAAGGGCGGAAATGGGAAGGGGAAAAAAAAAAGGGAAATAGCAGAATACAAGCAATCAAGTACAAATAACATAGTTGGCAGGTGGAGTGCATCATAGTCAGCCAATCATACAGGCAGCATCTGCAGCACAACAGTATAAACTATGTAAACACCTTTCAATCTGTTTGTTCCTCACAAACTCTGCACCATTGGTGTACACATGCAGGGGAATTTTAACTGAAAAAATGTTAGGGGCTGCCATTGCTTTGATCCATCATTATGTGCTAGAGGCTGAGGGCAGTGAGGAGGATAATGCTGACAACTGCCACAGACTGAGGAGGAGGAGAAGAGTGTTCAGACCCAGGGTAACTTTAACAGGAGCTGCATGATCTGCAGATAGTAGAGCACCACAGGGTGGAGAGAAAGATACTTCAGCAAATCATTGAGCTGTGCCAGCCTCAACTCAGACCCAGAGCCAACAGAGGGGAACCCATCCCAGTGGATACCAAGGTATCTGTAGCCTTAAGAATACTAGCTACAGGTACTTTCCAAAGACCTACTGGGGACATCATGGGGGTCTTACAGGCATCTGCATCCAGAGTACTCCACCAGTTCCTGGATGCCATCCTACCACATGCCAGTGAGCACATCTACTTCCCCAACACCCTTGAGGAGAGGACCAGCAATATGTGTCTCTTCCACCATGTAGCAGAATACACGGAGGTACTGGGTGCGATAGACTGCATGTGCATCCACATCAAAGCACCACTCGGTGAATAGGATAGGGTCTACATAAACTGCAGGGCTTCCCCTCCATCAACTGCCAGGTCATGTGCAATGTCCAGGGGATTATCATGAATGTGTGTGCTAGCAACCTTAGAAGCTATCAAGACTCCCACATCTGGCATTTGGCACAGCTGTACCAGGCATTTGCCAGTGGGGACATCCCGTATGGCCATCTGGCGGGGGATGCTGGCTATGCACTGGAGCCATGGATGATGACACCCATTAGAAATGCACACACACCCACTCAAGAACGCCATAATGAAGCACATGCACAAACCAGGATCATTAGATAGAGCGTGTTTGGGATGCTCAAGTCATGGTTCTGCTGCTTTGACATATCTGGTGGAGCCTCGCAGTACTCTCCAGCCATATGTGCACACATGTTCATAGTGTGTGCCATGCTACACAATATGATCCTGCGGAAACAGCTGCAGGAGGAACAGCAAGGGGAAGGGCCACACAGCCCCCCACCATTGCCAAAGTCCCCACAGGCACAGAGGAAGAAGCCCCTAAGTCTGCTCCTGTAGGCAGACAGAAGCATGCCCAGTATGCCCAGGCCTTGGCAAAGAGGCAACACATAGCACATGCACTGACACTGTATGGACCCATGGACTGACATCTCTCTCTGACTTGCACACACAGTAAAATGGTACCCTGTATAGGCAGTGTACTGTGTGCATCAAACATAGGCAGCCCTGAAGCACCATCCTCACAACTGCTGCAGGTACAAGGTAAGTCAGTCTTCTTAACAATAACTGAATGGATTAGTATGTTTTGGTAGCATAACTATGGTAATACACGCATACAAGGGAATGGGGTTGCCTACTGGGATAGCAGCAGACAACAGACAGCTATGTGGGACACCGGGAAATGTCTGCACAATACTGTCTTCTCCACACTATGCAGTATCATTTAAGGTGACAAATCCCACTGCAGTATATGTGGGGGTCCAACTAAGGGAGGGTCGTAGGTCACATGCATGGATGTCACTTTGGGGATCCCATACTCACCCCTCAGACTCACACAGCAAGTCAGCCATAGAAAACCATGAAGGAATGTCTGGCAAAGGTCCACATATGGCGACAATGATGGAATACCCCCCTACAGACTTACACAGTGATATCACAGCAGGCCTTGCATTTGCAATAAGGCTCTGAAGGGTAAGAAGTCTGAAACTCAATTGTATGGTATTACAATCTAAATTGTGGTCTCTAGTGATATGCCTCTATTCCCCAAGACAGGGCACAATACTATGCTAAATTTAACCAAAATGTAACGCCAATATCAGCACAGTTGTAAATGTGTACCATTGACAGGTGTACCCCCCACACCCATATTCCCATAGAAATGCAGTTACATGTAAGTTTGTAGGGTAATAGCAGCAGAGCACACATTGCCAGGGCTGTCCCAATCAACATAACTTGTTGCATGTCCACAATATGCAGGGGTCAATAAACTATGCGTAAGTGTGGGGAATACTGTCAGGATGTCGCCAGCAACTTCTCACAGTTGTTGTGTCCTAGTGGCCAAGGTACAGTACTATGGTAGACAGGGCCATGTTCCATGAAATACAGTGCCAACTATTTTGCATGTCAGCTACACCTATGGTGGGAGTTGTACACACTGTCCAGATGTTAATATCCATTACTTCTGAAAAGCTGGACAGGTCATGTACAGGGGGCCACACATATGAACAGTACACAGGTTGGAGTAACCTACACAGTGCCTACCACACCTCCCAACTGTACAGACCTTTTGCAGAATGTACAGAGGTTTGCATCATATCTGTGGTGTCTTTGTTCTGAAATAGTGGTTGTCTGGCCAATCACTGGCAAACCACAAAAGTCCAAAGTCAGAAAATAATGATGGATAGTAGTGTCTCAGACCTCATACCCTATAGAAAAATGCATTCTAATGCAAACCCTGTTATCACCCTTCCTGGTTTGTAAGGCAAATAGTTACAATGGTCTGTATATTTAGGCCTTTGTCACCCAATTACTCATGGCTTTGTCCAGATGTCTGGCTTCCATACGTAGAGAGGAATGGTGCCTAGTAGCACAGCAGTGTGTTCTGTTACTTACCATTATCACTCAGGGGTGTCCAGTGCCTGGCACCCTGGGAACATATGAGTGACAGAATGCACTGCCTTGCTACAGATGGCCAGCATCCATCTCACATGGCCTACAGGCCTCTGGCAAAGGCCCATGCCTCACCCATAGTGCTGTTGTAGGAAATGTCATGGGGTCCATACTACCAACATAACACAGTCAACAAAAAGCAAATGTAAGGCCATTCTGCTAAATGTGAGTAGCATACCTCTCAACCTCATAGAGATTGAAATCTGGACAACGCCATACATAATGGTGGGATAAAGGCCCAAGTATAGGGGCACATTTGAAATATTGCTCTCATAATGTTAGAAAGTTGATAGAATAACAGAGGGGGTATGTAGTAGCATGGATGTCATGAAGGGTGTGAAGTCTGAAACTCTAATGTTCTGTCATTATTTCCTGATTGCAACCCTGAGTGATTTGCAACAAATGTGCTAGAAAACCACAATGTTAAGGGAAACCGACCAGATATATGAGGCATGAATCTGGATAATCTGTGAGAATCTCTACAGTTGACAGGTATGGCCACACCAGGATATGACCTTTCAGGTAAGAGGAATACTGCACAACCAGAGGATCCCCAGCCAGTATATCACCAAGGTGCTGGACCTTTTACACAGCTTCAACAGTCAATCGGCTGTAGCCACACCTCCCAACTAGCCAGTTGTGCAAGAATGTCTAGCCTTCACCTCATAATATAGGTCTGTGCATCATCTGTCTGGTATTTCTCTGGAAAATAACTGTGATGATCCAATTATATCTGCCAGTAGGTAATGACACAATACAGTACAGTGTCAAACATTACATATGTCAGAAAATGTCTGCTAAAACAAACCCTGTAACTCAAGCAACTCATACATTGATAACAGCAATAGTTACAGTACCCTTCTATGTTTGCCCATTGGCAGCCTATCTCCAGATATCTTGCACAAACAGGTTGCAAGGTATGGCTGTAGTACACAACAGCCTGGACTGGAGTACAACTATCCCTGGAATGGATTCCCACACTTACTATTGAATGTCATACTGAGCATGCTGCTACACTTAGAGAAGTGAAACCCATGTCTGAAAGCATATTGGACTATATAGCTCTGTACTGTGCAAATGTCTTTGCATACACATAGCTATGTAAACCTAACTGTCTCCAAACACATCTATCAGACAGGATTACCCACAACCAGCTGTAGGTGGCACATATGTGGTATAGCTACATCTGTTGCATGTGATACACACACACACACACACACATATATATATATATATATATATATATATATATATTGGCAACTTATTACAATATGTCAAGCATACACACACATAGACATGGGGAGAGGGACAGACAGTGATAGAGTGAGACACACAGGGAGACACATACACAGAGTGAGTCATACACATGGATACCCTGAATGGCATAGAGTGATGTCCTGCTGCAGACAGTTGCATACCAGTTGTAACCACTGGCATGTGCCAGCATGAAGATGAGATTCATTGTCTGATGGTACTGAGGTAGGGGTTGGAATATCACATCACCTACCTTTGTGTGTGTGTGTGTGTGTGTGTGTGTGTGTGTGTGTGTGTGTGTGTATACGTCTAAGTATTATGTTGCCTTACCCACCCAGTACACTTCCCATTTCCTTACGTTACAAGATCTTGCTAATGTTACTCACCTTAGAACTACTTTTGGACTGGCTTCAGTCCTGTAAGCTCTATAGCAAGTGTGATAACTGCATAACACTATCATACAAATAACTCAATAGGTAGGGGTTCTAATCACAGTCCTGGCATATGTAATAGTGTTTTTTGTGTGTGTGTGTGTGTGTGTGTGTGTGTGTGTGTGTGTGTGTGTGTGTAGGAATAAGTATTTTAGTCCATTGCCACCCAGTACACCTCCCATTGCCCTACCTCACAAGATCTGCTGATATCATTCACTGTAGAAATACTGTTCATAGGTTCATAGGTTCACAGGTAGGTACTAGGCTATCGGCCCTGGGGCCTATACAAGCCCAGCCAAAAAGGTACCCTGGCTTTTGTCACCCAAGCAAATTATGTCTGTACTATAGTGCTATGCAGTTATTGCACAGACCACATAGCTTATAGGCCAGAAGCCAGTACTACAGTACCCTTATTCCTATACTTCCCATTGCCCTACAGTACCCTTCTATGTAGTACTGGCTTCTGGCCTCTAAGCTCTGTGGTCTGTGCAATAACTGCATAACACTATAGTACAAATAACTATTTAGGTAGGGATTCTAATTTCAGTCCTAGCAAATGTAAAAGTGTGTGTGTGTGTGTGTGTGTGTGTGTGTGTGTGTGTGTGTGTGTGTGTGTGTGTGTCTGTAGATTAAAGAGTTTGAGCCCATTCACACCCAGTACACTTCCCATTGCCCTACATTAGCAGTCTTGCTGATGTCAGTCACCTTAGAAGTACCTTTGGGCAGCCCACAACCCTACAAGCTCTGTTGTGTGTGCGATAATTGCTTAACATATAGTACAAATTGCTAGTTAGATGGGGATTTTAATCTCAGTCTTGGTAAATGTAAAAGTGTGTGTGTTTGTGTGTGTGCATCTGTAGATTAAAGATTTTGAGCCTGTTCACACCAGGTACACTTCCCATTGCCCTACTTTAGCAGTCCTACTGATGTCAGTACCTTAGAAGTACCTTTGGGCAGTCCATAGCCCTACAAGCTCTGTGGCACATGCAGTAATTGCATAGCACTATACTACCAATAACTAGTTAGGTGGGGGTTCTAATCTCAATCATGGCAAATATAAAAGTGTGTCTGTGTTCATAGGTTTGAGATTTTGAGTCCATTCACATCCAGTATACTTCCCATTACCCTACTTTAGCAGTCTTGCTGATGTCAGTCACCTTAGATGTACCTTTGGTCAGCCTTCAACCCTATAAGCTCTGTGGTGCATGCAATAACTGTAGTACAAGTAAATAAATAGGTAGGGGTTCTAATCTCAGTCCTGGCAAATGTGTGTGTGAATGTATTTGTGTATTTATGTGTGTATATCTGTCAGTTAAAGTACTTTGTGGCTTTTCTCACTAAGTACATCTCCCATTGCCATACTTTACAAGGGCTGCTGATGTTCCTCATGTTAGAAGTACCTTGGTACACCTGTCTCCCTGTAAGCACTGTGGTGCATGTGATAAATGCATAACACTATAGTAGCAATAACTAGATAGGTAGGGGTTCTAATCTCAGTCCTGGCAAATGTGTGTGTGAGTGTATTTGTGGTTGTAAGCATGTATATCTGTTGGTTAAAGTATTTTGTGGCCTTTCTCACCAAGTACATCTCCCATTGTCATACTTTACAAGGGCTGGTAATGTTCCTCAATTTTGAAGTACCTTGGAACACCCTTTTTCCGTATAAGCTCCGCGGTGCATGCAATAAATGCATAGCAGTGTAGTAACAATAATTAGAGAGGTAGGGGTTCTAATTTCAGTCCTGACAATTGTGTGTGTGTGAGAACAGCATTCTGGGGGTGTGTGTTTGGGTGAGAATCATATTCATTGGGAGCAGGTTTTGCAATTTTTTTCTGTGGTCCACCCAGTACACATCCCAAGCTCCACTTTACAAGGCCACTGTTGTCATCCACTGTAGCGGTAGCTGTAGACACTCTGCAGCCCTATAAGCTCTGTGCCACATGCAATAACTATGTAACAGTATGGAATAAATAACATGATACATGGGCCTTCTAATCCTTGGATACCATTCCCCACTCAGGAATCATAGACAAACACACTCAGCTAGGCATCGACCCCTATATCACTAGGTGACTTGCAAAATGGCTCACAGATAGAACCCACGGTGTGGAAGCAGCAGACTGCATGTCAGACTGTCAACCAGTGATAAGTGGAACCCCACAGGGTTTGGTCCTGCATCCCATTATGTTCGGCATCTATGCTTCTGAAGTCTAGCCTGACACTAAGGAACTCTGGCTGACAATGTTCACAGATGACTGCAAGGTGGGTGCTATTATTACCTCCTCACGTGATGTTGACAGTCTTCAGAAAGGCCTCACTGAGACCTATGACTGGTGTCAGAACCCTGGACTTTAGCTCAGTGCCAGAAAATGTGCTGACATCCCCTTTGGGAACAACATGGTTCCCATGAATCACCACATCAATGGTAGTCCACTGAACACTGAAATCATTATAAGAGAACTTTGAACACAGGTTGACAGCGAGCTCTCTGTTGACCACCACAGTGCCACTGTGTTCAGCAAGTGCTTCTATGTGGCACATCTCATTACTAAGGGTGTTGCATCTAGGAAGTAAGAGGTCATTGTCTCCCTCTACTCTCCCCCCATCAAGCCAGTCAATGAGTACAATGGCCCATTTGGCATGTACCTCACTGGACACCTGCAACAACTGGAGAGGTTGCAAATGTACATCACAAAGAGCATCCTAGGCCTTAAACACTTGTCCTGTATGGACAGACGCCAAGAACTCCAACTATTCTCTGTCTCATATTGGCTGCTTAGAGGTGATCTCTGCTTGATTTACAAAGCCATGTCTGACCCAGCCCTGTCAGGAATGGTACATCTAAAGAAACCAATCTGTCCGCACCACATGCCCCAGAGACTTCAACCCCAGGGTAATCCTATGGGCTAGGCTTGTAAACGCTCCATGGTCATTCACCTAGTACACACCTATGAACCTATATACCTATGGATCTTAGTACTGGAAAACGTGTGTGTGTGTGTGTGTGTGTGTGTGTGTGTGTGTGTGTGTGTGTGTGTGTGCATGCATTAGTCTGTACAAAAGTGTTTGTGAGTGTGTAAATGTGGGTGAAAGTAGTTTGAGGCCCTTCTCACCCAGTACATCTACCGTTGCCATACTTTACAAGGGTTGGTGATGTTATTCACTATATAGCTACCTTGAGACACTCTTCACCTTATAAAGTCTGTGGTGCATGCGGTAACTACATAACACTGTAGTACCAACGACTACATAGGTAGGGGTTCTAATCTGAGTCCTAGCAAATGTGTGTGTGTGTGTGTGTGTGTGTGTGTGTGTGTGTGTGTGTGTGTGTGTAAGTGTGTATATTTGTAGGATACATCAATTTGAGGCCTCACTCTCCCAGTACACTGGTCATTGCCATACTTTACAAGGGCTAGTGATGTTGTTCACCTTAGAAGCACTGTGGGACACTCTTCACACTATAAGCTTTGTGGCGCATGCGATAAATGCATAACACTGTATTAGCAATACCTAGATAGGTAGGGCTTTTAATATCCATCCTGGCAAATGTGGGTGTGTTTGTGTGTGTGTGTGTGTGTGTGTGTGTGTGTGTGTGTGTGTGTGTGTGTGTGTGTGTGTGTGTGTGTGTGTGATAATTGTATCCTGTGTGTGAGTGAGAGCTATATCCATTGGGGGGGTTTACATCTTTAGTCCGTGATACTCCCAATACACGTCCCAAGGTCCACTTTACAAAGGCCGCTGTTCACGTCCAGCATAGAGGTATTTGTGGACACTCTTCAGCCCTATAACCCCATGAAGTGTGCAACACCTGTGTAACAGTGTGGAATGAATAACATGATAGGCAGGGCTGCTAATGTCAGTACTGGCAATTGTGTGTGCATTGGTGTGTATAGCAGTGTTTGTGAGTGTGTAGACTCATAGGTGACAGTCAAATGAGTCCTTCCACACCCAGTACACCCCCCATTGCCATACCTCACAAGGGCATGTGATGTTATTCACTTTACAGGTACCTTGGAACAGTCATCACACTATTAGTTCTGTGCCACCTGCGATAACCGCATAACACTGTAGTAGTACTTCTAACTAGATGGGTAGGGTGTGTGTGTGTGTGTGTGTGTGTGTGTGTGTGTGTGTGTGTGTGTATGTGTGTGTGTGTGTGTGTGTGTGTGTGTGTGTGTGTGTGTGAACAGTATTCTCTGTGTATTTGGTCAACAAAATATCCTCTGGGTGTGTGAGTTTTACCAATCTGAGGTATGTTCCACCCACTACACTTACCATTGTCCACTTTACAAGGGCGACTGACGTCAACCATCATAGACTTACCTGTATACACCCCTCAGCCCTGTAATCTCTGTGGCACATGTAAAAACTGTTACATAGATGTGGTAAATGTATATACATACAGCTGTACCTCGGTTCTGACATGATCGATGTGTTACCACTCTGCCATACCCCTCATTGGCAGTGTCTGCAGGGCCACATCCTGCTGACACACAGACACCTAGAACACAAACAGAATACAGCATGTGAGACTACATTCATTCAGCGTTACTAACACCAGTAATGCATCATGGCTGAAAAGGTTCACACAGTCTGAAGTGTACCCATTACAAATGCCAGCTGACAGCACCTTACACTGCATTACATAGCTAAACTGTACTTAATTCACCCTGTGCATCAGAACCATATCAGCATGTTCCTGCATCGGTGCTATGGATGACAGGGATGTGGTACAGGTATCATCATATGCACAGGGTGTTGTGTGGTTTTGCCAGAGGCCTAGGATGTGTGTGTGTTTGAAGGGATGTTCTATGAATGGGTTTTGCAGAGGTGGTGTGTGTGTGTGTGTGTGTGTGTGTGTGTGTGTGTGTGTGTGTGTGTGTGTGTGTGTGTGTGTTTGTGTGTATGTGTGTCTGGAGGTGACCTAACTGTGATGGTGATGTGTGTATGTTTGTATGTACTCCATGTGGCTGCCCTACACAGGGGTATTTTGGACAGCTGTGGGCCATACATGGCAGGGTGTACAGTTCACCATCTCTGACCACGGACATGGGAACTGGTCCTGCCAGGGGTCTCACTGGCACCACCAGCCCCAAGGCCAGATGCAGTACTGCTTCCCGATGGTGACTGCTGTCTGCTGGATCCGTATCCCTGATGAGACTGGCCAGGACCAGGTGCCCATGGCATGCAACATTATGATGTGGACAGCACCCCCCCTTCAGTAGTGCTGGTTGTACTGCCACTACAGGAGTGTGAAGGTGCACGGTCCCATAGACTCTCAGCTGATGTTGGTGCTGACCTTACGTCTATGTGGCCAACACCCATCTCCCACCACACACTCTAGCACAGACATACCAGAGTTGATGTTTGCTATGGTCTCACCCCACCGTCTATTCATGATCTTAGTATTTTGACGTGTGGCCTCAACAAGGTCTTGTATATCATCATGTAAGCCATGAAGAGTTGCATCCAAGACCCTGAGTATTTGTTTGGTGTTGCATTCACTATGTGCCTGTGCATCCATGACAGCCTGAAATATGAGTCTGGTGACACCTGCTGTGGCACTTGCAACAATGGCTTGACAGGCAGCAGTCCTCCTCCAAGCACCCCTGTCCATCCGCCTGTGTGGGACCTCGCCTGAACTCTGGCTATGGCTAGTGTCTACACTCACACTTGCCATAGTCACCACACTAGCTTGTTCAATGCCACCACCTGCCAACTGTCCATTATCTGTGGCTGCTGGGAACAGGGTATGTGTAGGCATTGTGACTGTGTGCAGGGACATTGTGGATGACTGTAGGATGCCAATCGATGGCACAGATTCAGCCCCTGACAACAGCACCTGTGCCCCACTATGACCACCATCATTGTCAGAGTGTGAAGAGACACTGACATCAGATTCTGAGCAGGAGGGACCATGACCACCATGTCCACCTGTGAGGGGAAGACAACATATGTTAATTAGTGAATTAATACCTGCACTATAAGGTTTGCTGGTACACACACGCGCGAGTGAGCACGCGCGCGCGCACACAAACACACACACACACACACACACACACACACACACACACACACACACACACACACACACACACATACACACCCCCACACATACACACACCCACACATACACACCCCCACACACACACACACACACACACACACACACACACACATACACACACACACACAAACATACAGACACACATGGACACACACACACAGACACATACAGGTAAGGTGGCACAAAGGCATTACACAGACCTCACAATAGCCAATTGGTGACATTCACGACACAGACCACAACATACACACTCTGAACAGGCCCTCAACATCATGCAGTGCAGCCCTTTCCACTCAATTTTGCTACTAATATACACCTCTGGGATACGTGAGTAGTGTTAGCAGGTGATGGACCTTCACCTAGCACACACTGCAGCCAAGTACACATTATTGCTGTTCACCTGTAGAGCACAGTGGCAACCCCTACAGAACATACCTCTGAACTGTACAGAGTTTCGGTGAATGTCTAGATGTGTGGCTCATATTTTTGGTCTGTTTCTCATAAATCCTGTGTTTGTCTGAAACATTACTGGGATGATCTGAGGATTGGTGTCACTAATTAATGACATAATCTGAGTTTCACACTTCAAAACCTGCAACAAATGTATGTTAAAACAAAACCGGTTACGCTAACCACCTTCTAAACTTACAGTGGATATAATAACTGTACACATCCCTGTTAACATGCCAGGTTTTTCTAATATATAACATGAGACCACATAAATCATGTCATAATGTTTCCCACCTGTAATGTGACCTATAACCTTTGCAATCCAATTGAAGAACAAACACATCAGTTAGGGGTAACATATAGAAAGTGCAATGCATACAATAGGCTGGTTGCATGAGTGTACACACCCTTAAACTAATACTTTGCTAAAGCACATTTTGATTTAATTACAGCAGTCAGTCCTCTTTGGAAGGTGTCTATCAGCATGGTACATCATGAATTAGCAACATTTGCACACTCTCACTTGCAGAAGCCCTCCAACTCTGTCAGATTGTGAGGGCATCTCTTGTGCACTGCCCTCATCATGGCAACCTGAAGATTTTTTATTGGATGTATGTGTGAACTTTGGCTGGCCCATTCCAAAACATTGATTGTCTTCTGGTGAACCCATTCTTTTTTGATTTGGATGTATGATTTGGGTTATTGTCATGTGAAAATGTGAAATTCCCCTTCATCTACAGCTTTCTAGCAGACACCTGAATATTTTGGGCCAAAAGGGACTGGTTTTTGGAACTGTTCATAATCCCCTCCACCTTGGCTAAAGGCCTACTTCCAGCTTATGAACAGCAACCTCAAAGCAGGACACTGCCATCACCATGCTTCACTGTGGGGATGGTGTTCTTTTGGTGATGCACAGTTTTGTTATTGCGCCAAACAAAGCTTTTGGAATTGTGGCCAAAACATGCAACCTTGGTCTCATTACACCATAACCCATTTTCCCACATGTTTTTTGGAGACCTGATGTATTGTTCCTGAGAATTTGGCCAGACCTGGATGTTGCTCTGTGTGAGAAAAGGCTTCCATCTTGTCACATGTAGTACACAACCAGTACTTGCCAGAGATTCCTGCAGCTCCTTTAGTGTTGCTGTAGATCTCCTGGCAGCCTCCCTGACCAGTTTTGGTCTAGTCTTTTCATCACATTGGAGGGATGTCCACTTCTTTGCAATGTCACGGTTGCCCCATATTTTCACCACCTTTTGATGACTGTTTTCACTGTGTTCCATGGTATATGCAATGCTGTGTAAATGTTTCTGTACCCTTCTCAAGGCTGATACCTTTCAGTAATGGGATCCCTTTGATTCTTTGTAAGCTGTATGAGAACCATGGCTGTTGCTTTAGCAGGCAACTGAGTAAATGTCAGGAAAATCATAGTAGGACAGCTGACCGGGATGGCTGACCATAATTTGGTGTTAATCAAAGAGTCTCTGTAATTGATGGCAGGTGTGTACCCAAGAAGATGTAATGCTGTAATTATATCAAAAGCTGCTTCGGTACAGTATTAGCTTCAGCCTGTGCATACTTATGAGTCTAACTTTTTGTATTAAAGAAGTCAAACAAGATGCTGCTTCACAGGTGAACGCCCCTGCTCAGAAAAAATATAAGAAGTATAAATAAAGAACTTGTACTGAGCAGGAGTGAAAGTGAGGAAATGACGAAAAATGATAATCCCAAATGTAAAATCCACGTATTTATTGCAGACAGAAATAAACGGATAAGCGCTTTCACTGTATTAGCTTCTTCAGATCCATGAAACAAACACCTAATGCAAACTTATTATATATTGAAAGCACACAGATACAATTAAACAATTAACCTATCAAAAAGTTGATCCAATACAAAATTCTATTTAAAGGCGTGACATATTGCAAAAAACTGGAGATGCACACTGCAGAAGTATAAATGCATAAAACAACTAAAACATATCATAAAATATATATTTAAGTATACATAGAAAAATCCCATATGTTGAAAACCATAAAAACTCTGAGACATAAGGACATAACATAGGCATACTCATATTAAAAATAAATTACATATAATCACTTCACATGCCGGCGCTGCCTCAGCCTAGGTTTAATAGATGCCCTTTCATTTAAGCCTAATCCCCTATCAGCCCTCAATAGTGTTATCCAATCACTCTCTTTTCCTTCAGTGTATGTCCTAATATCACCACCCCTCTGAGTTGGGGTGATAACTTCTAACACTCTAAACAGAAACTTATGGTCATGACCATGCATGACCACATGTTTAGCTAAAGCATTATGCAGCGTGCCTTTCCTGATGTGATAGTTGTGCTCCCTCATCCTGTCTCTAAGTGGGTGGTTGGTCTTACCCACATAGAAAGAGGAACACGACTGACACACTGCTAAGTAAACAACATGTACGGTCATACAATTTGCCTCCACTTTAGTATAGAAAACTCTTCGTAAATCAGGGTGAAAACCTCCACATTGCTGTCTATAAAAGAGCAAAAATTACAATGACCACAAGGTCTAGTACATCCTGCCTTCATAAGATGTCTATCTGGTCTGGGATAACACAACATCCTTTACAAATTGTTCTTATTCCTAAAAAGGAAATGTGGGGCTTCACCTACAATCTGCCTAAGGTCATCATCGACCCGCAGGACTCCCCAGAACTTACTAACTATCTCCTTAATTTCAAATTGATCAGACGAAAAAGTAGTAGGAAAACTTAACACAGTGATCAATCTTTCTATCCCCAGTGGCACTGGGATAAGTAGGTCCAAAATAAGGGCTGGCTACAGTTAAACGTAGATTGTGTACTTCATCTAGATGTTGATTGATCTCATTCACATTATACCCCCTTTCTATCAACCTCCTAGTCAAGCTGTCTAATTCATCAGTGAACCCTATATCCATAGGGTTTAACCTGGAGGCCCTAATTGCCTGTCCTCTCATAATATTCCTGAATATGAAAGGTGGATGCATGCTTGTTCTCATAAGTAACGAATTACAGTGACAGGCCTTACGAAATACCCCTGTATTAATGATGTCATTAGGTAACCTTTCAACAAACAAATCCAAAAACTCAATTCTATGCTCAGAGAAATGCATGGTAAACTTGAGGAAAGTAGTTAAATTATTCATCATCGTAAACATAGATTGTAATTGTGCTAATGTCCCTTTCCATAAAACAAAAAGGTCATCCACAAATCGCCGATAAAATATTACATGCTCCATAAACAATGTTTTACTAAACAGCACATGTTCCTCCCAATGGGCTAAAAATATGCTGGCGTAGCTGTTCGCACAAGGTGTGCCCATAGCTACGCCATCACACTGCCTATAAATAACATCTTTGAACATAAATAAATTATTTTCAAGGGCTAATTTTAAAAAATGTGTTATCAAGTCAAATTTTAACATCTGAGTAGCCACTATGTTCCCTTAAATATTCTGAGACGTACGTAAGTCCTATTCCATTCGGTATAACTGTGAAAAGTGACTGCACATCAAAGGTTACAAATATACAGTCAGGAACCATTCCTTGTTGTTTAATACATTCATAGAGGTCAATTAAGAACTGCTTTGAGTCTCGTAGAACAAAGGAATTGTTATTCAGAACCTGCCTCAAATGCTTTTCTATGAAGGAAAGATGCTCTGTTACCCACCCACGACCAGAGACAATTGGTCTCATGGGTGGATCTTTAGGGTCTTTATGTATCTTGGGTGGCCCATGAATCACAGGGATAACAGGCGCCCGGATACAGAGATACTCATATAATTCCTTCCCTATTAAGTTGCTCTTAAAAATATCCAGGAGTGTGAAGCCAACATACCTAATAGTGTCATTGACATCATCTACTGTAATCACTTCATAGAACTTATCACGCAGCATCATATCAATGGTAGCATTATAATGCAAAATATCCATGATGACGATCCTGCCTCCCTTATCTGCTGGCCTTATAATGATGGTGGAATCATCTTGCAATTTCTTTAAGCTTAACCTCTCCTTATAAGTAAGGTTATCAGACCTCATGGATCTCCTATCTCTCCTACTGTTATAAAAGCTACATAGTTCATCTTCCATCAACTTTAAAAAAAGCTTCTACCATAGGGTGATTGGTGGGCACAAACTCACTCAGATTCTTAAAAGTGAACTCCCTATTATCTACTGATACATTACTGGGACCCTTGAATAAATATTTTAACATAACATTTCTACAGAACAATTTGAGATCTGTGACAGTATCCGTCAACCTACTCTGTGTCTTCGGAATGAAATTCAACCCTTTACTCAGCAGTCTAATATCGTCAATACTAAGTATGACTTGAGATATATTGTGAACTAATGTTTGTTGGTCCACATCTTTTTCAAAGTCTGACGAGATAAAGGTTCCCCTGACAACTTCCTTTTCTGTCTGCCTCGACTCATGGAGCGTGACCTCCGTGGGCCCTTCTCCAGGCGTGTAGGCAGAGGAAAAGACAAATCAGGGCTAATATTACTACTTAAGTCCACCTGTTTTGTCCTTATCTTTGGTCTAACCACAACTTCAGATTTGCTAGCCAAAGATGTGGGTTTGTCCCTGTTAATGCGCACTTCAGGATACAGATTAGTGCCTGGCTGCATACTGGGGTGCATAATATGTATAACATCATTGGAATCATTAAAATCATGCACAAAAGCTTCATTGACAAGTGACTGTCCACTGATCAGAGGACCACCCACAGCTTTCCCTGTAGTGTTATCTATACAAGATTCAGACCTATGAAGCTCTGTACTAACAACATTATCACATTTAGTCACAATACCAACATTATCACATTTAGTCGCAGTACCAGCAACTTCAGTTTCCAAGGTCCTAGTATTAACATCACTGTTCATGTTATTATTGTCCTTAATAGCAGGGTCATGCTCAAATCTGTCCGAGCCAAGCCTCCTATTTGTATAAACAGTAGAAGAAGAAGTAGTATTATTAGCATTTCTGGGCCACATAAACACATGGCCCAGTTTAAAATCGGTAATGTCTCTAGTAGCCTTATGCCTATTTTGTTGAAGCAATTTGCGTTCAAACGCTAACACACTGTCCAAAACATTCTCGAAGAGTGGTTGTACTACTTCGCTAGGAAATTCACCAAAAAGCATTTGTTGTGTCATATTAATACTATCAGTTAATTAAGCTTCCTCTGGACGAAAAAAGTCAATGAGGAGCTGCAGATATTTCCTACTTACCTCGATGTTCAAGCGTTGCCACTGCGCAAGCAGATCTGGATACTCTCTCCCCTGGCTAGGCATCGTAAACACACAAAGCCCTCTAGGAATAATATTCCTGTCCAGACAAAACTGAAAATGCAGTCTTTGCATTTGAAAATGCTTTAGTTTCATGAAATCTTTCTCCATAACATCTAGAAGCCTATGCAGCTTCTCAGTGTTCAACGTTGCCTCTGTGACATCATCAGAAACAGCAGCACTCTCAAAATACCAGGAAGCATTCACAGTACCTTTTAGATATTGTTGAAATCTCGACTGAAGTGCCTCTTTCCTATGGTCTTCACCTCTAGGAATAAAATCCAACTCAATATTGGCCATAATCCAGCAGCAAACTCACTCCAGACAGCAGCAAATCAAAAATACATATAATAAAGAAGTCAAACAAGATGCTGCTTCACAGGTGAACGCCCCTGCTCAGAAAAAATATAAGAAGTATAAATAAAGAACTTGTACTGAGCAGGAGTGAAAGTGAGGAAATGACGAAAAATGATAATCCCAAATGTAAAATCCACGTATTTATTGCAGACAGAAATAAACGTATAAGCGCTTTCACTGTATTAGCTTCTTCAGATCCATGAAACAAACACCTAATGCAAACTTATTATACATTGAAAGCACACAGATACAATTAAACAATTAACCTATCAAAAAAATGACCACTGTAATGCAGTGCAGTTAACCCCACCACAAGTGAACATGCACATATCGCAATATGGCTAAGAATAACAGTTGTGTGCATGATAAAATGCATGACCTTAACATGGCTGGGGTACTGGTGAGCCACAACAGGACAATCCCATACTCACCGGCTTCAAGCTGCTGTCCCACATCCAGACCAGAGGTACCTATGTAATTGTGGGGGAGAGGTATTGTCAGCAGACTCACATGTGGCATTGGTACAAGATGAATGCTACTTTTCTGCACATGTACAGTACAATCTCTGATACTACACAATTTGCTGTCCTTCACCATAGATGTGCACTTGTGTGCATTACAAAACCCCACCCACAAATGCAGTTTGATCTGACATATGCATCTAGGTATTCTACAGAAGCCAGTATGACTGCTACAGTGTTCAACTGATGTGCACTGGACACTCCTCGCCTGTTGCCTGGGTGCCACCCACTGCAATGACTTGTGTTTGTTGGCTTTGCTGGTGTGTGGTGGCTGTCCCAAGATTGGCAAGGAACTCCTCTGTTGATGTAAGTGGGGCCTATGTGGCAGGATCCCCACCTGTAGCAATACGGTCCCTGGGGATAGCAGTAGCCCTTTGCCGGGCACGGCATATCAGTTCAGTCGCCCGATGACTGACCTGTTTGTATGTGCATCCATGGTGGCCCAAGTTGTTAACTCTGTGGACAAGGTCATCCCACAAGGTGGTCCACTCCTGGAGATTGTGTTGGCTATGGCCAAACATCACCCATGGTGACTGGATGTTGGTATCTGTGATGGCTGCATTTTCAGCTGCACTATATGCTGGCTGTCTTGGCCCTGCATGTCACCTAGAAGACATAAACAGAGAAGCACATCACAGGACCTCATACATTGGTCAGAGTTATTTACAGAACCTGCACATCAACATTGACTATCATTAGCCAGTACTTACAACCACATCATATCCCTGTCATCTATAAGCACAGCATGACCTTGCATTGCACTCCTGGTCCTGATGTGTCATGTTTCCCCCAATGACAGCCAGTAAATTGCATAATCCACCATTCATCATTCACCTTTGCATAGAGGGATGACAGTGGCCATCTTCCTTGCAGATGGGATGTCAATGATACTCAGGCTTTCCTTGCGTACAGTGTGTAATAGAGCTGGGAGCATATGCCTGTGTTCATATAGGATGCAGACAGGGATATTATCAGGTCCCATGGAGACTTACTTCTGTTGACTTTGATTAGGCATTATGGGCCTGCTCCCCTATGATGAGGGGAGTAGTGTGGGTGCTGTGCATATCCACCTATACTGATGGTGGGGGTCTGTATTAGAATCTTGACTGCTTAGCTTGTCAAATGCCGAAACATCGACAGCTAAATGGAGAAAGCTTAAAATCGTGAACAGCCACTTATGCAAATTTTTTCGTTGGAAAAAATTTGCTTGGCCCTCGCAAATTAAAATAAACTTTCAAACCCTAACAAAGTGGGGGGCTTCCCCCCACACCCCACTAACTAAATATACCAACTCTGAGATTGCTCTACATTGGGGAAAGGGCAAATTCCTGATAACGGCCAACCAAATTCTGTCCCGATGAAAAAATTTGGGTAAATGGCCATTTACGATTTTAAGCTTTCGACGTTTAGCTGTTGACATTTCGGCATTTGACAAGTGAAGTGATTGAGCTTGTAATATAGACCCGATGGTGGGATGGGGGTGATGTTTTCCCTTAACCTGCCTGCAGTAGTTTGGCTATAGCTGTGGTGTGTGTCTATGTGGTGTGATTGACCACCATTACAGGGTGGGTTGGATTGTTGGCTCTGATATTGAAGACATATGTGAAGACAGCCTTGTGATTTGCCTTGGTGGATGTGTCTGATTTGTACTCATAGTTAGCCTTACAGTTATTCACCCGTGACCTCATATGCTCATTCAGACAAAGGTGGACTTGCTTCCAAGTTGGTGCCTGCTCCTACTTGGCCCTGTACAGCCAATATAGCAATGGATTATGTGGTTTGTGTTTTGCTGCTGTTCAGCAAAGGGGATTACTCTACCTTGGTGGAGGCAGGTTTTATGAGTATGGTATTGCTGAGTCCAGACAGCTATGTAGGTGCACATATAGCTGTTTGTAGTAGGCATGGACACAATGTTATAACACAGTTGGACACCTCTCCAATTTCAGCCTGATAATCATGCTTATTCTTGTGCCCATTTCTGTGTCAGGGCAATGCAACAATCAGTAGATGTAGGAATTTATGTCTGTTGGATGCACAGAAACTAAGATTACACACGTGTACAACATGCACAGCTTATTTACCTGACATTTTGCATCTCATGTCTGTTTTTATGAGGCTTCCTGGTACACCTACTCATACATACATGTGCACAGGTAATACCTGATATACATATCTGTTCTATGTCAGTATGGCACACTTTATTTACACTCTTGCTGCTCAGTCGTACCTCTTAACCTGTTAGAGCAGGACATCTGGAGGACGCCACACATAAATGGGGGGGGGGGCAATGGCCCAACATTAGTGACACTTTATTAATATTGCTGTAACACACTTAAGTCCGTTGATAGCACAGTAGGCTTTCATTCACAGAAATACCCCGGAGGATGTCCGACACTCATATGTATGCTATTATATTCTAATGCCAGTCTTCACAGATTTTCCAATGATTTATCAGACATAACACAACTCTGTGAGTAAATGACTGCAAATATGAGGCACACATATGGTCAGTGTACATAACACTGGACAGTTGAATGGTATGAGCTCAGTATATCACATGCAGTTCAACACACGTCTGCAACAGTAGTTTGCTATGCACATACTCTGTATAGGTCTCTTAGATTTGTGAGAAAAACGTGTATCATAGTTGTATTCACAAGTAACATTTGGATATTTACAACATCCCACTAGCTGGTCTAGCAGTGTCACAGTCAGTATTGTTCAACAGACACTTCAGTAGTAGTCATATGTGAGCCATCCTTTCCTGGGGTGACTCGGGCCTGAGCTGTGATCTCTGTCACTGCAAACAGACCCAAGTGCTATGGCCATAGGTGCTGATCAGCAATATATCAGTAGAGCAAGTCTTGTTGAGACATATTTGTGAAACTTCCTATTTCCCATTATTACATACCCCCTACTGCATTCCATTACACGCTTACTTGATTGACATACCTTTTATATTTTTTCCAAGTAGAGTTTGTTTGCTTCCGATTTCTGTTTGTTTTTGTTTGTCTGTCTGTTTGTCTGTCTCTCTCTTTCTCCCTCAGAGATGTTGGGTATACATCTGTTTTGCATAGGCAGCAGCTTGCCTTTTGTAGGTAATGCTCTTGGGCAGCTGTATGGCCTGTGCACCAATTGGTATCCCCTACTTGCTAATTGCATGCAGAACAGCTGTGTTGTTATTCCTATAGCCAATGGCATGGCAACACACTCCTATAATTGAGTACTTCATGCGGGCGTTCGCCCTTTTCCTTGCCTTTGGGGAGGACATCATGGAGGTGTGTGAACAACAGCATCACAGAGGGTAGTTGGAAATACCACTTACAACAAAAAATGTGGAGACAGCCTGACAAAATGGGGGAGAATGTTCCAGACCTAGGGACAAAATGTAAGTATATATACATATATATACTACTAAGAAACAAAACAAAAAAAAATATACCACCAAGACAACGAACAGTCCAACCTTTTATTACTTAACGCCTTGGCTATACAGCCTTCACAGAGTAAAATGACATAAAAAGCATCAATATTATATACACCTAGGCTTTACAAAACACACCCACTGCAATTACTCAATTAAGTTAAATTAGATTACATATTTCCAGTCACATTCCTTGTTTAACCCCAAGGGTTCCAAAGTATTAAACTTTAAAATGTATAGTGTCTCCTTTTTACATAATTTAACATCCAGATTCACTAATTCCCCCCAAATTATCTCAACCTTTTCCAAAATACAACCAATAATGTGATTAGGGTTACAATTATGAAATTCAGAAAAATAACTACCAAGGGGGCTATCAATTCTAGCATTTTTATATCTCTTAGATGTTCTTGAAAACGAACTTTAAAACTTCTGCTCATCTCACCAATGTAAAATTTATTGCAGATACATCTAAGAGCATATATAACCCCACATGTATTACAATTAAAATTACCCTTAATCAAGAATTGATGTCCATTAATATACTTAAAGCTATTGATCACATTTTTGCATATAGAACATTTATTGCATAGTATAGTGCCTTTAAATATAGGCATCCCAACACTGATATTCATTACAAGTGGTTCAAATTGATTATGCACAACCATATCTCTAAGATTTCTAGCCCTCTTATAAGAAAGTTTTAACCTTTGTGGCAGCAATTTGTTTAGCTCCTTGTCTCTAAGCAACATGGGTCAAAATTGATGAGCTGTATTAACTATTTTGTCACTAATAACATTATATGTAGTTACAAAGAAAATATTACTCAAATTCTCTTCCTTATTAAGTACATTTTCAATAAGAATATTCCAAAAATTATCATCAGGCCAAGAATACATTCTATCCCTCATGTTTTCATTTCTCATATTATTTTGAACACTGTGCCACCTAAGATTCATAACCCTAACCTTGGCTTCTTTAACAATGTCTATCTTATAACCTCTATTTAGGAACATATTTTCTGTTTCCAAAATTTCTTGTAAAAAGATTTCATCCCTATTACATAATCTATGTATCCTTAAAAATTAATTATAGGGTAGAATCTTTATTAAATGCTCTGGATGGCAACTGTTACCATATAGAAACTGATTTTTAGAAGTAAACTTGTGATGTAGCCCAGTATTCAGTTGGCTAAGCTTAATATCCAAAAGCTAACATTTGTTCCAAGCTGAATACCATCAAATTGTAGGCCCATATTATTAATTTGTAGATCTTCCACAAAGTGGGTAGCTGCCTCCATAGGACCATCACATAAAAAATGAGGTCACCAATAAACCTTAAATAAAGCAAAACCTGGGTTTTATAAAAATTATGGTGGTATATCTTGTCAAACTCAAATTTACCCATTACCAGGTTTGCATACATAGGGGCAAAAACTGCCCCCATTGCATTACCCTGCAATTGATGGAAAACTTCCCCATTAAATGTAAAAAAATTGCATTTTAAACAAAAAACTACTAAATCAATCACAAAATGGGACATAGGGGAATGACCCAAAAAATGGAACAGAGCTTGGACACCAACCTCATGTCTGATGTTGGTGTACAGGCTTTTTACATCCATGCATAACTAATACATAGACTATTCCATTCAAAACCCTGTATTTTATTTAAAAAAATCTTGGCTATCTCTTGTATATGAGGGTAATCTCATAGCATATTTCCTCAAATACTCATGCAAAAATGTACTGATAGGTTTTAAGAAATATTTTTCATCAGACACAATAGGTCTTCCAGTCAGTTTCTCAAGGCCTTTATGTGTCTTGGGTAGACAGTAGAAGACAGCCAAATTGCTGTCTTCTATACTGAACTTTCTTAACACATAATTGGCAGAAAAATAACCCAAACATTTTCCCTTTTCAAGCAACAACAAATATTCATCAATTGCTTTACAATATCTAACTATATTACATTTCTCATAAACCTCAACATCATTTAAATGCATGTAACACATATCTAAATACTGTGCATAATTTAAAATCACTATTTGATTGCCTTTGTCTGATGGCTTTACAACAAAGTTTCCATCACTACAAAACTTGCAAAATTCAATCCATTGCAGTTTATCTAAGTTAAAATGAACATCAGATTTATTATATATCAGTGCATTATAATGTTTTTCTATTTCAAAATTAATAGTAGAAATATAACTCTATACTTATATTAGTATATGGAGGAATACAGTGGCTTTTGATTTTAATTGCACTAATATCCAGTTCTGTATACACATTAGCAGCACTATATTCATTAACAACATTATATTCAACTTCATTCTCATCAGATTTATCTACTAAAGAAGAATTACATGAATAAAACGAGTCTTCCAAAGTGTTTTCAAACACCATTATTTTTACTAAAAAACTTTTAAGATGTAACTTTCTACCTAATAAAAAAATCTCCTGTTTAAGAATGTACAACCTAGGCAAAGCAGTCGGTATGAATTTTAAACCTAGACACAACACAAATTTAACTACATCAGATACTTCACTATTAGATATATTCAACAATAAAACAAAATGTAAGTATTGCTGTTATACAGTTGGATTAATGCTAGTTTAACAGGATTTGTGTGGACATGGATTTTCTGCGTGATATTAAGTGTGACAGTGTTATGTGGTTGACGTAACTCTCAACTGTAGGGCTATCTGCAGAATAGCCAGAGGTTTGACTCCTATGTTTGGTCTGTTCCTCAGACAGTTTTTGTCCTTGGCAAGTCAGTAGCATATTCTGGGGATTGCAGTCAGTAAATGCTAACATCCATTTGTGTTTCTGACTTCATGTCCCTCAGAAATTATATGTTACAACAAATCCTGTAACACCAGCAACTTTCTCAGTTTCTAACAGCAATATTTGAAATGTGCCCCTGTTTTGGGGCATCTGTCCCACAATTATGTCAGGCTTTGTCCAGATGTCATGCAGTAAAAAGTTGATAGGTATGGTATATCATTATTTAGTGCCTTCATTCATGATATCATCCCAGTGATGTAGCAGAATGCCAGACATGTTATGAGGTAGAGGCCATATATATGGGGACATAGTCTGGATATTCTGTGGGAATCTATACAGAGAGGTCTATGTATGTCTGGTGATTGTTAACAGACTGTCAGGATTGTATATCAGTGTAGTGTGTAAATGTTAGTTGGGCTGTGTAGGGAGGGGGGTTGATGTAAGTGTCATGGCTCCTTTTGTATCTGACTGTGCATGCTGCTCCAGTTTCTGGTGGTCTATCGGCTGTATATGTTTGTAGGGGCAGACTGAGACATGTCCCGTACCACCTTGGGATTCCTACTACACTGCGAATTGGGCCAGTATATGTAGGGGTAGTGTGTGAGTGGCAGACATGATATTTTTGTCAGTCATTATACTCTAGTGTTCATTTGTCTTACCAGAATGTCACTGTGACTGTGGTGAAATTAGTTGTGGGTATGCACTTTCACACTGGTGTCTGTTTTTCAGTACTGTTACATCCCTGTAGTGCCTGGTATATTTGCAAATGCATGTGTAATTCCTCATAGCTGATTTGTGTCAGTCTTACTGCAGTTTGGATGGTGCTTGGTGACAGCTTAGCAGCTCAGTGTGGTTTCCCTAATGTTATGATATGTCCAGATATTCATAGGATGTCTGGTTGTCTGGCTCATATCTTTGGTCTGGTCCCCATAACTGTTGTGTATTTGTGACAAATCAGTGGGATGATGTGAGGATTTATGTCACTAACTAATGAGAAGCAATTGAGTCTTGTACTTATGCTATTTCAGTCAATATATCGTAGAACAGACATTGTTAGTGCAGCAACTGTCTCAGCTTATCTACTCAAGTATGTCAGGTATGTCTCTATGTTTATGGCTTTCTCCCCCCCCCCCCCACACTTTGTCAGGCTTGGTCCAAATTTGTTGCACTAAGGCTTTCTGTGCATACCTGTCATCTGGCTGGATTGTTTCAGAATGTCCAGATTTATTACTCATATTTTTGTTCTGTTTCACAAATTATTCATATTTCTGTGGTAATTCACTGTAATGATCTGAGGATTCCTGTCAGTAAATGATGACATACATTTCAGTGTCACACCTCATATCCTTCAGAAAATGTAAGCTGAAAAAACCCTCTTACGCTTGCAACTGTCTACATTTCTAACTGCAGTATTTAAAGTACATCCCTACGTTTGGTCCAATACCCCCCCATTTTGACAGCCTTTGCCCAGATGTCTTGCATTAAGAGGTTGAGAGGTATGGTTCTGAGGTATGACTACACTACATGTTATGTACACACACACACACATATATATATATATATATATATATATATATATATATATATATATACACACACACACACACACATATGTATATATATATATATATATATATATATATATATATATATATATATATATATGTATATAGCTTTAATATACTTTTCATATATAGGTATCTCCATACATATATATCTGTATATGTACATATACATAACCTGAGTGATTCCACAGAGCTTTTTCACTACTGTTGACTGACTGACTTACTGAATGATATGTTTCAAAAAGCATACAGCTCAAATGGGGTAGTGGTATATTGTTCTGACTGTAGTGTATGGGGACCTGAGTTTGAGACTTGGCAGTGCTGATTATTTTGCTGCTAGGCAGAACAGTCGCTGATGGAGACAGAGTGATTAAAGCAGTTTTAAGCAGGGTTAAGCGGGTTTGCATCGGTTTGCGTGACGCTAAGCGATGCCAAGATATGGTGAACTGTAGAGATGCTTAATTTGTTTTAGCTTCACTTAGTATCGCACAAAGGTGCTTACACCCAAGCTAATTTCTTTAAAAGAAAAGAAAAAGGGAAAAAGAGGCATGCCGAGGGGAAAACAATATGAAAGGTAGCTAGGGATGTGCAGGATGGGTGTAGGGAAGGTCCATATCTGTCCATTTTCTATACAGCAACAGCTGTGCATTTGTATGGAATTTGGAGCTGGATTTGGACACTCAAACCCCAGAGAGAGGGGTGAGGACAACAGAAATGTGTTGTCAAGCCAATTGGACTGGATTACTTGTCCAGTGGACACCTGTGCGAAATGGACACCTATGTATGGGGCGATAATTTTTTTGTGACAGATGCCCTTTTTTCTTTGTTAAGGTGAGAGTGGGATGATGGTGAAGGATTGTAGTTACATCTGGGAAGGTAGGTTGGGTAGGGAGACAGACAAGACAGCAGACAGGGGTGGTGTATGACACATGTGAGGGGTAAACACCTTGGATGGGGAGGGTGTTTGGAAATCAGAGACCCATGATCCCACATATGGATACAGTGGGACTGACATCCCCACCTGCAGGCAGTCATGACTGCACCTTCAGAGCCCCAACAGTGGCTGTGCTGGAGGCTGGACAGGAGGGGCAGCCTGCTCCTCAAGGTGCACCAGGCAGCCCTCCATCTGATGCTGCTGGCCACCCAACTCAGAGCAGATTACACTGCACAACATACCTAGAACTGAAGGTGGATGACAGGCTCATCTCCATGCCTGCATCCAGGTGGTGCATGGCCTGTAGAAGGTGAAGTTCCAGGGTGGGTCACAGATGTGCTGGGGGCTGTTGCCATGGCCAGATGGGGTGGGACAGGTGGATCCGCTGGGATCGGCCTTCCAAAACGTGCTATGGTGTTGAGGTTTTCCAAGATATATTGGTTCGTCATGAACAAAACATTTCAATATTAGTTTTAAAGGCATGCATGGGTGTTCAAATTAACTCAAAACAACAGATGTGAAACAGTTGCATAGCAAATAGAACACATGCATAACTGGAACAACAGTAAGCATTGCAACAGCATGCCAGTAACAATGATGGCAACAGGCAGCCAACAATAGTATTTGAACAAGGTATGTTAACATGCAACCAATTAATTTTATGAACAATAATGTAACACATGTCCCAACATTAAGTTTGGTAAAAACTTACCCATAGTATATGACTAATAATTAGTGATGCAGATGAGGGGTGGGGGTAGAGAAGAAAAGTACATCAACAACTGCATAGGCTTCTATTTTTACAACAGTACTGCTCAATACTGTAGAGGTCTGCCCTCAATTTACATCTACCTATGGCCTACCTATAACATACACATATTTGTGAGGTGGTCCATGTAGACGGCCTTCTGTACAATGGTGCCCACACGGTAGGAAACTATCAGGTTGATAACAACCTCAGTGCACAAGTCACCTCACACCTGATTGCATGCTCAGTACATTATTACTGTTATACTTAGTGTGAATGACATCTGCCACAGCTGGTGGAATCATGCCTCTCATGACATTCTGTTTGTGGTAATGCTTCTTGTACCAGTCAGTAATTGGGTGAGTGCCTCTTGGGTGATGATCATATCAGTAGGGGAATGTAAGACAGTGGGCAGCTTGCAAGCATTTCTACACCTGGTCAGCCACAACCACTGCTTTTGCCTGTATCTCAGATACATATATCTCAAATAGTGGAGGCCCCCAGACCAATCCTTGGGGTACACTGTTGTGGATGAATCTACTATTAGAGGTGGGTTCTACTACTTTGACTGAGTGGCTGCTATCATTGGGCCAGTTAGCTACCCATCTGGTAGCTTACAAGTTGGTGCCTAGCTGTATAGGCATATGTATCCTGTCCAACTGGGGATTGCTGTGAAAGGACTGGGCTAGGTAAAGGTAGGCATTGTTCACCATCTTACCCTCGTCCCTGAGTGTGTTGACCACTGCAGATAGGTTGATCAGGTTTAACAGTCCTAATCTCCCTTTTACAATACCATGGTGTGTGGGTCCAGGCATTTTGATGTTGCCAGTGTCCCTGTTCATAATGTCCCTGATATTGCCTTCCATGCCCTTGCAGAGCAGGCTAGTTAGGCTGATGTGCATAATATTGCATGGGTTGGTGGATTGCGCCACCTTTGTGTATAGGGATGACAGTGGCTGTCCTCTGTGAAGATGGGATGACACCGGTGCTCAGGCTGTGGTTGACTACAGTACAGAATGGATCTGAGAATCCATGCCTGTGTTCATGTGGGATGCAGCCAGGGATGGTATCATTCCTATGGTGACCTCTATATGTTGCCTTCCAAAGGGCATTACCGACCTGCTTCCTGATGATGAGGGGAGGGGGGAAGGTGCTGTACATGCACATGTGTACCATGGGGGGAACAGGGGGGTGGTGTTTACACTTCACCTGTCTGCAGCCAGTTGCTTATATCTATACCATGTGTGCATGTGGTGTTATTGACCACCACTACAGAGCAGATTTGTGTTTTGCCTCTGGAATTGCAGACACATGTGTGGAAGGCCTAGTGATTTGCCTTGGTGGATATGTAAAATTTCCACTCAAAGACAGCCTTAGGGTACATCACCTGTGCCCTTATTTGCTTGTGCAGACCAAGGTGACATTGCTTACAATGAGGCACCTGTTTCTTCTTGGCCCATCCAGCAATTGTTTCCACCTATTATGGTATTTTTGTATTGCTGTTGTCCACCACAGGCATTTACCCCACCTTGTGGGAGATGATGTTGTCCTGTCAGGTACTGCTGTGTCCATACAGCTATGTAAGTGCCCACATAGTATTGTGGTGTGGGCCTGGACACTGCTGCTATTTCCACCAAATGGGACATTGGCTGTACAGCTGCTTCTACCTCCTCTGAGGAGATTATAGTCATTTGTGTTCAGTGCATTCTGTTTGACACTGTAAAAGGGGGGGCAGGGGAGATGGTGACCTGAACAGTGATGGCTATATGGTCAGATATTACCAAGGGGGATGGTACTGTAGGAGTGCTACAGTGGCTACTCATGGACCAGGTACATGAGATTTCCACCTGCCGTAGGAGGGTTGACCAGCTGATCCACTGCATTGCCACTGACAAAGCCAAGGAATCTATGTGCATTCATGTTCATGTGGCATAGGTCATGCACACTATGATTTGGTATTTGAAATCACCCAGGACCAGGGAAGACAACTGAATCCTAACAGATTCCAGCAGATCCCGGTAGGTGTGGTGGGTGTTCATAGTCATGGTTGGAGGCCTGTAGCTAGCTGTGATTTCAGTAGGTGTTTTGTCAATTAACTGCTCTCAGGATATCACCAGTGCGTCATAGTGTTTGGCCAGCCTTGAGGTGTGTATGTGTATGCTGATGTTCAACACTTCACCTCCTGTGGCTTTGCGGGCCTCCATTTGGGGTCTAAACATATGATGTGATGAGTGACCTGGCAATGTTGGTGTGCTCTCCACAGCTAGAAAGCAGGTGTCAGTGACTGCACAAATTTCAGCATCCTAAAGGACAAGGTACGCTTGCATTGACATGGGTTTCATGGTGAGACACCTAGCGCCTGTTAGAGCAAGACATCTGCACAAAGGCACACATCAGTTGTGGGGAAATGCCAGTAAATAGTGTCACTTTATGAATCTAGCTGAAACACACTTAGTTGCCAGCAAAGATGGTGTTACATTCACAGGTGTAGTCTGTAGGATATGACATTTGACAATGAAATGTATGCACATTTGTTATCACTTGACTTCAGTCTTTAATGGGTTGCCAGTGATGTGCCAGACAATATACAACTGTCTGAGGCATTGACTACATATATAAGACAGACGTGGTCAGTCTGCAAAATTCTGGACAGTTGTCAGGTATGGGCTCAGTATATCACATACAGTTCAACACACACATCTGCACCTGTTGTGTGTATGCACATACCCTGTGTACATCTCTTACATTTATAAAACAAGCATATGTATCAGAGTAGCATTCACAGGTGACATATGAATAATTACAACATCCCAGATAGCTGGAATACCAGTGACACACTCAGTATTGGACAACAGAGACTCCATTAATAGTTATACATGAGCTGACCTTTGCAGGTATGACTCAGTGGCCAGAGATGTGCTCCATGTCAATGCAGGCAGGGCAAGCGGAAATGGCCATAGGTGCTGGACAGCAGCATGTGAGTCCAGCAGGTCTTGTTGTGGCCTAGTGTTTAATGTCCCATTTGACATCATCGCATCCCCCCTTCTGCATTACATTACAAGCTTACATGATTAACATACCTTCCTCACAACACTGCAAATGTTTAGGTTTTTGTAGTCGCAGTCTCTCTTTGTGTAGATGGGTTGTGACCTGTGTTGCACAGGCAACAGCTTGCCTTTTGTAGGTACTGCTCATGAGCAGGTGATGGCCTATGCACCAGTGGGTGTCTCCCTCTTGCTACTTGCATCCAGAGAAGCTGTGTTGTTTTTCCATTTGTCAGTGCCGTAGGAGCACAGTGCTATAATTACAGTCTTCATGTGGGCCTTGCCCCTTTTCCTTGCCTATGTGGAGTACATTATGGAGGTGTGGGGGCTACAGCTTCACAGACAGTTGGTGGAAATACCTCTCAGGAGAGGACATGTGGAGACAGCCCAGCAACATGGGAACAAAGCTCCAGAAATGGGTACAGATTGTAAGTCAGTAGTGCTGTTATACACATAGAGGCTTGCTAGTTTAACAGGGTTCATCTGGACATGCATGTTCTGTGTGACTTGATGTCTGACAGTGATATGTCTCTGACATACCTCTCAACTGTCCTGATGTCCACAGACTGCCCAGAGGTTTGCCTGTTCTGTTTGGTCTGTTCCTCAGACAATGTCTGTTTTTGTGGAAGCAGTAGGATAATATGAGGATTGTAGTCAGTTACTGTTGGCATCCATTGGTGTTTCAGGCATCATATCCTTCAGGGATGTCATGTTACAACAAAGACTGTCAGACTGGCAACTGTTTCAGTTTGTAAAACCATTATGTCCCTCTTTCTGGCCCTCTGTCTCCCAAGTATGTCATAATTTGTCCAGATGTCTTGCAGTAAGAGGGTCAGATGTATGTGATATCATTATTTATTGACTGCTCTCAAGGTATCATCTCATTGACTTAGCAGACTCCAGGAAGTGGGATATGGCAGTGACCATGAATATGGTCTCACACCCTGGACATTATATGAAATCTGTACATATGAGAGTTATGTATGTCTGGTCATTGTGAAGCAAATGCCAAGATTGTGTAGCAGTGTTGTGTATAGATGTTTGTTTGGCTGAGTAGGGAGAGTAGCAGATGTGAGTGTCATAGATCCTTTATCTATCTGACTGTGCATGCTGCTATGGCTGCTGGTCTATCAGGTGTTTATGTTTGTAGGGGAAGACTGAGAAATGTCCTGTAACAACTCAGGATTCCCAGTACACTGTGAGTTGGGCCAGTATATGTCAATGTAGTGTGTGACTGGGAATCAGGATATGTTCGTTCAAAGAGTAGTTCTACTCTAGAGCTCATTTGGGGTACTGGTATGTTACTGTGACTGTGGTGCAAATGGTTGTGGGTGGACATTCATGCACCACTATCTGCTTTTCCCTACAGTGCCATCCTTGTAGTGCATCATATATTTGGATATACATGGGTAATTGCCCAGAGCTGATTTGGGCTAGTGACGTGTTGGTCCTACTGTGGTTCAGAAGGTGCTGGGTGACATGGTTGGTAGCTGTCATGGGTTTTTCCATTCTGTTACATGACTGCAGTCATACCTCTCCACTATCCAGATGTCTAGACACTGTCCTGAGCCGTGGATCATATGACGTTCTTCGTGTTTCACTGTTGCAGTCATCACATTTGGGTTATCTGCTTGCAGTAGCCCTCAGTTGGCCTGATTATCAAAGTCTTGGGTCCTGCTTCGGTTGCTGTCTCATCTTCCATGATGTCAGGTAGTCAGGGGTATAAAGCATGCAGCCGATGCCATTACATCAGTCTTTCTTGCTGTGTGGCGCCCAAAGCAGAAGCAGTTCGCAAGTGCAGGTCGGCCGACTCCTGAAATTTTTGTTTTCGAGTTTCAGAACCAAAGTCTTCAACTAAAGATAAGTACCCCATTGGGGAAACTTTTTCTTGCTCCAAACCGATGTCAGTAAAAGTCAATAATTGTATTTCTTTGGAAAGCAAATACCTCATAAAGATTTTCATTCGTACTGTATGCCTAGGCCCTGACCACAACGTACCTCGCTGTCAGTTTTGTGCCTTATTTAAACCACAAACTATTCGTCGTCGGTACATTATCTCTTCTAAATCTTTTGGTACTCCATTCAGTTATTCAGATATGTCTTTGGGAAGCCACCTGACTACTGACATTCCACAAAAACGCAAAGATAAAGACAGAGACAGGCTGCCTAGATCCAAAGCTGCCGACGACACTTCTCCTAAGCTAGTCGCCAGTTTGCCGGTACTCAGTGAGGTGCTTTTGCAGCCCCTGATACCCGCTACTTCAGATTCACAGGCCTCTGCTGAGACCCATTCAGAGTCCAGTATGCCGCGAGATGCTTCAACTGTGGAACCTGCGGATGTCTCTACCTTGGATGAGTCCGGAGCCGCTGTGCAGGCACCGGCTTCTGAGAGTGTATTTAGGCCTACTGACTTGCATATTAAACTGACACCATCTTCTTCTTCTAGGCTTAAAACTCAAATCATGCCTAGGAAACCGATGCCCAGACAGCATGGTCAGCCCTCTGTGCCTAAAAAACAAATTATAAGAATGGCTGAAGACCTTATTACTTTAATCAGGGGAAGCCAACCTTCTCCCTCTAAGAAACATAGGACTGAATTTGATTATGATACTTCTGAACAGTATTCTGAAATTTCTGTCTCCTCTGATGACCAAGATTTACCCTTATCTACCTATGAGGATTCTGATGCAGAGGACTCTATTCCCTCTGCTTCTCCCCCAGAGGATTTTTCTTTTGGTGAAACCTTGCATACTCTTAGGGAACATTTTCACTGGGAAAGCCAGGATTACTGTGATTCTAAAAAGAGGCTTAGAGATTTCTTACTCCTGCCCCAACTCAGGCCTTTAGCTATCTCTCCTGTGCTGGACATTGTTGACGATGCCTTTTCGTAATCTAGCTTGGCCCCTGACTCTTTACCTACTTCTCCCAGAAAACCTGATATATATTACAGGGTTCCTGATTCTCATAAGTTCCTTTGTAAAAATTCTACTGCGGACCCTGAGACCATTTCACAGGGACCCAAGGGCATTAAGGCTACTACTGCCAAAAATCCTACCCCCTCTGATAGAGATTCCAGGGCTCTGGATAGATGGGGTAAGAAGCTATACATCTCTGCAACCTTGGCCAGCAGGGCCATAAATTGCCAGTTTCATATGTTAAAGTATCAGCAGCATATTATTGGATTGCTTAAACAGAAAATTATGTTGATTCCTGATTGTGCTGAAAATAAGGATTTACAGGATTTAATGCATTCTGCTGAACAGGTTGGAAAACATACTTTGCAATATGGTTTTGATTCACTAGAGGCATCTTGCAGGGCTGCTGTCACTGGGTCTGTACTTAGAAGGCATGCTTGGCTTAAGGAGCAATCTTTCCCAGATCATGTTAAAACTAAATTGCTGGATGCTCGCTTAAATCAGGACCGCCTGTTTGGTGACAAAGCAGAAGTTCTTAAAAAGATGGAGGAAAAAGCTAAATCTATGCAAGCTGTTAAAGATTTCTTACAAATGCAGCTTCCTAGATTTAGTAGGCATTGGCCGTCAAAAAATTCATCTTTTCCTACCTCTTCCGGGCCTTCTCAGTTCAAACCCAGAACCAACAGAACACCCAGGCTTCAGTCCCAGGGTACACCCAGGACAAAGCAGTGGGGGGCTCCCACTTCCAAATTAGGGAGTTGTAAGACTCCCCCCTATGGTAAGCTGTCTCAATGACTTAACTTTAAAACTTCCAAGCACTTCTCAACTGACTGCTCCTTTAGGGGGAAAGATTGCTCTGCAAGCAAAAAAACTGGGAACTCATTACCTAGGACAAATGAGTTTTAAAAATAGTTTCCCAAGGATACAGATTTCACTTCCACATGCTGCCAACCCCAAACGATTGGCCAGATCTACCCCCAAATCAGTGGGCAGAGGCTCAAAAGCAAGTACTCTTTCTCTTAAGAATGAAGGCTATTCAGACTGTCCCAGAAGAGGAAAAGGGAAAAGGTTTCTACCCAAGACATTTCCTGATACCCAGAAAAGACAACTAATGGTGTCCTTTCCTGGACTTTTCTATCCTAAACACCTTTTTGGTGATTCCAAAATTCAAGATGCTAACTCTTCACCAGTTGCTTCCCATGATAGGCAAAGATGCCTGGTTGGCAACATTGGATTTAAAGGAAGCCTACTTGCACATCCCAATCAGGGAATCTTGCAGAAAATACCTACGCTTCAAAGCAGGCTGCATGCACCATCAGTTCTCTGCACTGCCCTTTGGCTTATCTACTGCACCCAGGGTGTTCATAAAGTGCCTAGCTCCAGTCATTGCATTTTGCAGTTAAAGAAATATTCAAATATACCCATACCTGGATGATTGTCTAATTCAGGCAGAAAGCCAGATCATACTTCTGAATCATCTGGCATTTGTACAGAAGGTGTTAACTTGTCTGGGGTACACCATAAACAAAAATAAATCCCATCTGGTACCCTGTCAACAAATTATATTCCTGGGAGCAAGCTTGAACACAACTTCCCAGATGGCTTTCCTCACATCAGAGAAACAAATTCATTTGACAACTTACTTCAAACTAGTGGCCACAAAAACCCTGCTATCTGCAAGGCAAATACTGCAAACCTTGGGGTTCATGGCCTCGTGCATTCTACTAATTCCATATGCAAGACTGCATATGAGGAAACTACAATGGTATCTAAAAAGCCTATGGTATCAGCATTCTCAGGATCTAGAAGCAATGATTCCTATCATACCTTGCCTACGGTTAAAAATCCTTTGGTGGACAGAGGCCTGCCACCAAAACAAGGGACTACCATTCAGTCTACCCCCTGCCGCCCAAACCCTAATAACAGATGCATCAGATTATGCATGGGGGGCTTATCTGGCAGGGAAGTGCATTCAGGGCAAATGGAACCCAAGTCAAATGCACCTGCATATCAATCAAAAAGAAATGTTAGCTGTACAGAATGCCCTGACAGCCTTCAAAGACCACATTTTTCCAGGGCAATTAATGGTAAAGATGGACAACACCACTGTTATGTGGTACATAAACAAGCAGGGGTGTACCCATTCGTACCCCCTCTGCAGACTAGCCATGTGGAACACAGCCTTGAGCTACAAAGTGCATCTACAGGCTCAGTTCCTGCCAGGAAAACTAAATACACTGGCAGATGAACTAAGCAGAAATCTCATGGACCCACACAAGTGGAAACTGGAACCAAAGATTTTCAACATGTTGATCAACAAATGGGGGATTCCAAATATAGACCTATTTGCCTCCCCCCAGAACTACCAATTGGAGAAATTCTGCACAAGGAGTCCCCACAAACAAGCTTGGAAAGTGGATGCTCTGTCCTTCTGCTGGAAAAATCTATCAGTTTATGCATTTCCTCCTCTGCCTCTTCTCTCCAAAGTGCTACTAAAGATCAAACAGGACAAACCAAGGATGATACTGATTGCACCAGACTGGCCACACCAACACTGGTACCCCATCTTGCACAGTGTGTCACAGCTGGCCTCATGGCACCTACCTCAGACCCCTACCCTGCTGTCTCAGCAGGAGAGCCAGATTCTGCACCCCCAGCTTCAAACCCTGAACCTGGCAGCCTGGCTAATTACCTAATCTCTCCATTACCATCCCTCAGTAAACAAGTGTTGGATGTCATTTTGGAGGCAAGGAGGCCTAGTACTAGAACTTATGCTGAAAAATGGAAAAGATTCTGTGCCTGGAACCAAGCTCAAGGAATGGCCACAACAGCGCCCAATTTACCTCCGATTCTTCAATACTTAACTGAGATGCTTCACAAGGGCCTTTCCTTTTCCTCCATCAAAATTCACACCTCAGCCATTTCAGCTCATTACAACACAGAACCACCCCTCTTTTCTCACCCACTGTTCAAGCAGTTCCTCAGAGGGGCCAAAAACTTAAGACCACCCAGGAGAGCCCCAACTCCAGCCTGGACCTTAATTTTGTATTGGAAAAACTCACTCTTCCTCCTTTTGAGCCACCTGCAATTGCAGAGTTAAAATTCCTTTCTTGGAAAACAGCTTTCCTTTTAGCCATCACTTTGGCAAGAAGGGTATCTGAATTACAGGCCCTTATGGCAGTGGAGCCTTTCATCATCTTTCATGTGGACAGGGTGTCCCTCAGGACCAATCCCTCTTTCATGCTCAAGCTGGTATCCAGTGTGGCTCTTAATCAGTCCATTAATTTGCCAACCTTCTTTTCTAATCCACAGATCAAAGGGGAACGGATACTGCACTCCGTAGATGTGCACAGACAAGTTAGATTTTACTTGGACAGGACTAAACCTCAAATGAAACCTGAACAACTGCTGGTGACATTTGCTGCAGGGGCAGAGGGGAAGGCTATTTCAAAGCAAACCATTTCTAAATGGATAGACCATTGCATTCATTTCTGCTATAAGCACCATGGAAAACCTATCCCACAGGGGATTAGAACCCATTCAACCATGGCAGTGTCTACATCTACAGCCTTTCTCAGAGGTGTCCCTACCAGAGACATTCTAGAAGCTGCTACCTGGAGTTCTGTACATACTTTCACCAAGCATTACCATTTGCCAATTTTCTCTAAATCCAGAGCTGGCTTTGCCAGTGCAGTCTTGCAGGGACGTATAGCTGGTCCTAATGCTATCTAAATTCCTCTTCCCATCCTTAGCTTTGGGAATCTACCCAAATATGATGACTGCAACAGCGAAACATGAAGAACATAGTACAGTTGTGCACACTTACCATAAATGTAGATGTTTGAGTGTATTCACTGTTGCAGTCCTGGTTACCCTCCCTCCAGCCCCCTGACTTCCTTTGGCTATACCTCTATTCTCCTTTACTATACTTAAAAATGTTTTGGTGTATTTGCTTTTTAGTTGGAGGTATAACCTTGCATATATATATTTAATTGCGTCCCATTAAGGGGGGCACCTGACATCTGGGGCAAGAAAAACTGATGTGATGGCGTCGGCTGCATGCTTTATACCCCTGACTACCCGACATCACAGAAGATGAGACAGCAACTGACGCAGGACCCAAGACTTTGATAATCAGGCCGACTGAGGGCTGCTGCAAGCTGATAACTCAAATGTGATGACTGCAACAGTGAATACACTCAAACATCTACATTTATGGTAAGTATACACAACTGTAATTTTTGTCTGTTGGCCACAACAGTAGTGGGTTTCTGATAAATCACTGGGATGATATGAGCACTGACATCAGTTAATAATGACATTCTTTTGTGTTTCAGACCTGGAATCTATCTAGCATTGTATGTTAAAGCAGACCATGCCACTCTAGTGGACTTCTATGCGTATGACAGCCATATTTCAAAGATGTCAGAATTATTTGCCTTTTATGCCCCCAGTTTGTTGGGCTTTTTGCAGATGTGTTGCAGTAAGGGAATGGTTATCTGTCAATATATCTATGTATGAATATATCTATATATATATATATATATATATATATATATATATATATATATATATGCATATAACAGTTCTACTGATACTATCATTCCCCCTTATGTTGAATGACTGTTCATAGGTTCATAGGTTGGTAGTAGGCTATAGGTAGGTAATGGTAGGGCCTATACAAGCCTAGCCATAACAACTCCCTGGATATTTCTTCCCACAATATTTACTTCCCTGGACCCCTGTCTATCAGGGTGACTGACATGATCCCCGGGGTGAATTTCCTATCTCCCATCCAATCATCAAGGTTCCCTTTGAAGAAGGCCAAGGAGGCGCTCTGCTTGACATGTATGGGCAGTCTATTCCAGAGTATGGGGGAGTCTCTGGGTCAAGAACCTATCCCTCCAGCATGTTTTGTTCATTGTGATGACAAGGTTCAGATCCTCGGAGCATGTGGCTCTGAGGGATTAGGATTTCTTTAAGTGAAGCATGTCCAACAGCTTAGAGTTTGACATGGCCTTGTATGTTAAGCAAAGATCACCTCTGATTAGACGATATGCCACAGAGTATAGCTGGAGTTCTTTTAGATGGCCAGCATAGGGCTCCTGCTTTAGGCCTATGATTCTTTTAGTGAGGTACTTCTGCGGCCTTTCCAGCTGTTGCAGATGTCTTGTGAGGTACATACCAAATGGGGCATTTCACTCTATAATGAGTCTGAGGGATGAGTACAGTGGGACAATTACCTCCTTTTTTGTGGATGAAAAGCCCTTCGTGATGAGGTGTGCCACATAGAAGGATTTCCTGACTGTTGTGATGTGGTTATTGAAGGTGAGACCACTGTCCACCTGTGTCCCTAAGTCTGTCATCACACTTTCGGTGTTTAGTGTACTGCCACCTATGTGGTAATTCATGGGTACATGGTTTTTCCCAAAGGAGATAACTATATATTTCTTGGCACTACGCTTGAGCCCATGGCTTTGGCACCAAGCATCTGCTTCTGTAAGGCCCTTTTGTAGAATATCCACATCATTTGGGGATTCAATAATGGCTCCCAGTTTGCAGTCATCTGTGAACTTTGTTAGCCAGAGTCCCTTAGTGTTGGTCTGTACTTCAGAGAAGTAGATGCCTAACAAGAGCGGTCCCAGGACTGAACCCTGAGGTACTCCACTTGTCACTTGTCTGGAGCTGGATTTGGAGTCGGCTACTTTTACAGTCTGGGTTCTGTCAGTAAGCCAGTTGGCAACCCATCAAGTGACATTGGGATTTATGCCCAGCTTAGTAAGTTTACCTATGATTCCAGAGTGGGGGATGGTGTCAAAGGCCTTGGCGAGGTCCAGATAGGCTGTGTGGGCCACCTTACCCTCCTCCACAGCTCTGGAGACTTATTAGAAGAAGTCAGTCAGGTTGAGGAGACAAGAACGGCCCTTAATGAACCCAAACTGGGTGGGGTCCAGTGTTTGAAGGTTGCCAATGTCTTTGTTTCTAAGTTCCATGCCCTTGCAGATCAGGCTCGTCAGACTGGTGGGACAGTAGTTCCTGGGATCCAAAGTGGATCCCCCCTTGTGGAGTGGGATAACTGTAGCTGTGTGCCACTCAGAGGGCATAAAGCCTGAGGTGAGGCTATGATTAAACATGACACTTAGGTGAGCTGCCACTTCATTTTGTAGTTCACGTAGTACACAGCCCAGGATGTTATCTGGTCCCATGGATGTTATATTCTTAGCTTTGGAGAGTGCGGTTTCTACCTGTGTGGCTGTGATTACTGGAATTTGGCAATCTTTTGGTATTGAGATGGGCCCTTTAGGGGGTGAGAGGGGGGTGAAGCTGGCACTAAATCGATCTACCAGGATATTAGCAATATCCTTGGGATGAGTATATTTAATGCCATTCTGTTGTAGCTCAGAGCAGATCTGAGCATTGCCATTTAGATTGTTGACATAACTATAGAATGCCTTGTGGTATTCTTTGAAATCTTTGGCAATTTTATTTTCATAACTAGCTTTGGAGGATTTTATGAAGGATCTCAGCTTCTTACTGAGGCTGGTAAGGGAGTTTTTTTGCATCCTGGGATTTTTCTCCTTCCTGCAACAGTTTCTTCCTTCCGTTGTATAGTTTTTTATGGCAGGGAACCACCAGATTGGCTTCCTTTTTTTGGAGGAAAGCGTCTTGGTTCTATTTGGCATGGCACGATTCATGCACGAGTGGATGTGCTCGTACAGTGCCTTAGTGTAGGATTCAGCAGTCAAACTTTCAGCTCCCGTCTGCATGGGTGTCATGAAGTTTGTCACTTCTGACTTTAGTAGCATGAAGTTGGCTTTGGAGAAGTTTTTTTACAGAGGTTTCCTTACTGGGGGGGGGGGGTGGGCTGTGGATGTCAAAGTTGATTAGCTTATGGTCAGACCTGGCCAATGAGGGGGTGACCACTGGTGGTGGAGCATCTATCTCCCATGTTGGTAATGACCAGGTCTAGGATAATGGAGCCCCTGGTAGGGCAATAGATTAGTTGATCCAGGGCATTGGAATTTATGAATTCCAAGAACCATTGGAAAAGGTGTTGGTCCCCGATTAGTTTTCCCAGTTAATGGCAGGGTAGTTGAAATCACCCAGTATTAGGGTGTTTGGTTATATTTTAATATTTTCCAGTATGCTTAGAAAGGTGTAATGAGAATCTTGGGGCATGGTGGGGGATTTGTAGCAAGCTACAATTTGGATTGTGGTCTTAACTAGTGTTAGTTGCACCTGGAAAATTTCAGATGCATTGTGTTTTGCAACTAGCCTGGTGGTGTGAATATCCTTGGTGAATATGGACACTCCAACACCTTTAGTGTTTCGGTCTTGGTTTGGTGGCCGAAATGTGTGGTAAGAGATGTAGTCTGGTATTGCAGGGGTGCTCTCTGGAGCCTTGAACCAGGTCTCAGTTACTGCACAGATATCGATGTTCTCCATTTTTAGGAGTGCCTCAAGAGAATGCATTTTGAGGTTTAGACTTATAGTATTGAGTAGCATTATCTTCAGATTTTGCATGCTTGTATCTGTTACGGTGGTGGTTTTGTCCCCTAAAAAAGGCACTATAGGGGTGGCAAGACCTTTAGCCAGTAACCTGAATCCCAGGGGCGACAGATGCAGACCATCTCTGGCAAAGCATCGTGGTTTGTTGATCATGTCGTCCCAGGCAGACAGATACTGGATCCCCGTTGAATGACACCAGAAGCTTAGCCAATTGTTGAAGTCAATCATTTTGTCCTTATACTGTGGTATCATGCTGGGCGAAGGCAGGATGCTTCTCAGGGCTAGGGTCATACCTGCCTGGGCCACATGATCTGAGATCTCTTCCATGTCTCTTTTCATGTAGTCCGGGAAGGTATGTCTCAAGTCATTCACTCCAACATGGACAATGACAGAGTTGTATTTATACTTGTTGTGGAGTGATTTGAGTGCATGCATTATTTGGCGGATCCTGGCACCCGACAGTCAGCTGACTGTAATTTTCTCCTTGTTCTGCATGGTGAGTGGGACATCAGTGTGCCTGACTATAGATTCACCAATGACTAAAGTATTGGGTACATTGTCTTGCCTTAGGGGCTGTTGTTGGGTGGCACACTGGTGTTGTGAGCTATGTATCACTTTGGTTTTGACTGGTGTTTGTTTGTATTTTAGCTTCAGAGGTCCTTGTTGCTTGGGCAGATTAATGTTAAGGGCCTCCACATGTGTGGGTTTAGTGTTGCTATGTGTAGGTGTTGATGGTGTGGGTTTTGAAGGGCTATGTGTTGCGCATGATATGTTTGTAAAAACATTACAAATTCCGACAGCTCAGACACTGTAGAGGTATTTTGCTATGATTGTAGTGCACAGCATCCAGGGTTTGTGACTTGGCAGGACTGATTATTTTGTTGCCGGGCAGAACAAAGGCTGATGGAGACAGAGTGATTAAGGCACTTGTAAGCAGTTGTAAGTGGGATTGCATGGTTTTGCACAGAGATAAGGGATGCTAACAGATGATTAAGCCCTGTTAGCTTTGCTTAGCCCCGCTTATTCTCGCTTACACCCGAGCTAATTTTCTTTAAAGAAAAGAAAAAAATGGTGATAGGAAAGTAGTAAAATGGGGGCAAACAGATGGTAAAACATTATGAAAAGCAGCCAGGGATGTGCAGGATGGGTGTAGGAAAGGACCATAGCTCTACACTTTTTCGGCAACAACAGCTGTGAATAAAACATGTAGAATGTGGAATTTACAGCCTCACACCACACAGGGAGGGGTGTTGGCAACAGACATTTGCAGAATAATCTCTGGGTTGATTGATTAGTTTCACTATACATGAGGGTGAAATGTAGAGCTATGCATGGGGCAATGTTTTATTGTGGGACAGAGACCCTTTTTTTAAGTGAGAGTGGGAATTTTTGGAAGGGCTGCAGGTATGTTTGGGGAGGTAGGCTGGGTGGGATAGGTTGCATTTGCAGACAGACAAGACAGACAAAAGAGCAGACAGAGGCAGTATATGACACATGAAGGGGGTAAACATATTTGACGGGGAGGGTGGTTGGGAATCTGAAGCACATGAACCCCTGAATGGATACAGTGGGACTGAGGTCCCCACCTATGGGCAGTCACCACTGCTCCTTCATAGCCCCAAAGGTGGCTGTGCTGGTGGCTGGACAGGAGGGGTGGCCTGCCCCTTGAGGTGTGCCAGGCGGCCCTCAATCTGGCACAGCTGCCCACCCAACTCTGAATGGTGCTGTGCACCTAACCCCGGAACTGACTGAAGGTGACAGGCTCCTGTCTGCACCTGCTCCCAGGGGGGTGACAGGCCCTGTCCCCTGAGGCAGTTCCAACCAAAGGTGGTGCAGGACTAGTAGACAAGGAAGTCCCGGGCTGGGTACAAGACGTACTGGGGCCTGGTGCCATGGCCAGATGAGGCGGAACAGGCGGATCCACCGGAATCTGCCTTCCCAAACGTGCTATGGTGTTGAGGTTTTAAAATATATGTTGGTTAGTCATGAACAACACATTTCAAGATTAGTTATAACAGCATGCATGGATGTTCCAATTAACCCCATAAAACAGATTTGAAACAGTTGCATAGCAAAACAAACACATGCATAAATGGAATAACAGTATGCATTGTAACAGCTTGCCAGTAACATTGATGGCAACAGGCCACCAACAATGGTATTTGAACAAGGTATATTAACATGCAACCAGTCAAATATATGAACAATAACAGAACACATGTCCCAAATTAGGTTTGGAGAAAAACATACCCGTAGAATATGAATTATAGTATTGATCAAGATGATGTGTGGGGGAAGAGACAAAAAGTCCATTAAGAACTGTTTATGCTTCTATTTTCCATAACAGTACTGCTCAATATTTTATGGGTCTGCCCTCACTTTACATCTATCTATGTCCCATAGCTTGTGTAGCACAAACATACCTATTAAACTGTCAGCCTGGAATGGTATAGAGCAAATTGTGACAACACTGGTTACATGACTAGAGGGGACTCGTACATGTCAGGGTTACATATCTGGCACAGGAGGGGTATCCTGAACTGCTGTTATGTGAGTGTGCTACTGGAGTACTTCAACTGGTTTCCTGTCTGTGTCCATGGTTATTGTCAGTAGTGACCACTAGCCATGACAGCATAACACTTGGGAGGTATTTATTGAGAAGAGTGCGTGTTGTATGTACCTATCCTGCTGTCATTTGTACGCATGTGGTGGGACAGTTGAACAGTTGTACACAGTTTATTAGTATACCCTTCATGCAGCTACTACCAATATTTCCTTACCTGTAAAACCTGTGGAGAAAATATCTGTTAACACCACCTAACTGTTTTTACATTTATTCCTGATTCCTTGTGTGTAGATATGCACACATCTTACTACCACTCCCTGGATTCGAACTATGTCTGGGTGTGCAAAATTAAAAGCTAAGCTATTTCACATCACACTGAGCTGCCAGGGAACTGCTGTTTCTTTTTTCACTGGTTTTTGCCTAATAGTCTCTTGGTTAGACAGTCTGAACTTGTAATCCTGTGATGTATGCATGACAGATAGTTATTGTACTGTGCGTTAATCCTTTGGATTACTGCAGTCTGGAAAGCAAAGGTCAACACAAGGCAATGCTGGATGGAATACACTTTGAACTTTACACATTACTATTCAGGGTTCAGAACTTACTGCAGTATATATTTTACACTTCAGTTGTATCTTGTATTACTGCTCCATCTACAGTTTTTCTTAACAGCTGGTTCACAAAACAACCTCATTTAATGTATGCTGTCACAGCCATATTTGCTGTGAAGAACCTGTATACATTCCATATGTCTGCATCAACATACCAGAATAAACACAACAGTGTTTTGTAGGGATCTTTATTACACATCAATATTAGTAAGTCAAATGTTTTTATTTATTCAGTTCACATAGTAACAGCATACCTACTAGAGGTTAGCAATGTACTCCTTCTTAGCTATTTGAAGTATATACTGCAAAATAGATTTGTACTCACCAGCCTGTCGGCGCATCCTCAGCAGTCTGTTGATATGGGCTTCTGTGTTACTAGCCCTCTCTGCTGCAGCTATGGGGGAGAAAAACAAACATTATGCATACCTGTCTATCACATTCTCAGGCTAGTATTTGGTACAAACTACTTGATAGTGATATGTACTCACTACTGGTGCATCCCGTGCCCATGCATCTTGGATCCAATGAGCCAAGAGCGTCCTCTTCCTCAACTTTAGGTCAGTATAGTGGTGCCATACCTGCTCACCAGTCTAGGGGATGCCAGTAGCACTGATGGGAACATATGCAAGACAGTCCCAGGTCTGTGCTTTGTATTGTGTGCCCTGGTACTGACCCTGTAGCAGTCTCTTTTCATGGTTTTCTACAAGGAGTCCAGCCATGACTCTGGACTGCTGAATGCTTCAGCGCTGCACCCAAAAGTGCACTCCGTCACCTACACTAGCCATAGTACCTGCACAGATGAAGTATAACAGATTCTGTCTGTATTCCTGCCTGCACTATTTAAATAAGGTGATATACCCACCCTTTGCCATCATTGGACCATTTTGAACATGATAAGCTCCGCTAAGCAGTGCACAAATTCGATTATCTGAGTTGAACAGTGCTTAAAGGGGAAATTGCTGACCACTGCTTAACAATGCGCAAATCCACTTAACTGAGCTACCTGCTGCTTAGCATTCACGTCTAAGCAATGCTTAGCATAGCTGAGCATTGTTAACCATTGCTCACTTTTCATTTAAAAAAAATTATCGAATGACTTCATTTAGTAAGTGTATATGATTTACTTTGCATGACATCCCTCTATGTGCTTTTATTACATTAGCAAGGGGTGTGTCTATACTGTGTGGGACACTTGTGTATGCATGTGTGGTTTCACATGTTATATGCACTCACACTTCCATTTTATACCAGCTACACTACCCTGGATGACAAAAATCAATTACTACATGCTTTAAGATGAAAATAATGATTTTAACACTGCTTTCTCATGTAAAAATAAACTGCCTGTCTTGGTACTCAAACCAAGAACACCTGTATGTAAAGCTGGGACTATAACCACTACACTATCTTGGTTTTGAAATTTTAGCTGTATATTTTTATTTATCTCCTCTGGGATGTTTAAGCAATGCTAAATGGAGGGCCATAATGTGTACACCCGCTCAGCTATGCTTAAACATTCCCTAGTATGGAAAAAAATATATTATTTTTGAACTTCCACAGCTTTCTTGCTCTAGGAGGTTGACAGGTTTGTGAGGTAGGCATCTGGGCATTCTACATAAAACTGTTGAGTTGACAGCTATGGCCGTAAGGCACTTTCAGATGGCAGACATTTCTGTTTCAGTCTTCATACTCTGCAGGAAGTCCTTGCTACTTGCAAACCTTTTATTCTGTCTGCTTTCAGGTTTGTCAGTACAGTATTTAACACGTCCCTATTTTTGTGGTTTTGTCCTCCCATTATTTATGGCTTTCTACTACTTTATTGTTCTAGGAGGGTGAGAAGTATGTGAGGCAGGCATCTGGGCATTCTGCAGACACCTGTACAGTTAATGGCTATGGCCATAAGGCGCTTTCACATGTCAGACATTTCTGTTTCAATCTTCATACCCTGCAAGAAGTCTGTGCTACTGCAAACCTTTTATTCTATCAGCTTTTAGGTTTGTCAGTGCACTATTTAGGATGTTTCCCTATTTTTGTGGCTTTGTCCCCCCATTATTTATGGCTCTGTACTACTTTATTGCTCTAGGAGGGTGAAACATATGTGAGGTGGGCATCTGGGCATTCTGCAGACACCTATACAGTTAACGGCTATGGCCGTACGGCACTTTAACAATGCAGGCAGTGGGTGACAGAACCTGTGACACACCCCCTGCATTTCTTTACAGATCTAAAAGCTGTTTCAGTGTCCACAGATACTGACATAGCTATTTTATTAGCTGTCAGTGTCCGTGGACACTGACAGCACTTGCAAAGTGCCGTATGGCACTTTTGCAAAGCAGGGGCTGTGTGACAGAACCTGACAAACACCCCCTGCATTTCCTTACAGATCTACAAGCTGTTTCAGTGTCTGCGGACACTGACAGCACTTGCAAAGTGCCGTATGTCACTTTTGCAATACAGGGTTTGTGTGACAGAACCTGTCACACACTCCCTGCATAGTTTCTTGCTCCCCTAGCTATTTCAGTGTGTGTGGACACTGAAATAATCATTTTAATTTCATTTCAGTGTCTGTGGACACTGAAATACTTTTGAAAGTGCCGTACATTGCTTTCTGAGTGCAGGGGGCATGTTCGTAGTCTGTGCGCTACTTAAACACAACCCGTGCACTCATTCACGGTTCATGTCCATTTAGCCTTAACAGCAGTGCACCTTCATGAATATGCTAGGTGTACTGCTGTGGCTACACGGACACAAACCACTCAGTGCAGGAATAGCACTATTCCTGCATGGAGTTTATTGAATCCCAGGGTATATGTTAGAAAGTTAAATTTAAAAGTGTTGTGGCATGAACATTCTTCCTTTGGTGGTTCCCACAGAAATAAGTTTCAGAGAGCTAGTACTTATAACCCCCATTACATAAGAGAAACATTTACACAACATAATCGTCCTTTTGGTACTAACTTATCTAAAGAAGAATGGGTTTTAATGAATGAACTATCAAGAAGTGTGAACTCAGAATAATGCAGCCAGATAAAGGGGGGGGGGTAGTATTGAGGGACACTACTGACTATCTGGGTAAGATGTACGATTTGCTTAACAATGAGTCCCGTTATACTAGGACATCTAGAAATGAGATTAATATTTTTTCTTTTAAGTTAAACTTGTTTCTCAGAGACCCGAAAGATCAAGGCCAGATAGAGCACAACTTTCTTGTAGTAAATAGTCTCATGATACCAGCCATATCTGGCATACCCAAAGTTGACAAAGATCTGAACAACCCACCTATTCACCCAATTGTTGCAGTAGTTGGCTCCAAAACCCATCCTTTAGCACTTTACATGGACAGCACCCTAAAAAAACTTTTTAAATATCCTTATATATTAATAGATTCTTGAGACTTTCTGGGGCATGTAAAACAGGAGTTCTTTAACACGGATTGGCTTCTTGTTATTACAGACATCATAGATTTATTTTCATGCATCCCCCACCATATAGGTATAGAATGGTTCAGGGAAATGTGAATATTTAGATAACAGTGAAGTTAATTTACTTGTTGAATTTATGCACTTAGTATTAGAAAATAATTTTCTTTATTTTGAGGAGGAATTTTACAGACAACAGCAGGTATTGCAATGGGAGCAGCTTGTGTCCTCATTTTACTCCAAAATTGTACTTTGGTTCTGGGAGCAGCACTATGTGTTCATCACTAGTTACATGCAAAATGTAGGAATGTTCTTGAGTTTTTTGGATGGCATCTTTGTGATTTCAAAAGCTAACATGCTGGAACTTGAATATTTTGAACTATATTTAAACTCTACCACAGAATTTCTTAAATTTACATATATTTTTTCATCTTCATCAGTCAATTACTGAGATCTCACCCTACTAAAGAATTTCAGTACAAGTAAATTTAACTCTAAACTGTACAGGAAACCCACCTATTCAAATTATATTTTTGCATTTTCAGAGTAGTCATCCTTACCATCAAAAAAGGAGCTTACTTAAGGGACAGATGGTAAGAATCTCTAGAGTTGTCTCAGACGATGACCAGTATTTATTCGAAATTAACAAAATCATATATATGTTTTTAAACTGAGGCTATCCCAAGTAATTGCTTGAGGAGATCAAGGAAGGGGTCTGCACTAAACGTACTGTCAAATTTTACCTGATTTTGATATCAATAGGTATCAGTAAGGAACAGACTAATGCGAAAAATCAAAGAGAATTTGAAAGTCTATGACAATGAAGTATGCCCCTGATTCTAGTGCTGTCAGATAAATATTGATTAATAATTGGAGATTAATAGAGAGTGATGATCATATAAAAAAAGTTTTGGGTGGGGGCCCACAATCTAGATATAAAAGACAACTCAGTCTAAAGGAAAGATTAGAAATGAATACTACCACAAATGACCCTACTGTTTCACAAAGATTTAACAAAGGGACGGTTAAGTGCAGATCATGCGTGGAATGTAAATATATTTTTGAAGGACATTGTCTAACATGTAATACTGTTCCTTTTGAGTTTAAATTGCTTAGAACTTGTAACTGTAATTCATCAGGTGTTGTTTACATTGCTTTTTGTGATGATTGCCATTCATTTTATATTGGCAAAACTGAGCATGTTTTAAGAAAGCACATATATCAGCACTTTTGTAATTTAAAAAATCATAATGACAACAATGCTGTATATAAATCTACCTTAAATTGTTCAGGTAACAAAATGTTTTTGTTCTTTGTTTTGGAACAAGTGCCTCCTAGCCCAAGGGGAGGTGTATGGGAAAACAAACCTGAGTGCAGTAATTTGCTATGGTAAATCAGATTGGATGCAAGTAATCTTTCAGGTTTGAATTACATGGTACATGCTTAAATTAAGAGCAGCCTAACTTTAATATGGTCCCTATGGCCATAATTTACTAAAGGTATTTTACCTTTTTTTTGTTTTGTTTTCTATATATTTAAGTTTTTATAGGAGAGATCCAGCATTAAAAATATTTTATTATTCTTATGGTTTAATTTACATTTTAATAGTTGATTGGGTACATTTTTGATGTTTTTTCTTAATATTATTTCTTCATATTAGTGTATAACTTTAACTGTTGTTTGCTGATTGATGTTACGCTGATTTAAATGTCACGTGACTTTTACTTTAATTTAATTTGATAGAATACTCTCTCTCTCTCTATGGTGGTAATGTTTTTTCAGTTCTGATGAAGTCCGAACACTGAATGGGATGAAAGCACTTGACATATTAAAGCTTGCTTGGATTACTATACTACCTGTTTGCTTTAATTTATTCTATTCAACCTGATTTTACTGTGGTACTGTTTTGCTCCAGCTTCTTACTGGTTACGTGGAAGGCGTCTTGGTTTTCTTGCAGCTTTGTGGTTGATGTTACCAAGTTGTGCTCTCTCGTACAAGGTTATTGGTCTATGAACATCTACAGTGTGCAAGATGTATTCACCTGTATTAGTGTAGTTGAAAAATGAAAAGGAAATGAAAGTCTTGAGATATGTTGGATTGTGTAGCAACATTTGGAAGAAAGGAAGGGTAAATTCTGAGCAATACCCTGTGTTTATGGAAAAAGTATATAAGAAGTAGATGAAGATAAGGCCTGTATTTCAGAGATTATCCTGGCTGATAGGATGGCTACTAAGAAAATGGTTTTCCAAAAGAGAAACTTCAGGTCTGCTGAGGATGCAAGTTCAAATGGGGGTTTAGTTATGGCCTCCAAGACAAGATTTAGGTCTCATGGTGGTAGTGGCTTTTTGATTGGTAAGTAGAAAAATCCCTTTCAGAAAGGCATTGCAAAGCTTATGTGAGACAATTGATTGATCTCTGAAGCCCGCATGAAAATTAGAGATTGCTGCTAATTGAACCTTGACTGTGGAGTAACTAGTGTCTTATAGGAAAATGAATGCTAAGAAATGGAAGATATCTGAGATAGACACAGAGAAAGGGTCAGTCTTCTGATTGTTAGCCCAAAACAACAAATTGTTTCTATTTCCTGTGGTATACTTTACATGTGGAATAATTTAGGAAGCTGTAAAGATTTTAACCATATCCTTGGTTAAAGATTCATCCTTGGCCATCACTGGAATTGGGGAAACCAAGTGGTTACTTCAAGTTGGGGATGTCTGGGTGAGGCTTTCTGGAGGGAAGAGAGAATGGATCCAGAATGGGATCTGGGAGCCAAGGGAGCTCCCAAAGATGAGGTTTCTGAAGGTATAACCAGATTTGTGTGCATCAGATGACACTATTAGGATAACCACCATCTTGTGAAGTGAATCATTAGAATGGATAAAGTCATGAGGCCCAAAACTCTCAGTACTAGAGCTGCAGAAGGAGGAGGGCTGAGAAGATGGAACTGAATGGCTGTTCTCAAGGTCTGAAGTCTTTCCTGTGGTAAGGTAATAATATATTTGGCAGTGTCTAGCCTGCACTTTATGAGCATGATTTTCTGAGCAGGTTGTAGTTTGGATTTTTGAAGGCTGACTGTTATCCCCAGGGAACTGTACAGATTGAGTAAAATGTCTCTAGCCTTGATGAGAGACTGCTCAATTGGGCCAGCTATGAGCCAGTCAACTAGGTGTTGAAAATCTTGTATCCCTCTAGTGTTAGTTGGGCTGCTATGATGGCCATGCATTTTGTAAACACCCTGGGCCCTGTGGTGAGACCAAATGTCAGGACCCTGAACTGATACTGGCCTTCTCCTATCGAGACCAAATGTCAGGACCCTGAACTGATAGCAGCCTTCTCCTATCGCGAAGCACAGAAACTTCCTTGACTCCTTTGTGATGTTTATGTAAAGGTAAGAATCATGGAGATCAAAAGAGCACTTCCATTCATTTATGCTGAGATAAGGCGGAATTGATTGAACTGGGAAAATTCTGAAATGGGTCTTGCAAACATACTTTTTTAAGAGGATGAGGTCTGGAATGGGCTTATAGTCATATGGTTTTGAATAAAATCTTGACTCTCTCTGGTTTAGGTGGGACTTCTTGGCTTGCTCTTTTTTCTAGGAGAGAGTCTATCTTATTTTAAGTCATTTGTGCCTAGTTGGGTGGGAGGCTCATCACTGGCTTGTTGGGCTGAGGTATGGTTAAGAAAAAGGGAATCTAATAGCCTCTGGATATTATTTCTCTTACCCACTTGTCTTATGTGATGGCCAGCCATGAGGTCAATGGGAGGGAAAGATATTCCATGACTGCCTCCAGAGTGGAGCAGTTGGGCAAAACTTTAGAGATTCTAATGCTTATGATCCAAAAGTGGCAGTGGTATCCATGATTTTGTGGACTCCCCCCTCCCCTGCCCTGAGATGGCATCCATTAAAGGAGCCACTTCTGCTATAGCTGCCTCTGTCAGAAGGTGAGTCAAAGTGTTGGTGCTTAGACTTTTTAAACCAGAGAAATTGAGGTCCCTTTTGGTTCCTTCTATAAGATCTCTGGGGAACCTTCATGTTTACTCTGATGGCAGAAAGGGTCTTTCATCCTGTTCAGACTTCTCCATACTTACCTCTACTAGTGGGCCAAATAGGGATGACCCATCAAAGGAGGAGTTAGTGAAGGATGGCTTGAAGTTGTCCACAGTTACATAGGTGCAAACATGTGTGGCATATCATTGCTCTGCTAGAATTGGCTACCCTAGCTGCTCCATACATTGTGTATTAGGCACTTGAAGAAGTTGTTTATGTTTGTCCATAAGTAGGTTCAAGTTGCTTACTGGACTATATTAGCACTCTTCAAGAAAAATCTTGATAATTGGATGGGAAATAGGAAATTCACCCAGGGGATCACCTCTGTGGCTCTGCTCATCAGTGGCACAGGAAAATAATTTTCTTGGGTGGCAAAAGCCAGGGTACCTTTTTGGCCGGGCTTGTATAGGCCCCAGGACCAATAGCCTAGTACCTACCTATGAACCTATGAACCTATATTGAAAGAGGGCTTTTCAGAGTAGATAAGGTGTGCTGAATGAGATTTCTCTGGAACCTATTCATGTGTGTGGTGTTGTTCAAGGCCCTTAGAGCAAGGGTGCTTGAAGCATATTCCCTCTTCCATAACCTGTCCATCACCCTAAACTCCTTACTGGCCAGATGAATGGAGAAGGAGTCTTTTGGCACCCATCTTTTTGTAACTGCTGCTACAATTATGGAGTCTAGAGTCAGTAATTTTGCCCAATGTTACTTGTCTTTTGGTGAGTGCAGAATCGTATTTGGCGTTTGGGGGATTGTCAAATTCATCTGGTTCCTGCTATGATCTCTGGAGTGCCAGATTAATTAGTTTATTTGCTGAAGATAACACCCAGGATATAGATGGTTATGGTCTCTAAGCCTTAATCAGTGCCATCTTGTCCTGTGAGGGGGGGTTTGTGGGCCAAGCTCCCTTCTGGCACATTAACTCCGATACTTCATTAAATGAGGCATCCCCTGGACAGGGCTGTAAGGAGCCCTCTTAATCCTCTGAGTCAGTATTTGATGTGGGGAGACTCCATAGTGGAGTCTTGTTGCTTCCTTTTGCACATCCTCTCTTTTGGTGTATCAGTGGAAGAGCCTCTCAAATCCTCAGAGGACTGAAGCTGCTGTCAAGCAGGGGATTGAGGCTCAAAGTCCAACTCTGACCTATGGATACTTTAAGAGAAGAAGCTAAGATAGAACTAGAGTCTTGGGGTGGAATGGCACCTGTTAGAACCTGTGGCACCTAGTAGGAGAACCAATCATCCTCCCCAACACCCTGAGGGCCAAACCTACCTCCACAGGATGTGAAGACCTTGCTTCAGCTGCTAGCAGTGACCATTCTTTCAGAGAGATCATTTTAACCAGAGGAAGAGACTCTGAATTCAGGAGATTAGATGGCTTCAATGAGGAGATTGGGACCAAAGAGTTGAGAGCTGATGATGCCAACAGGAGCAACATAGCAGAAGTTAATGTTGCTGTCAAGGCCACCAGTTTGACTACTTGGACCTAAGATTGTCTCAGCTCCAACAAGTTCAGGGCCAAAAGAGTCAGATCTAAATACCTTGGTGCATCAAGGGCACAGGTCCTAGGAGTAGGAACGCATCTGAAGACACTGAAGCTGAAACACAGACTTGGAAATGAAGTATGATCAGGCTAAAATGGGTGGATCTATCCACCTTTGGAGCTGAAGGGGACAGAATGACTCCCATCCTTATCTGGTTCTTTAAAAACTTCTGCATCAAGTGGTTGAAGTCTGCTGGGGAAGCATTCTTATAGGACCTGAAAGACCTGTCTGAAAATGATGAAGTGAGTCTCAAGGATGAGTCCTGGTTCACAGAAAATTTCTTTCTAGGAGAATCATGCAGTGTTATTGTTTCCAATGAAACTGAGTCCAGAGAGTGGAGTTGTAAGTTGGTATATGAGCTGAGGAGGAAGAGGTTGTATCCACATATCTTTTCTTTGGCTCTGACTGTTTAGACTTTGATGGTTTCTCAGTGGATTTCTTAGTCTTAGATATTTCTGGATATCTGGGGAGCAACCCTTTCAAAATCAGTTTATTTTTTCTATCTGCTAATGCCCAAGGGCCAACCTCCCTTGCAAATCACACAGTCTACTGAGAGTTGAAGATGCCCAAGCAGATCACACATGGGTCATGAAGGTCCTGTGATAGGATCTTGTGCTCATGCATGGAACATTTCTTAAAACTAATTTGTTTTTCCGTAGAAGGATCAGACGAAATCTGATAATTAAACACAAACACTGCAAGTTCTGTAGCACTAACTAATAGAAAGTTCAGAAACACACCGCCACTCCAGTAACATTACTTTCTACAATGATCTAAGCTATAAAAACTACTATAACACATTTTAATAATAATTAATTTAATAGTAACTATCCGCTAGTAAAATATGATTATCACCATGACAGGAATTAGAAGTGGTAGAAAAACGCCATAGAGGAAAAGGGCTACAAAAGTTCTAAATATTTTAAGCTAGAAATACAAGTTGAAGAAATACAGACCCATAAGGGCAGTAACTCTAAAACTATGCCAAAGTGTGTCAAAAACTCTTATAAAATTAGAATGAAGAGGCAGAGCACTTAGGGAAATGGAGAATGAGACTGAAAGCAAAGGTGGCAAACAAGATCTGGGGTACATAGAGGGAAAGATGCATTATGGGAGGGAAATTCTTAAAGGACCTGAGGTTGGGACACTAATGCTGCTGGATCAGATCCCACAAGTGGCTCGAGGGCCCACAGGTTAGATCGGACAGACTGAATGAATTGGATTATGATGTATTAAAGCATGAGGTCAATAATCACTGTTGATACTGTCAGATATGATAAGCAGGTGATAACTGTTTAAATGTCCACACAGTCCTCTTGCATTTCTTCTTGGAAACCGTTGCCTTTTCTTGAACTCTTTACCTTTCTTGGAACATGCCTGTCAAAGGGCTTATTTGGTTTTTTTTATACTTTGTTAACCAGATTAGTCCTACTAGGCTAGTGGCTTCTTTTCAGGGGAGACCATAGATGGTGTTTACACTGACTAGAGGAAATTTTGTCTTGGCTTGATGGAAATTGAGAAGAAGATGAGGGAAGAAGAAAAGTGAGTTTATAAGGAGTTTGTACATGAATTTGGGGATGTCCTAAGGAGTGGAGAAGAAGGTGTAATACAGAAGGAAAGGAACATTTATGAAACAAAACTGGTCGAAAATTAAACACGTGATACACTGACAAAAGCATTTTTGAAAGGAAAAAAGGAAGAGGTATCACCATTTTTGGGAAGAAAGTTAAACCTTGGAATTAAAAAATGTATAGTGTATAAACAATTGGAAGCAAAGTTATTATCAAAATGGTATTATGGATGTAGTTATAGTGTATGTAAAACACATGCATACTAAAAAGCAGATTCCTAGAATAGGACAGTGGGATATACAAAAATTTAGTAGAATGGATATTGAGAAATTAAAACAATTAATTTCAATGGAAAAATTGAAAAGTGTGTTACTGGAAATTAATAAAACAAAAAATGGCAAATAAAAGATCTTTTTTATTCCACCAGCAGTACAATCCACTATTGATCTACTGTCTATGGATCAATAGTGGATTTTATTGCTTGTGGAATAAAGAACATATTTTGTTTGCTGTTTTTTGTTTTATTTCAATGAGTTTACAGCTTTATTGTTTCTGTTTGATTTTAGTGGAAATTAATGAAGAGAAGGCACCAGTCTCTGATGTCATTAATTATAATTTTTATAGAAAGTTGAAAGTGGAAATGTAATAAAGTTTATTTTTAGGAAAGGAGATTAAAAGGATATAAGCATTTGGAGACCCATATCTTTGGATAACACTAACTATAAATTATTTATGAAAGTATTACAAATGAAACTTTTTGAAAAGTGAAAAGATGTAGTGAAGGGTGAGAAAAGGATATAAACATTTGGACACATATCTTTGGATAACACTGACTATAAATTATTTATGGGAGTATTGGAAACAAAACTTTTTGAAAAATCAAAAGATGTAGTGAAGGGTGAGAAAATGGCTGTGAGAGAAAACATACAAGGGTATGTTATTTATTAGCAAAGAAATGGTTGTATTTTAATGAAGAAAGGTGATAGCAAAATGATAGTGTGTGATTTGGCTAAGGCTTTTGATGACATTTATCATGATACTTTGCTAGACATTTTGAACCATATGTTCTTGGAGAAGAGATTATAAGAGTATTAAAATCAATATATATTAAGACACTGAATAATATTTTAGTAAATGGATAGGAGATTGAAGAAATAGATAAAAAGAGGGTTGAAACAAGACTGCCCAATTAGGGAGCAGTTTTATCATTTAAAACTATGGAAAAGTATGGTGACAGAAGATGTGAATGTGATAAGAGACAATAGAGGAAGAGCTGAGGTAACAGATGAGGTGGAAAATCTTTTTTGGAGTTTTATGTTGATTAAATTAACAGTTAATGGAGAAGTGAAGTGTGAATGGCTAAGTCAGAGACTGTGTAATATTTGTGGGGTAAAAGAAAGACTGTCACAGGTGCTGATAAATTGTCAAAAGGGGAGTTTGGAATGAGAAAAAGTTTAAAGTGGAATATCCTTATGACTACTTTCAAATGTTGAATATAGTCATGAATACATCTAGGAAGTCTGAAAATATCTCAAAAAATAGATGTGATGTTACAGATTAAATTTTGTTAGGTATGGGATATTTGTAATGCAGATGTAAAGAGTTGTCATACACAATGTAGAATGCTAAGTTAATGATGAGATCAAGAGATCAAAAAATCAAGAGATGGGTATGGTATAATGATTGACTGTAATATTATGTGATCTGATTTTTTTCTTTGTTATTGAACATTATGTGTCATATATTTTTGTAGATAATTATATGTTAGGTAATTGTCAACAAAGCTCCCCTACTCTTTTCAGAAAAGTGTTGTGGGATCTTTTACATTATCTGACTGGGAGTGCCATGAACCCAGTCTGTTGTGACCTTGGTTTAATGTCTTATCCAAAGAATGGCACACTCATGAGTGCAGCATCCCGTAATGCACTGCAACGTCAGTAATGAAAACAATAAATTTAGTACAATCATCTGTAATGGGAATAGACCCCCACCATCATATGATCTTCCAAACAGATTCCAAAAGCAAATATGCTACGTGTTCAGACACTGACACTGACTTGTGTTTAGTAAAGAAACCCCAGAATACTGTCTACTAGTTGGAAACCCTATTCTTATCAATGCCTTTCTTTCATTATCTCACATGCACATACCTCTTTCTGAGTATTTTGGAGCTCCCTCACATTGTAAACAAAAAAAATATATACATAAATCCCATTTTAATATTCATCCAGAATAATTGAGCACATCACAGTCAGCAAGCAAACACATCTTTGTTAATTTATGTCTTCTATTTTTCATAAGCAGACTTGGATTCAAACAGTGTAGGCCTTGCAAAAGTCTTGATTTTGTATCAAGACCTATGAGCTATATAAAAAATTAGATGACATGATTGGAGTATGTCTAGATTAGCGCTTGTTATGCTACATGTAGTAGTTCAGGGAAGCCAAAATGAGAGTAGGCCATATTTATTTATTTAATTTGTTTACTGGGGTAGTACACTGATCACAACAGACCATGTGTAAGCAGAACCCAGGCGAGGAATTATGCAAGAATATGAAGTAATCACAGATGGTAGAAAATCCCATAGACAATTATAACAATACATGAATATTATTAACAGAGTAGAAAAGCAAATGTGGATTCATTTTATCAGTAAATATGAGAGGGAAGCAGCAGGTGAGAATAGACAGCCAAAACAGAAGTGATGTTGTTAAGGTGGGAGTTAGGTGATGTGTCCAATGAAAAAGCACTTGCAGTCAGATTTTTGATGGAGATGTCTTTCGAGTTTGTGCTCTGAATGTGGAGAAAGAGACTTCTTTTTTTAGGGGGGGGGGGGGTTGCCAGAGTTTTGTTGCAAAAATGGAGAAGGAATGGTCTGTTCAGTGAATTTTTGGTTTGCAGGGTTTAGAGTGAGGGAATTAATTGGAAGTGGTTGCACAGACTGTAGGGGGTGGATTTAGTTTCACAGTAGGATGCAGGAAGGCACTTGGCTGAAGTAGTTTGAAAAGAAGAAACCATAGGAGTAGCTCAACTCTGTAGGCAACTGGTAGCCATGTGGCTTTGGAGAGGGTGGTACACTGGTGTTCCTGAAGCAGAGACCACATGCAAACAGCATGTCAGCTTGAATAACTTAACTCTACCTTGTGCAGTGAGAGCACTGGTTTAAAAAATAAAGTTAAGGGATTAAAGGAACAGCCTACAACAGGAAACTCATAGCAGAAGGAATGAGACAGTGTCAGTAATAGCCCTGATGTAATATTACTAAAGAGGTGTATTGGTTCAAGTACCAATACAAAACTGAAGGCAACACATTTATTTAGCCATTTATGTGCCACTAGATCTCCAGATATGAAACTGAGTATTTATGCAGTCACAGTTTTTGAAGGCCTTACACAACAGTGCCATATTGCTTTATTAACCTAAAAATATTTTTCCTTCAGGTTAGTTCTTTGATATAGTTCTTTGTCTTCAGTCTGCCTCAAGCAAAGTGGATCTGAACAGCAATCCAGTAGTCCCACTGTCCTACTCTTGGTATAGCAGACATTGCACCACAATTCCCAGACAGCAGGAAGGAGGGTGACAGAAGCATGCCAAATATGCTGTAAGCTCCACCAGGTGATGGCTGCAACTTTCAGCTCTCGTCACACATTCTAATGTCACAGCAAGGAGAAAAAAGTGGGTCAATGTATGATAAGGGTTTCATGGTTTCTGGGGAGCTCAGGACAAAAATAGATATTCACTTATCCAGCAGCAGTGGCATAGAGGGCTAAAGCCCTGACTACAGTCCAGGGTAGGATTAAGACATTTCAAATACTCTCAGAGGTAGGATTCTGGCAAGAGCACACATCACCCACATGACTGCATAAATGACAGCTCCCCTTTTGTAGCTCACTCCGTGGCTCTGAATGGAATCCCTGGAGTAGAAGAATGAATGGAAATGGTCTAGTCAATAGGAAGCTTGATGGTTGGCAGACACAGGGCCAAAAGTAACCCAGAAAAAAACAAATAGGTACCAGGCCAATATGACGTGTATCATTGTATTCAGTTTAGGATTTAGCATTTTTTGTCAACAGCTCATATGTGCAACTTGCTCTTATAGCACATGATGCCATTCCCTGAACTGGTGCCCCTCAAGTTTAACTTGAGAAACCAAAAAAATCTGTTGCTCCTGACCTATTGAGCTGGTCTGTTTTCCTACATCTGTGCTCCTCAGGTTAGACTTGAACAGCAAAAAATGAAAAGGTCCTTTACTTTCCCTACATTAAATCTCTGCTGTAAATGTAACAAGTGGATTGCTACAGTTGCTTCAGAAAATGAATTCCCAGCATTCATTTCTAAATGTCAGTATTGCACTAGACCACTCACCATTTAGAAAATAAATGCAGATACTAAGTATCGTGCCCCTTGAAATCTTGTGCTTGGGGTGGCCGTCCCCTTTACCTCACCCTGACTACACTTCGGCAACAGCTATTACAGAAACATCTCTTGATGTGCCTCATTGTAATGTGAAATAGTTATGTAAGTCAGATTCCATTTATCTGTAATTGCTGCAAACAGTGTCAGTGATTCTTTAGTCATGTAACAGTCACACATACTTACCTCATGGTTTCAATGTTATCTAGAGGCACCTCTAATATGACTCATTTATGAAGCTTAAAACAATGGCAGTCTTCAAAGCATGCTGCAAAACTTAATGTCCAGAGCAAAAAATTCAACAAATTATAAAATGTACAAGATTTGCAGTTTGGTTGGATCTAAGTACAAGAAACAAAATGAATATTTATGTACTGTCTAGCTTAGGTAAATACTGTGCCACTTTCTGGGATAGGTAAAACCCGTGCCGCCACTGCCACTAGCAGACAACAACCAAAGAGTCTATATTAAATCAGGAAATGCTTAAAAAAGCAAATGCAGATTTATCTACCCCATGTAAGCGAAAGCTTACAATCCTGAACACTTAGAACAGAGATTTTTTTCCCAGGGAAAAAAAAAATCGCTGTTCCAAAAAAGAAAAAGAAAAAACTTTAAAACATTACATAAAATGGCAGGCTTCGCCCTCCACACCCCCCCGACTTGGGGGGGGCTGTGCCCCCCACACCCCCTATTTAAATATACCAACTCTGAGATTGCACTACAGTGACGAAAATGGCAAAATAATGAAGGCGGCCAAGTGATTTCTTTCCCATGGAAAGAATTCGCTTATGTGCCGTTTTGGTATTTTGTCGTTTCATGCTTTCAAGTTCGATCAAGACGCATTCGAAAGAATGCACCTTTGGTCATATAATAGAGAACCCAACCATACACGTATCTTCATGTGCACTTACATATCTACATGCACATGCACACACGCGCGCCCACACACACACACACACACACACACACACACACACACACACACACACACACACACACACACACACACACACACACACACACACACACACACACACACACACACACACACACACACACACACACACATCTCAAGATCCAGCTTACAAGGGTGATCAACACTTTTCTGTCATTCTAGATTCATAAATGTACATTGACATCTATATGGAGTTCATGCACTGTATATGTGCAGAGTGTAAGGAGCCTTCTCTGAGGCTTGTGGGTTCAGCTCCTGGACAAAATGATCAGCTTTTGCTGAGAATAGTGACAGCATGAAGAATACAAGCAGCAGCAAATGGAAAGATATACAAAGGTAAAACTTTGTGATGGCATCCCTGTAGGTAAAACTACCTTTCTGTACACTTGGCTTCTGGTGCTTAATATGTTTTCCTCCACTATCCATAGGTTCTCTTTATAATAGGGTGTGTACTTTTTCCCTTTCCAAAGAGTGGTCTAAATCAGTTATAATTCTTACACTTAAACACAAAAATGCTACTATAGCAGGACTAGATATTTTCTTCCTTTCTCATACGACTGCATTTTGTAAATATCAAAGCTATTTAGACATATCAAGATTCATACCTGTCTCTTTCTGCAGCATTTGGATATCTTTCCTTTTTTTGCTGTGTGAGCTCCTCTCCATTTGCCCTCACTCTGCTCAGGCTCACTCTATTCAACTACCCTACCCACAATTCCCACCCCACCCCAACCTTATCCAAATTTCTACTTTCCTAAACTCCACCACAGAATTATATTCATTCAAATCCCCATATTTACCTCTTAAACAAACTAATATAACTCCCAACTCCTCAGTCACTCCCACTCCCTCTGCTCTGCACTCCTACTTAGCCCCCATGCCGTATATTCCTCCTTACTCTTTCCCCTCTCTGCCTAATGCTGTTTTTTAACTTTCTCAAGCTTCTGTCTACATTAACACCACCTTCACATCAACCATACTCCATATTTATCCTCCTTCTAACTCACATTATAGCCCAACAAGTAAAACTTACACAACTGTCACAACCACTGTAACTAATTATGACTTTTCCAGTAATTACCATGAAATCTCCCCAAACCTATATAACATTATCCTATAAACACATTCTGAATATATTGACCCAAACCACCATTGCCATCACATATCTTTTGCCCTCACTTTTATATTGAGCTTCAATCCTTACCAACCTATAAATCTCACTAAAAACTAAATCTGAACTGTGCCTACAAACGAACTGCTAAAGTTGCAACTAGCTCAACACATTACACCCATCAGTGTACAAATCTTCAATCTTTTAAATGGCTTGAACATTCCCACTACCTAATCTACTCATAACTTAAAAATGTCCACAGTATCATCCATAAACCTGCAGCCAGCCCAGCCCTTAGTTCTAGTCTACTTTCTTAAAAGACCTGCTTGATCTAATCTAAACATAAAATACTTTACTTTCAACTGCCTAACTTAAAAAAATGCTATTGTAACTACATTCTGTACCTCCAGTATATCTCACTGTGGTGACATCCACCCTAATCTAATTAATACTGTCCCTTCATCCTCTGTACCCCTTTCAAAAACTCTAAACCTTGTTACAGTAAATCTTTGTAGTGTATGCAACAAAATTGCAAGATTTTCAAACCTGGATAGCTCATTATAATCCAGATGTCCTTACCATTATAGAAACATGGTTTAAACCTAATATGAAAGACTCAAGAGTTTCTTCCTTTTAGCTACAACATAATTAGAGCTGACAGAGTACAAAAGAAATCAGGTGGTGTAGCCTTGCTGTACCCTTTTATTCTGACTCCACACACATAAACCATTTCACAAGTCACCAATGCTTTCCAATTCTTTGCACCTTTCTGAAAGTAAAAAAGACAAAATGTTTATGCATTGTTGTACTTTATATCCCTTCTGAATAGAAAATTCCTATTCTAGAATATATTCTCTCAGATATACAATACAATCACTAATGAAACTATCATTTTAGTTGGTGTCAGTATCAACTGGTACAACTTCTCATCTGATTTCCCAGCTTTCATCATGAATCTGTTCAATTTCACACAACTTATTAATACACCAACTAGATATAATAAGACTAACAACTAGGGATCTAGCTTTGATTGCATTATTGTTTCTGAAGTAAACATACTACTGCTGGTACACTTATAGACACACTAAATGATCATCTACCAGTATATGGCCATAGAACTATTTCTCATTTTGCCAAGCAAAATAATTATAAAATACACCTCTCAAAATGTAGCCAACAATCATGTATTAATATATTAAAAGCCATGAACTGCTTCACATTAAAAATACTCCATCTAGCTGAAGCTGTAAATCATTTTAATTAAAAATTTCTAAACATCTTTAATAGTATAACTCTTCTTTGTACCAGATGTGTCAAAATCAATCTTTCCCCATGGCTTTCTAAGCTGAATAAACACATCATGACTGATAAGGACAAGTCATGAAAAGAATAGCAAAAATTTTAACTTTTCAGACAGCTCTGTATCCAGGTTAAAAACAAGTTAACAAGGACAAAAAATGTATACTCTTACAAACTCACCACAAGCATTACCCCCCCCCAGATGCTGGTCTTCTATATCTTCACTACTTAACTCACATCTAAAAAAATCCAATCTGTCTTCTGAAAACTCCCCTGCTGAAACTTTAACCATGTTCAGTACTGACTTTATTAAAAATATTGCCACAATCACCACAAAAGCTCTTCACGCTTTGTCTTCTCTTCCTGACAAATCTTCTAATCCCCTTCCTACCACATTCTCCTTTCATAGCACTATTGTCTATTCTGATCCTTCCTCTATCCTACCAGATGCTAGTCAAGCTGTATCTACGGATTCTCCCTCCTTTTCCCTACAGACTATCTCCACTATCTTCATAACAAGCTATACTCAAGCTCAAATCTTGCTCCACCTCTGCTAACAACCTCACAGCTGAATACCTCAGACTAGTGGTGGAGGCCATATCCTATGCAATTAGCATACTTATCAACAGGTCTATTCTTGAATCTTATATCTCAATCTTATGAAAAAAGTCTTTCATCTTTCCCCTGCATAAAAGAGGTATCTCCACTGACGTATTGTCATGTTGTCCCCTTTCTCAAAACACTTATAAAATATGCACATAGCTTCCTGACCACTTCCTTCACAATCATCTGTTGGCTTGTACACAGCACTGCTTTCAGCCAGCACAAAGTACAACCACTGCCTTATTATCCTTTATGGATACTGTAAATAAAGCTAGAGATTCTATTAAACTTGTCTCTTCACTAATCCTCGACCTGTCCAAGGCCTTCTATACTGTTATTCTTTCTAAACTTCTACATCAGGTATCCATCATTGGTCTATTACCTCCCTCAATCCAGTAGTTCACCTATCTAATAGACAGCAATGTGTTAAGTGGCAAGGCTGTCTATCTCCATACCTACCTAACATTAATGTCCCTCAAAACTCTATTCTCAGTCCCCTCCTGTTTAACATTTTCATTAATAATCTTCACACTTATTCTTATCCAGGCTCTTTTATTCAACACACATATAATTCCACAATGATTTATTTAGCAAACAGTGTGTCAAACCTTTAACACATAACACAGGAAGTTTTCACTTTTATTGAAACTTGGCTTTGTAATGCCCATCTCTTACTTAACCCTGAGAAAACCACACTTCTTATTTTTGTTCCTAAAACACATGTTCTAGACAAAACCAAATTCAATTTTTTTCCCTGAACAATATATAAATTAAAATGATGGGGGGGATTTAATAACACCTACATGTTTTTTTTTCTGTGTAGGCATTATACTAGGCTGCTTACATGGAAGTAAGCAAGTTCTAGATTCAGTAAAAGCTGCTTAGCGTTGCACATGCACACACCAACACAGAAAGTTCCATGGCATGCAAATCAGCTCATAAGCAGGTGAATATCATGCAAATGAGGCAGGTAGAGCAATCGAGCAACAGATAGGCATCTACTCAGACTCCCGTGTCAGTGTCTGTAGTGTACACAGAAAAATTCAGTGTACAGTAGTGTAGACAGACAAAAGGGGCTTTAAAAATGTTGATATAAGGACAGAAATGGCATATCACATGCAGGTATGAACAAAAGTATCCTCCAGTGTGTCTGAAAAATTAAATGAAATAGATTTAATTACAATGTATTTTTTTTTAATATTCTGGGCATGTTTGCATGGCACGCTGCAGTGCACAAACATGCTTAACAGATAAATAAAAAAAATTATAAAAATAAAAAAAAATATTATGTGACAGAAATGTATTACAGGACCTTGTGTGGAGTCCCTACAATGGTGCTTTGGTACTGTTGCTAATGTAGTAGGGCTATGAAGCATGTAGTTTCCAGGCTATGAGCATGGATCCCTACGCAAATTAGGTGGAGTTACTGAATAGCATATCCCCTTTGTGTAGGCATAGACCCATGTTGGTGTTTACACAGGAGGTAGCTGACATCAGGGGAGGGTGTGTCCACTGACTTCTAAGCTTATTGCAGCTTAGCTGTGCCTGTTTGCATGGTGTGCCGCTGTGCTGAGGGTGTCCATTCAGTGAGGTGTGTGCACCAACTTCTAAGCTTTGTTTAGCTAAGGGGCATGTGTTTGTGTGGCACATCGCTGTGCTGAGCACGTAAGTCTGGGAGTGTGTTCACTCACTGCTAAGCTTTGTTTATCTACTGGGTGTGTGTTGGCATGGCTCGCCACAGTGCTGAATGCAATGATATATTAATTAGTTTTGACCTGTTTAACTTAAACTAGGGCCATTAAGTGATGTTAATTATATACTAGGCAGGTGGAATGCATCATAGTTAGCCAATCACACATTCTGCAAATATAGCAGAGCTCTATAAAGTATGCATACACCCTACAATCTGATTTTTCTCCAATACTCTGCACCATTGGAGTACAGACTTGGAAATTTTAACTGAGAGAATGCTAGGGGCTGCTGCAGGTCTGCTACAGTTGTATGTGCTAGATGCTGTCATTCCTGCTGTTGCTGCTGACAAAATGCTTAAGACAGAGAAGAAGAGTGTTCAGGCCCAGGGTAACCTTCCATGAGCTGCATGAGCAGGAGATTGTAGTTCACTACAGGGTGGACAGGACATACTACAAGAACTCATTGAACTCTGCCACCATCAACTCAGATCCAGAGCCAAAAGAGGGGAACCCATCCTAGTGGAAAGAAAGGTATGTGTAGCCCTTAGGATACTAGCTACAGGTACTTTCCAAAGACCAACTGGGGACATGATGAGGGCCTCACAGGCATCAGCATCCAGGGTACTCTACCAGTTCTTGGATATCATTTTATCACATGCCAGTGAGCACATTTCCTTTCCCCTAACCCCTGAGGTGAGGGCCAGCAATATGCAACACTTCTACCATGTAGCACACTACCCTGAGGTACTGGATGACATAGATTGCACTCATGTACACATCAAGTCACCACCCGGCGAGGAGGATAGAATCTACTTTAACTGCAAAGAGTACCACTCCATCAACTGCCAGGTCGTGTGCAATGCCCAGGGGATTATCATCAATGTGTGTGCTGGCAGCCCTGGCAGTTATCATGACTCCCATATCTTGCACACATCGCAGCTTAATCAGATGTTTGCTAGGGGGGACATCAAACACGGCCATTTACTGGGGGATACTGGCTGCACACTGGAACCATGGATGATGACACCCATCAGAAATGCACACACACATGGAAGAATGCCATAATGAGGCACATGCACAAACTAAGAACAACACAGAGCATGTGTTTGGGCTTCTGAAGTCATGGTTCCAGTGCCTCAGTATATCTTGTGCAGCCATGCAGTACTCTTCAGCTACATGTGCACATATGTTCACAGTATGTGCCATGCTACACAATATGATCCTGCAGAAACAGCTGCAGTAGTATCAACAAAGGAGAGGGATACACAGCCCCCCACCAGTGCCTAGGTCACCATAGCCACCATCACAGGAGGACTCGGAGGAGGAACCCCCTAATGGTGTCCCTGTAGGCAGATGTAGGCAAGCCCAGTACGCCATGGCTTTGGCTAAGAGACAGCGCATAGCACACTCACTGACAACCTAGGGCCCTAGGGACTGACACCTTACTCATACTCACATACATATATTAAAATTATTGATGCCAGGCAACCCACATAACCTGTACCTATCCATGTATTGACTGTGTACTGCTTGCATCAGACAGAATCATCCCTGAACTACAGTTTTGTCAACTATTGCATTTACAAGGTAGTTCTCTAACCTACACACTACTTATAAGGATTACTGTTACATGGTATTGTTTGTATGGATCTGCTGCATTTATGTAAGGAAATATAGTGGGCTATTTGTTCAGATGTAACATCCACATGGGACTACAGATACCCAGTCCAATAGTATGTGTTCCATAATAATCAATAGGCCTCATGGTTGGAATATTCACTACATCAGTCAAGGGAGATGTTAAACAGTGGGGTCACATGATATTTGGACTTCTGTCTATCCCAGCAGATCATGTGCTCTTGTCTCCCCTCCCCCAACACAGCAGTGTTTCAATATAACTCCTTTAACAGTAAGTCAGCAATGGTATATCAGTGGACCAGGCAATCTCAGGGCTGTAACACAGAAATCAATCACACATTGCATGTACCACATAATGCAGGAATAACAACGTACATATTTATGCTGTTGATTTGTGTGATGAATGACTCCTCTCTGTCTGGCAGCCTGTGTGGCTCAGTGGACAAGGGAAGTTAGCATGGGTGATGGTGTTGATGGTCCTAATCTGGAACTATTCACATCTTTTGCATGTGAGGTATTATTATGTTGGTGTTTTCACAGACTGTCAGTCTGTGTGTGGTGTAACATTATGAACCTCAGTCACATATTAATTTCATCAGGCCGCTGGGGAATGTCGTGGAAAATTTGAGTGAAGTGCAGTACTGCAGAAGCAGGAACAGATGTCATTGTCTGTAGCACACAAAATCCTGGACTGGAGTACAGGTAGGTGTGGCTTGCAGTCACTTTGTAAGTACTGACAGTCCCACTGGGCATGCCCATACACTTAGTTAAAATGAGCCCAATTCTGTAGCCCCTTCATCAAAATGACCTGTTATGTATAGATATGTCTATAAATACAGACATATACGTATACATATCCATTTGTCACTATCTCTGTATGACATACACAGTATATCTATCTCTATATAGTCTCAAATATATATACTGATATATATAGCTACATATATTAAAACGATGCATAAAATCTTCCCATATATCTACATAACACATATACATATACACACAGACAGCTACATTTATATACATCCCTGTTATATACATAAATATGTGTGTGGATGTCTGTATTGTCCTACATATCCTAATAATGGTGAGTAAATCTGCACTATCCCACATCCATACTGTTGCTCAAAGGATCCATAGTAAGGGCTCAACAGTATATAACCCACTTGCCTACAGACATCTGTGCCTGCTGGATGTCACCACATAGACAGACACAGGTGAGCAGGTGATGTAATGTATAATGCTGTCAATGCAGGCATGAACAGGGCACATTACTCCTGCCCACAGGCTTGCCTATCTAAGTGCAAACAGCCACACATGGCCATACTGGTAATTGTACACACATAGCTAGGATAATAACCGTTATCTCACTGCTAGGATATTAGTTGCAAATAACAGCACAAAGCAATATCACTCGGAAGGCCACAGATGTTGTTCAACACAAGCCTAGTTTCTGCAATGCACAAGTACTGTGCCTGCAATCACATATACAACAGACAACCTGTGGTGTGTGTGATAAGTACTGTGATGTGTAGTGTATAAGTCTAGATAGGTAGGGGTTCTAATCTCACTCCAGGCTACCTGGTTTGTGTGTGTGTGTGTGTGTGTGTGTGTGTGTGTGTGTGTGTGTGTGTGTGTGTGTGTGTGTGTGTGTGTGTATTTCCCCCTGCAAAACAATTGACATGCACTTGTGGGCTATCAACCTGCAATGGTTATGCAATCTTTGGCCCTGTAAGTTGCTGCTGGCTTCCAAACTGCCCTCTTCTACAAGGCCTGATAATGTCATCGATCTTAAGACTACCAGCTGCCAGTGTAGTATCAGACTTAAGCCATGGCATCTACGGTAAGTACTGTGATATATAGTGTGTAAGACTAGATAGATGGGGTTGTAATCGCACTCCAGGCTATTTGGTGCGCACGTGTGTGTATCTCCCTGCAAAACAACTGACATGTCATCATGGGCTATCAACCTGCAATGGTCATGCACTTTTTGGCCCTGTAAGTTGCTGCTGATTCCAAATTGCCCTCTTTTAAAAGGCTGGATGATGTCATCCACCTTAAGACTACTAGCTGCCAATGTAGTGTCAGACTATTTTTTTTTTTTTTTTCAGTATGTACATGTACATCACATGTTGCTACTAATACTAAACACATAGGTAGGTCTTACTGATGGAACTGATACTACATATATATTTGCATGGAGTTTATGGCCATTAGTTATGTCGGTGCATGCGATAAGTATTGTGAGGTAGATAACTAGGGGTTCTAATCACACCCCAGGCCAGTTGGTGTGTGTGTGTGTGTGTGTGTGTGTGTGTGTGTGTGTGTGTGTGTGTGTCCATATGACATAAAAATGATCACCTCCATAACTTAGAATTAGGTAAGGTTTTGCAGTATTTTATTTGTAGCTGGTGATGTGGCCCCCCGAATGATTGACCACAGCAAGGCCTGCTGATGTCATCAAGCATTATATGTCCTAAACTGATAGTACTAGCAGACATGAGGTGTGTTGCATGCATTACGTACTGTGATCTGTAATATGTACCATTACATAGGTAAGTGTTCTCATCTACATACAGCCAACTTGCACTATGTATGTGCTTTGGCGTGTCCTGTAGGCAGTGATTGGAAGTGGTGCTAGCCTCATTGTAGCCATGTTTGTGTGTGAGGCTGTTAGAGCATTTTACATCATGCTATGGAACAATAGGAAATTCACTAACATAATGGCCATACAGCCCTCATGATCCTAGGCAACTTTATACCCATAATTACAGGATCAGCACATATTTGCCTCGGTCCAAGAGGGACACAGGCAGATGCCCTGTGTTGAGATGATGGCCACCCAGCCAATCATACAGATAGCATGTGCTGAGTTGCACTGAGGTACTCTGTGTGTCATTAGGCTAGGCAGGGTTCTGTTTCAAGGGTGTGTTTAAGTCTGCTAGACAAATTTCTCCCACAAGCATGTATTACTAATGTCACATACGAGGTTAATGTCCTTACAGTGAGTTATCCATCTACCATGCCAGCTACAGATAGGCAGCATATACAATCAAGCAGGGTCACATATTGCCCCATATGCAAGGCACAGATCACCTCTGAAAAGTTTATATGCCACAGGCTACAATGACACTCATTGCAGATGATCCCATTTAACACATACTGAAGATGTGAAGTGTCCTTGTGAGGGACCATACTGTTGTGTGCAATTGCCAATACTGCTTGGAAAGGTACATTACCAAATGCCTATTGCACTCAGATATTGGCATGCTGAGGAAAGAGTACTTTGAGGTTATGAGTATGTCACTTACAGGTGACTGTGTCCTCAGCTATGACATATGAGTCCTGCCATACCACTGTGGAGACATGGTGATCTGAGGCACAGTAGATGTAATAATACACCAACAAGTACACGAAGCAAACACCAAAAAACTCCATTTTTTTGGTGCACAGTAGATGTAAACCTGTGTGGCCAGGTCTGTATGCCCATTTCTTTCACCCCTGAGTATGTACATCACATGTTGCGACTGATATGCTACTAAACAGGCACATAGGTCTTACTGATGGAACTGATACTACATATATATTTGCATGGAGTTTATGGCCATTAGTTATGTCAACAGGCATGTGTTCAGAAATACCCTCTTGCAGGATAGTGACATACCACAGAGATTCTATGAGTGCTCACAATTTGCAGGCATCAGGCAGCATTGTTAGTCACAGTCATTCAGTAGTCACTTGGATTGTGTTTAAATGGATTCCAAGCAGTAGAGGACCCAGGACTGTGCCCTGTTGAACACTGTTGCTTACATATCAGCTATTGGAGGTGGATGCCCATAAGTTGAGTATGTGTGCCATCAATGGGCCACTTAGAGGCCCCTACACTGACAGTATCATGGATGCCTAAATGGGTGCTTTGTAAATGTTGCCTGAGCAGGAGATATAATCAGACAGTGTGACTCAGTCTAGGGGTCGTATGCCCTGATGTACCCTTACCCAGGTCCTTGATGACTGCCTCGGAAATGTCCATCATGTGTAACAGTCATGCATCCCCTGTCACACATCCAAACTGTGTACAGTCAACTGTATGTAGATCACATATATGTGTGCTGATCAGCTCCATGATGATTGCCCCTATGAGAATACAGATATGGATACTTAGGCAAAGATGTCTATAATTATGTTGGTCAGTGGATGCACCACATCTGTACAAAGGTATAACAGTAACCATTGCCCACTCAGCTGGTATGCAGCCAGTGGTTGTCAGTATGATTGCAAGGGTTGCCCAATGGTGTTAATAATCCTTGTCAGATCACATGTGGGATGCAGCCTGGAATGTTAACTTGTGCAATAGATGCTGCATATCTTCCATTGAAAGGCCAGTTACAAACTGCTCTGTAAAAATGGAAGTTATGGGACAGGTTGTAGGAATGTCATGTGCCACATGTGATGGGGACAAGGGAGTGTAGGTGATGCAGACAGTGTGGGAGTACAGGTTAGATATGAGTACAGACCCATCATATGTGGCATCATTATGTATGATTTCACCAACAATCTGGGCCTGTCCTTTGAGGCCACATATGTAACTACACTGTGTGTTGTCATTCTGCTTTGTGTGGGTGGCTAATTTTGTCACGTACTGTGTCTACACATCATCACAACAACACTGTGTGCTTCTTTTAGCTGAGGAGGTAGTGCCTCCATGTTGGGGTAGGCACCCTCACCCCAACTGTCACACAGCACTGTCCACCTGTTATTGTACAGCTTGCTAATGGCACCAGTCAGGTTTGCTGTGCCATGACAAGCTTGTGCCTCTCCTGTCACATACATCCGGGTTCATGCAGTTGTAATGTTGCTAATGCATGGGTGTAGAGCTGTGCATACTTGCCTGTCCATCTGATGGGGGAGGTGCAGTCAAGCTATGTCAGCCATACCACAGGAGGTAATAAATGGCTTTGTTGACATATATGTCCGTATTGTCTGCAAGGGGAAGTACATGCTGGTATTTCTAAGGAGACTGATCTATGGCCAGATCCCACCAGGGAGGACTTCACATGGGGGGGCTGAAGTGGTCACCCATATTGGTAAACACATGATTCAATATGTTGGTTTCCCATGTGGAGATGTCACAGCACTGCTCCACAGTATTGCAGGTAAGGATGTGGACTAACTTTTGGGCAAGTAAACCACAGCATGACTAAGCAACACAGTGTGTACATATTACACTTCCCTGATGTGTTTGTCTGTGCTCTGTACAGACACCTTGCATGACTCTCTTCTTGCAACATGCTGGAAGTAACTGCAATACGTACGTGGACAGAGAACAACTAGAATGTAGTGCCAAGCAGTGTCCCCAGATCTCCGAGTCATGTCACCTGAAATACCATGAAAAGAGTTAATATGGATATGAGCACTAACACTGTCATAAACCTGCTGACACTGGACCAAACACTGTTACTTTTGCTCACGGCCAGATCATGCCTACCAACTGTGACCGGTCGAGCCCATTGACTGTTACACTATGCAATGGATGACGGAAATATGTCTCACTCTACCAACCATGACCTGACAAGGTGTTTGACAATAGTAGGCCAGCAGGCCATGCTGGAAACTGTGTATGTTATGTACAGAGTGTTATGTCAGCTGGTGGACAGGGAAGTGTCTGGCAGTCATACTCTGGGAAGTTAGTACTGGGAGACCTATGCTGCAATGACACCAATTACCAGTTGAGTTTACCATTCTGCATTATTGTCACACCCCTTCTAGCCATTCCTTCTCTGCAGTCAGAGTCACTGTCAGTGACCTCTGACTGAGTGCATTAACAGGTGATTGCAAATTAGGAGCTGTCACAGAATCTCAACCAACAGTTATCCAAGATGGCCTAAGACACAGTCAGTTGTTGTCTGAGACACTGATAAAGACTAAATGCCAACTAATACATGCTATTATCCTTTGGGAAATCATCCACCCCTGGAAAATATGGTAGTGTCTGAGCATCACACACAGTTGAGCCATTACTCAAGGGGTTATGGACACAGAGAATAATGTAGCCCTTGACTTTCAGTGGTTCGTAAGATGGGGGAATGCATTCACTGTTGTACAACCTATACAGAAAGGTATGGGATGTAAATCCCAGACTGTCAATGTTATACTGAATGTGGCAGACATCATACCTATCATTGTGTGCAGTGGCACCCTTGCTATGTCACTACACAGGCATATCGTACAACTGTAGCTACTACACAGGTTCCATGGTGCACCAATACACAGTGTAGATAACATGTCCTATGGAGTCCATATCAAGACTGTACATGTGTTGTCTGTTTCCTAAATGCTTTGGAGGGGATGTGTATGGCTTCATACAGGGAGGTGTCAGATCCCAATGTGTACCTGATATGTATCCATGACAGCACTAACACATGTCTTACCTGTTCTACACACCTACAACATCACTGTGGTATACATAGTACATGCTGGAGAGACAGGTATGCAATACAGACAGTACACCCTCCATGAAACAGGTCCCTCTTGCATGTGAAGCACAAATCTGCTGTGACACACATCATGTGCAGGTTGCACAATAGGATGCAGAACATGACAGTCATAACTGGTGTCGGACAACTGTCTGTACTGGACACAGGATGTTTGTAGATGGGTCATCTCCATCACCATAGCTTGTAGATGTGTTAGTTCCAAAACCCAGTTGACACTTATCAAGGGTAGCAGACCTTTTCACAAATCAGGTATTCATGAGTACACTGAATGACGCCATTGTCCTTGTTAGTCTGTTATACACCTATGAACCTATGGAGCCAAGCACTTGTAGTGCTGTACTTACTGAAGACATATTTCTGCTGTGCTGGCATGTCATGCTGTGCTGCTTTATTGCCACTGTGTATCCATAGGTTATCCCAACAGACTCCTGAAATAGAAACATAAACAGGTCTGTGAAAAACCTTTCATTGTGTAATTATATAGTCATTACATCATCATACAGCATAAGGTACACAAAAGTATGTGGCATATTCATGGCAAATGCCAGCATGCAGTATCTGTTAGTAACCACTCCAAGTGGCTTCGCAAAACAACACTGCATTACACAAGTACATGTTAACTAATATAGTCACCATGTGCATCAGACATATAGCTTTGTTTCCCTGCATCAATGGCAAGGATGACAGGGATGTGGCACAGGTATCATCACTTGCACAGGGTGTTGTGTGAGGGTGCAGGAGGCCTAGGTTGACCCAAATAGTTGACAGCATGTGTGTGAGTCAAGAAGGGAAGCAGGTAAGTTGGACAATGGAAAGGTGGCATGTGTGTCTGTAGGTGACATGCATTTGACAGAGGTGTGTGAATGTGTGTGTGTACACAGTGAAGCTCAGTGCTAGCCCTACATGTGTGTATGTTGGACAGTTGTGGACCGCACATGGTAGAGCTGACAGTTCACCATCTCCAGCCTCAAACACGGCAAATGGCTCTGTCAGGAGTTGCACTGGCACCTCCATGCCCAAGGTTAGAAGTGGTGCTAGTACCTGATGGTGACTGCTGTCTGCAGGGACAGTGTCCCCCACAGGATCATCCAGGACCATGAGCCCATGGCCTGCCATGTCTTTGTGTGGACAGCACACTCCCTTCTGTAGTGCTGGATGAACTGCCACTACAGGAGTGTGATTGTGCATGGCCACGTGGACTCTCAGCAAATGTAGTTGCTGACCTATGTCCACGAGTCCGGCACTCAACTCCAACCACACATTCCAGCACAGACACTGTGCATTCCAAGACAGACACTGTCTCAGCCCACCTTCTGTCCACTGCATCAGTTAACTGATCCAGGGTGTCCCCAATGCAGTGGAGGCAGTCAAGGATGTCAGACTGTGCTGCATCCATAACCCTAAGCATATGTCTGGAGTTCCATTCAGAATATGCCTGTGCCTCCATGATGGCCTGAGACACGCTCAGAGTGACCCATTATGTGACATCTGCAACAGGTGGTGGATGGACAGCAGTCCTCCTACAAGCACCCCTGTCAATCTGCCTGTGTGGGACTTCCCCATATGTCTGGCTATGGCCAGTGTCTACCCCCACTGGAGCCATAGTTGCCACATTTTTCTGTTCAATGTCTCCACGCTTTGTCTGTCCATTATCTGTGGCCTCTGGGGACTGGGTATGTGTGGGCATACTGACAATGAGGGCAGAAGAGGAATATCAACCTCTGGGACAGATTCAGCCCCTGAAACCCCCACCTGTGCCTTACTGTGGCCACCATTATCATCAGAGTCTAAGGAGACACTGACATCAGGTTGTGTAGGGGACATACACCATCACCTGGTCACCTGTGATAAGAAAAGAAAAAGCAGTACATTAATACCTGCACTATTATATTCTGCAGTACTATGTTGTAATATATGTAAGGCTCTATGCACTGTTGTCACTATGACAGACCTGTTGAAAACCCAACTTCATATAGTAGGACATGAAGACAGTACTCTTCTCACTAACTACTATAGTTACTTCTAAATAACTTCTCATTACACTGCAATCTCATCAGCCACAGCAAGGTACACTGCTGAAATTTGTGTAGACTCTGCACAGTTGACACATATGACACTCTGTAGTGTCCTGACAATACTGTCACATCTTTCAGTGTGGTCACACCTACAAGACAGACATGAGTCTAACATGTGTACAGTCAGAATATATGTGTGCAGTTGGCAATCATGCCAGCAATACAGCAATGCAGGCACCAGGTCTGGGATGACAGTCTAGGGATTACATGGCTGTAAACTTACATCTATAAGAAAACAGTGTCATGCTTACCAGGAGCAGGACCACGGGCTTGGTGAATACTTGACGCATCTGTGAAAAGTTGAGGGAGATGTAATGTCAGTGCCATTGCATGTTTCACCATCACAAGGTAACACGTCCATATATCTCACATTTACAGAAGTTACTGTGTTAATTGTTATATTGGTCAAAATCTGAGTATGACAGTCAAATTTCAGTTAAATTCTCCCTTGCCAAAGCAGACAGACCTGACACCTATGTAAGACTATGTACACCCTGACACACTGACTGCTACAGTATAGCAGTGCTGATCAGACTAAGCTTACCTGCACACTCCTCTGCTATGGAAACTGGGGCACCCGCATCCACGATGTAGGATGTGATTGATGCCTGGGAGCTGTCGTGTGTGCCTAGATTTGCCAGGAATTCCTCAATAACTGAGAGTGGTTGTTCCAATGCAGGCCCTCCAGTGGTGGTGCCACGATCCCTGGCTACATCTGCTGCTCTTTTGCGTGCAGCATTGATCATGTTTATTGCGCAGTGTCAAACCTGCTCATATGTCCTGCTCTGATGACCTGTGGCACTGACATCATGGACAAGGTCAGGCCACAGTGCTTCCTGCTATTCCCTGTTGTGCCTCCCCCTGGACAGTAGGAGTTCATGGTGTTGACAGAGGCTTTCCAGTATTAACTCATTCTCTGCATCCATGAAAGCTGCATGCCATCTTGCATACATGTTTCCTGAAAGACAACAACATGGCAACACATGTCAGGATGGGTCTATATTATAACAATGAATGATCAGATGATTGAACATTGTTATTATCAACCCCTAAATCTTGAATACTCAAAACAGCGAACAACCAGAAGAGCGATTTTTTTCTCAGGGAAAAAAATCGCTGTTCCCAAAAAAAAAAAACCCACTAAACACTAAATGAAGTGGGGGGGCTTCATCCCCCACCCCCCATGTGGGGGGTTGTGCCCCCCTACTTAAATATACCAAGTCCAAAGATGAATTGCTATAGCAGGAATCCACAGCAGACACGATACCATACAAATCAAACTTTTATTGCTAAAATTGAAGCGCTTTTCGTCAAGGTATTAAGACTTCATCAGAATGATGTTGTATAATAATCATTCCATTTAAATAATAAACCCCGGCTTCTCATTGGTCCTAAGTAAAACATCACTTCTTCAATAAAACAATAATGTTTTTACATAAATAATTAATTAATGTAAACATATAATAGAACACAGTGACAATTGAATGAACCATACTGATAAAAATGCTAATTATCTTCACACAAAAAACATAGATTTCAACTTTAAAACAGAACTAATGGAAATCCTGCCATTTAATCCAGGAGCTTGGCATGCATTAGTCTTGATCTGCCACTTGAGCTCCATAAATTCCAAAAATTCATCAGAAGGTCCACCTCGTTTTCCCAGGCCCACTTGATCAATAATGAAAAATTTAAAAAGAATGTGTTGGGAACAGGGAGATATGCCTAAACAGGGCGTTATTCTCATTCCTCTGCTTAATGTCATAGGTGTCTTGATATATTCTCTGTCTAAGTGCCCTGATGGTTTTTCCCACATAGTACGCATTACATGAACCACATAGTGCAAAATAAACAACCCCCTTGGAGTAACAAAAATGCTTCCTAACGGGGGTAATGTACCCAAAGTTTTTTGATTTTGATCTTATTAGTGTCCATCATGAATGGGCATTGAGGGCATGTACCACATTTAAAGCTACCACCCTGACCTGGTTTTGGAGTACATTTTTCCACCAATCCTTTCAAGAAGGTCTCCTTCTTGTAAACAACTAATGGTCTATTTCCTAGTCTATTATCAATGTCTAAATCCAGGTTGAAAATTGCCCAAAATTTCATCACAATGTCCTTGATATCATAGAAATTGATAGTATATGGAAAAATAAAGGCTCTGCTATAACCACTCACTCGTTCCTGTACACCCATCCCTCCAGGTGTATGTGACAAAAGAGTTCAAAAGGTCCCCACTTCCCTCTTATTGATTACTTCATCAGCTATATTGTTAATGAAGTTTTCAGGGTAGCCCCTCTTCACAAGCATGTCCTTCAAATAGGCCAACTCTGAGATCACACTACAGTGGAGGAAATGGCACAACCCGGACGGCTGGCCCAGCGATTTCTTTCCCTGGGAAAAAAATTTGCTGTTCCAGCCATTTGCAATTTTGCTGGTTCGACACTTAGTGTTCGAACGAACAGCATTCAATTATTTGATCATTTGTTGAACTAAAGTAGACCCGTCAGGATCACATACGTGGAAGCACACTATGTAGAGATACAGCAAGGAGAGAATGGCTGGCAATATCCACTGCTTGATCACACATGTCATATTCCACAGTGTGCAAACATACGAAACATGTGGATACAAGTAGGATACTAGCAAAAGTCAGGTATTCCTGTGTATGCCATGACAGATACTGCTGTATGATCATACAGTGGACACTGGAGTCTATTGCAGTGTGTCAACTAGGACAATCCCCCTGATAATATGTCAAAATAACTGTGCCAAACAAATAGCAGTGTGTTATTACAACAACTATAAAGGGAGAGTCCCACGAGCCCAAGGTGGCATATTGACAATATACATCCCACCCTTGATGTATTGCACATCCTTTGTATGTGTAACACATATGGAGATCATTGACATATCATTATCACAGTTCTAAGAAAGGCTTAATGCTGTAATCCCTATTCCCCATAAGTATATTCACACATCTGCATCCTGATGTAAACAAAATGGTTACATACTTGATGGAGTGTAGTACTCCTCTGCTGATATGTGCTGATAGTTAATATTTTGCATATGCATGTTCTGTGTGAGGAAAGTCTCATGCAGAATGGTTCCCCATAGCCAGCTGCTTGGCTTTTTAACATGCTTTTCATTAGCAGATGATTGCCTCTTAACCAATCTGTGGTTCTGAAATGCTAATCACAGCCAACGCAACTGATGTGCACTATCATCAGCCAGTCACATGCAACCACTGTACAATATATAAGGCCTTCACGTAGACTAGGGGCCCTTTCTGATATGTTGTGCTGGACATTACTGGGGTGAGGAGACTATTTCATCACAGAGGGTAGGTCTGTATCAGCAACTTTTAAATAGAGATGTGTGTGCTACAGGCTGCAGCTGCTGCTGCATGTAATAGGAATAAGCAGAGAGTGTGAACATTTTGGAGGACAACAAGCTGTAGGAGTAAATGTGAGAACTGTGTCAGCCTTGTTGTAGAGGCAGAACCAGAGTGAGGGTATCCTTTCCTGTCCAATTAAGGCATGTGTTTAAGATAAGCATGTTAGGCATACTAACTGAATACTAGGCTACATGTTTATTGTGTCCTTGAGCAACATGGGGGATAAATATAAGAATATGTCCACCATTTGGGTGACTGTCAGGCCATGTGTTACAGTCTGGTAGTAATTTGGAGAGTGTATGAAGGCTGTCCTTCTTACAAGCAGGTACTTCAAATGTGTATGTTAGTTATGCAGCTGTGCTATTGGCACTGTGAGTTTAAAAGGATTGTGTGGTGCATTCTGATATTAGTGGCCCACATTTGTAGTACCTGAGTTGAATTTCTCTGTGAATGCATATTAATGCATGATGTGACACTTTATACACTTATAGTTTTGCCATAGAGATATGTGAAGTCTGTTTCTATCTGCAGGCCTGTGACTTCCATCAGTGAAAAGCAGACATTTCATTTGAAATTCATTGTGTGGATAAAGAGTGCATGACTCCATCATTAATTGCTGGCTTCACAATACTATAATTTCACTGCTACACACCACTGGATTTGAACCCAGGACTGTGTGTAGCAATATATACTGTTTGCAAGGAATATAACAGACTGAGCTACTGAGTCACTGCTACAGCAGGTATATTTGCAAGATATATGTACACACATACAGGCTATGGCAAACATTTTTTACATCCATCAGTATGTGCATGGCTTTATATGGATGTATTTCTGCACCAGGGTCCCAGGTGAACATGTATTTTGCCATTAATGCCATAACAGGTGTATTTCTACATGTTGCTGATAAAAGGGCACATTTACCTGCTATCACAGGCCTTGCTTACATCCATTATTATGTGTTAGGCTTTCTAGTTGTATAGTCTTACACCAGAGTCCCAGGTACACTCCCAGTTTTTCCATTACTTTTTAATCAAGTTTGAGTGGTGCGATGTGATGCTGAGCTCCACTGAAACATGCTTAATTACTGTAACTGGCACTCGCTATGTTTTGTTTAAACCACCTGCTTTAATTAAGAGTTATGTGGTGTGGTGGATTAATGCAGTGGCCTGCAGGTGCAATAGTCTTGGGTTTGAAATACGGGACAGGTATTTATTACAAGTTTAAAAACACTTATAGTCAATATAGTTCCATTTAGCTGAGCTTAGCAAAGTTGCGAGATGTGCATTGCTCAGCACTGTGATAAAAAATATAAAGAAAAGAAAAAGGAGGAGATAGGAAAGTGGTGAAATGGGGTGCAAGCAGGGGGAAAGAACCATAGTTATCCATTTCTTTTTTTTTTACTCAAGTATTTTTTTATTTTCAAACAAATTAAATTATTGCAGATACAACATAGTCTAAATTCCAATACATAAATAACTATATACACTATTTACATTTGGTCTGCAGGAAAAATCAATAAATGAAACCAGTTTGATTCAAAATACATGAATTAACATACAATTAAGTAAGCATTTACAGTAAGAGAGAGGCACAGTCCAGTTGTAGATTTTCAATAAGATTTAGTACCTTTCTCCAAGGATTATTTGTTAATGTGTTAGGATAGATTCTCAGTTCTTTAATCTTGAGCTCTTCCTTTGCTCTGTCTTTCATTAAAAATATAAATTCTTCCATGGACAGTGGTGAAGTGGAATTCCATTTCCTCGTTATGCACTTTCTATCAACTGCTAGAATGGTCCATAATAAATACAGATTATCCCTCTTCAAATGAGAACCTTCATTTATGTTTAGTAGCATGAGAATAGAGCTTGTAAAAAATTATTAATATCATTCCAGAATTGTTTTATACTAGTGCACTCATAAAAAATATGTATCCAGTCTACCCTGCATGCTTAGGAACATCTCCAACATAAAACATTACTGCAAGTACTAAACTTGGCTATTTTATCTGGTGTTAAGAATGTTCTATGGAGAAATTTCCAAGTATAAATTCTCCAATGTTGTGACCAAGAGATTATTTTTAATTTCTGCAGTTAAAGATAAGGAATGCCCTTTAGTAATATAATTCCAATAATTTTCTTGAGGTTTTGTTTTATGTTATTAATATTTTATACAGGCTTGGGGTGATGTTATTCGAATTGAAATTGTTATAAACAATTTCATATAAATCAATGAAAACTTTGGTTTTCCTTTGAAAGAAGAGCTATTAATTATTCTGAATAAATCATGGGAATATGACAGAACACTTTGTAGCAGTAGCCAATCTTGTGATGATAGTTTAAAATTGCATTACAATGTCTTGTTCCTCTAGTACCTTATGTTCATTCATATAATTTTGCCAACATATGAAGTTTTTAAATTTCCATAGGTTCATAGGTTCATAGGTAGGTACTAGGCTATCAGCCCTGGGGCCTATACAAGCCCAGCCAAAAAGGTACCCTGGCTTTTGCCACCCAAGAAAATTATTTTCCTGTGCCACTCTCAAGCAGATCCACAGAGGTGATCCCCGGGGTGAATTTCCTATTTCCCATCCAATCATCAAGATTTTTCTTGAAGAGTGCTAATGAGGAGCTTTGTTTGATATAAATAGGTAGTTTATTCCAGAGTATGGGAAGTCTCTGGGACAGGAATCTATCCCTCAGGCATGTTCTGTTTATTGTGGTGACAAGGCTTAGGTCCCTAGAGCGTGTAGCTCAGAGGGATTGGGATTTCTTTAAGTGGAGCATGTCCAACAGCTCTGGGTTTGACATAGCTTTGTATGTTAGGCAGAAATCACCTCTGAGTAGGCGATATGCGATGGAGTAAAGCTGGAGTTTTTTGAGACGGTCTGCGTAGGACATCTGTTTGAGGCTGGTAATCCTCTTTGTGAGGTATTTCTGTGGCCTTTCCAGTTGTTGTAGATGTCTTGTGAGGTGCATACCAAAAGGGGCGTTGTACTCTATAATGGGTCTAATGAGTGATGAGTAGAGGGGAACAATGACCTCTTTTTTCTGGATGAGAAACCTTTTGTGATGAGGTGTGCCACGTAGAAGGATTTCCTGACTACTGTGGCAATGTGATTATTAAAGGAGAGACTACTGTCTACCTGTGTCCCAAGGTCTCTTATCACACTTTTGGTGTTAAGTATACTACCGCCTATGCTGTAGTTCATGGGTACAGAGTTTTTACCAAAGGGGATGACAATGCACTTTTTGGCATTGATATTTCCAGATATTTAACATGTGTTTACGTAATTTGTCAGTAATTATTTTGTAATATTTAAGGGAATCAATGTCTCAAACAAAAATTGATCTCTGTATTCATGTTAATAAATTTCCTGAATGTATTAAATATAAAATTAATGGAATTTAATTTTGTAGTATTGTATACTGAGACATAGGACATACCATAACATATTAAATTAAGTTGATTGGTTAGTGGAAAGTTAATTGAAGTATGACTTTTATTTAATAATGTGGTTAAATGCAAGCACTTCCAGTTTGCAGTATAATTGGGGTCTACCCAATTTATAATGGTTATAATTATAGATGCCTTGATATATGTTTCTATATCAGGAAATGTAATTCCTCCTTGTTCCCAAGGTCTAATATGATGAGTAAAAGCTATTCAATTTTTACTGGGAAACCATAAACATTTTAATAAGAGAGTTTATGTTTTTAATAAATTTTCTGCTTGGGAACATGCATATGGCTTGCGAGATATATAATATTTTTGGTCAAAGTATCATTCTTATTAGTTGTAATCTGTCCTCAAAGGTTATAAACATTTTATTCAACATTTCCTTATATATTCCAATTATTTTTATAATGTTATTATAATTCACGTTTATTGTTTCTACAATAGTGGTGTATAAAATAATGCTTAAATTATCAAAATTAGATACTTGGTTGCAAATAATGTGATTTTTGCCAGCTTGTATTTTTTTCTTTTTATTCAAAAACAATAATTTTGATTTTTGTTTCTTAAAGTGAAAACCAGAGATTGAATGAAACTTCATTATTAATAGATCTAACTAATTTAGAGTTGTTTTAGAGTTAACGTGAGTAATATGTAATCTGTGAATAACATTATTTTAGATGTATACTGACTATATATTTCTACACCTTTTATGTTTGGATTCCTTAATAACATGGACAAAATTTCACTAGTTATTGCAAAAAGAATTGGGGACATGTGACAACCTTGTTTGGTACCCTTAGTTATAAGAATGGACTTCAAAGTAAATGGGCCTACTTTTATATAAGCAAGATTGTTTTTATGTATATCCTTTAAAAGTAAAATGAAGCAAGGAGGAAAATCAAATAAAGTTAATACTTTAAATAAATAATTCCAATGTAATGAGTCAAATGCTTTTTCTATATCTAAACCAATTATTAGAGCTTCTTGATGTTCTCTATTTAATATTTGAACGAGAGTTATTCTTTTAATATTATCATATGTGTGTCTATTATTTATAAACCCTATGCGATCTTCATCTATTATCTGTGATAGTGGAATTTTTATTCTATTGATTAGTATGGACATAAATAGTTTGTAATCATTATTTAACAGGGATATTGGTCTATAAGAGCTACAATGCTTGTGATCTTTATTTTCTTTTATAACTGGAGTAATAAAAGAATATTTCCAGGAAAGTGATATAGGCTGGGATTCTTGTAGAAACAAATAATCTTTTATAATCAGTTTGAATGGAGAAGTATGAAATGTTTATGTTTAAATCTTATGAAACATATATTTTGTCACTTAGTGTTTTGTGAAAAAAGGAGGCAATAGAAAGGGGGCTTATACATTTCTATAATGATACCATCAAATCCTGGTCTTTTATACGACTTTCTTTAATATTGTCTATGACTTCTTGATAAATTATTTTATTTTGAAGGGATGATTTTAATTTTTCTGGAATTTTCTTAATATTAGAAGCAATTGAATCCTAATATGAGAAGCTATCCACTGGAGTGTTTGATTTATAATGCTCAGAGAAATTATGTTTAAAGGCATCAAAATGTCTCGTATATCAGATACTATCTTTTTTCTTCTTCATGAAGTATATTTACAATACCTTTAGTCTTTGATTGGCATTTAGCCCTCATTGATAAGTTGTGCAGATGTTTAGGTGAAGTAGCGTAAGAGTTAATTTTTAGTTTTTCTAATACCAAGTTAGTTTTATTGTTACTATTTCAGTATAGTTTTTATTTAATTCTTCTGTCAATAGATGTGTTTGCTATACTGTTGGAGTTGATTAATAACAGTTGAGATTGTATGTTTTAGTTCTGATTCCCATTATTTTTGAACCACATCACAGTTTTACTATATATATATATATATATATATATATATATATATATAAGAGTTTAATGAGTCCCAGATAATTGTGATATTAATCTCTGGTGTATAATTAGTTTCTAGAAAAAAAATGGAAGTAAGAAACTAACCATCGTTTAAATTCTTTACGTTTTGTGATATAGGCTGGGATTCTTGTAGAAACAAATAATTTTTTATAATCAGAAAATAAACAGCACCTGGAACAGTCGACAATATAGAATAACACCAATATCCTCTCTCAGTCAGTAGTAGCAGCAATGAACACCTCTTGTTGAACAAAATGCGTTTATTGAAAATAAAACAAGCTAAAATCCAAAGCACACATTAGAGTTAAGCGCTTTCATCTACTCTATGTAGACTTCCTCAGAACTAAATCATCCTAGCCACTACCCTCTTATATACAAACATGAATCAATTAGTTTCATCAATTATATAAAACAATTAAAACATAATAAGTTGTTAATGAGAATTTAAAGTGCTCAGTGCTTCATTTCTTTGTCAATTGCCATTTTTGTATGGAAAAAAAGAACAAAGAATATTCATTCAAACTTCCCACACTTGTTAAAAACAGTTGCTTACCACATAAAATGTATATACCAAGAAATATTTATAATATTGACATTTGTAATATTGACACACATGCCACAATAAAATACATCCTTGCTTTAACTAAACTTTTGTAAATCTCCACCTCTCTTAGCTACCCTCTATTTTCCAAAATGGGTTTAATGGAGACTGTTTCATTAAGTCCAGGATATGCAGAGGCATTTAGTTTGATTTGCCACCTAGTTTCTTCTTCTCCAAGTTTATATTTCATACTTCCCCCTCTTGGATTTACTTTTATACATTCTAAAATGCCAAAATTAAAGGAATCACAATGTGTGTTACCACTGAGATGTCTCCATAAAGCATTGTTAGTATCCTTTTTTCTTATTTTATAAAAATGGTCGTAAATTCTATTTCTAAGACATCTCTCCATCTTCCCCACATAAAAACAAGGGCATTTGGTACACTTAGCCAAATAAACTAGGTAAGAGGTTCTGCAATTACCTTTTCGAAATCTAACCTCTGTTTTATTTTTGTCCTCCAGAATTAAATAAGGTACCCTAATAATTAACCCACATTGGTTACAGCTCCCACATTTTGTGGTACCTATGGAATTGTGTCCATGATTACTGTCCATAGTTTTCTTTTCTAGTCTCATTTTCAAATTGCATCCATTCTTAGATACAAATTTAGGTGCCCCCCCCCCACCTTCTTATATACACTGTCATCGGTTTTCAGTATATTCCAGTTGTTTTCTATTATTTTCTTAATATCTCCCACTTGGGGGGCATATTGCATAATACATGCCCTAGTGAATTCATTAATAACCATATCTTTATTTGTCACATTCATCTCCTGTACATGGTCTGTCCCTGTTCCCAATATGGGTTTATATTTATTCCCCCATTCTTTTTTCACATACTCTTTTATATCTGCTATCATTCCCATGGGGTAACCCCTTGTCTTAAACATATTCCCTATAATATCCATTTCGAGTACCATATCAGAGAAATCAGATGTCATTCTAGCTGCCCTTATGCACTGACCTTTAATTATGCTCCTTTTCTGATGACTAGGATGGCAGCTAGAATATTCCAAATATGCATTACTAAAGGTATCCTTTCTGTATATGTTGGATTTAAATCTCCCATTCTCTACTGTAATACGAGTGTCCAAATAAGATATGGACCTCTGGTCTACACTGAATGTAAATTTTAGATACTCACTCCTAGTATTCAAGTACATTTTAAACTCATTAAGTCTATTCTCTTCCCCCTTCCATATTAGAAACACATCATCCAAAAATCTTAGGTAACACAGTATGTTGTCATTCCATTCAGATTGCAAAATGTATTCTGTTTCCCAATCCAATAAAAACAAATTAGCAAAAATGGGAGCACATGCTGCCCCCATGGCTACCTCTTTACATTGCCTATAGTACTCTCCTTCAAATAGAATGTAATTGTAAGACAGGACTGTTTCCATAAATTCCATAATCAAGCGTATTTCATCCCACTTTAATCCACTAAATTTTTCTATACTGTTATTAAATCTACTAAGCCCTTCTTCCTGGGGTATGCTTGAAAAAAGATCTACTATATCTACTGTTACCAAAAACATATCCTTGGTAACTAGAGTTGGGACCAACCTTCACAAGAAGTCCCAAGAATCCTTAACTATATGCTTAATTTTACTGTAGGTGGGTTTCAACCAGCTATCTATCACTTTACCAAAAGAAAAAGTTTTTGATCGGTTACCGGAAATGATAGGCCGGAAGGGGGGATCATTTATATCCTTATGCACTTTAGGTATACCCACTATAGTGCTGATAATGGGATTTTCATCCTTCAAATAATTATACATATCTGAATCAATCCTTTCATCTAACAATAGTTCTTCCAAGAATAAATCAATTTTGTGGTACCCTATATTTACTTCATTAATGGATGACACTTCATAATTTCCTGAATTAAACAAAATACTATTAATTTTATTTACATATTCAACAGTATCATAAATCACCGCCCCCCCCCCCACCTTTGTCAGGTTTCATTATTCTTATATTTTTGTTAGCCTGAATTTGTTTTAAAAGTTTAAATTCACTGTATTGTAAATTAAACTTATTTTTAAAAAGTTTTTTCCTTTTATTCTCATATTCATATATCTCATCTATAACAACCTTCTCAAATGTGGCTAACGTGTGATTCATTGGGGGTGTAAAAGTACTTCTTTTCTTAAATTTATTCAGTTGAATAGTATTTCTCCCTTCAAAAAACAAGGCTAAATTAAGTTTTCTTAAGTACTTTTTAAAATCAACTATATAGTCTACTATATTCATATTGTCATTAGGAACATATTTCATTCCTTTAGATAATAATTTTAAAAAATCCTCATTCAATTCAATTTGTGTATAATTAAAAATACTAAAATCTCCTAAACTATAATGTGTGTCATTATGTTTTATTATTCCCATTTTATTGTCTAATTGTTTCTTCTCCTGTAGTCCGGTGTCCTTTCCCAATTATTTCCTTGCCACTTGCCCTGAACTCTGAACCGTCCCCTGTTTTGGACCTGCCAATTTTTGTTGCCCCCTAAAAAATCAGAAGCATCCTCAAACCTTCCTTTACTTCCTTTACTATACCTATTACAGTTGAAATCCTGATGATCCAGACCATTGCCTTCCTGTTGGGTTCATAAATATATCTTCCCCATTTATATGTCTCACCTCTCTCATACTGTTGTACATCCCTTCTCATTTTCATACATTTCCTATCATATTGTTTACTGATTTGATTTTCAACCCAGGTATATTGTGCATTAAAGGACAATTCACATTCATCAAATAGAAGATCATTAGTAATAATACAATCCAACTTTTCAGGTTCTGACATTAATACACAAATTTTCTTGTCATTACAAGAAATAATGTATTTCATAAAAGTAAAACCAAAATTATTAAACATATTTGTGCATTCATTTATATTTTCTTCATCCATTACAATTCCCATGGGATATTTAAAAAAGCGGAGTCCCATGGGTACTATATTAGTGTCCAAACACTTTTTTAGGTACATATTGTCCAATTGAATACTTTTGAGTACTTTGAGTTTCTTGCCAAACTCATAAATGTACTCTTTCAAAGTTCTGTTCTCCTGAGAGTTGTTACCTATTTCTTTCATCGGAGTAACATTCTTAGTTTTCCCATTAAATTCAAAATTAGACACTAAAAAACTGCTAAAATCATAGCGTTTCTGTTTACTATTATTATTCTGTGTAACCGGATTGTGTACAGTACCTCTATGCGTTGGCTGTCCTGCCATAGCATACGTTCTTTTTGGCGCCACTCGTTTAGGTTTTGCGCCCGAAATATTGTAGTCTTGTTCCGATCCATTTCCTGCATCATTAAGGAGATGTTCTGCCCCTTCAAGGTTAGACTTAATGGATCCATAAGAAGCTCGTTCAGTTCGTCCCACGCCTTCGCCCTGGCCGTTAGGTGGAAAATCAATTCCTTCACATCTACGTGGCATACGTGGTGATGTCACTCTCCGTTCATTCAAACCATTTGAGTCATTTGAATCAGGTTGACTGATGAGTTCAATCAACCAAGTAAGTTTTCCCTTAATTATTGCCATTTCAGACTGCAGTTTATGTATGTCGTCTCTCCTAGGCGAAAAAATGGAAGGCAATTCGTCCAAGGAATCCATCTCCTCCCCCAACTCAGAAAATAAAAAGCACCTGGAATGGTCGACAATATAGAATAACACCAATATCCGCTCTCAGTCAGTAGTAGCAACATCGAACACCTCTTGTTGAACAAAATGCGTTTATTGAAAATAAAACAAACTAAAATCCAAAGCACACATTAGAGTTAAGCGCTTTCATCTACTCTATGTAGACTTCCTCAGAACTAAATCATCCAATAGGTACCACAAAATGTGGGAGCTGTAACCAATGTGGGTTAATTATTAGGGTACCTTATTTAATTCTGGAGGACAAAAATAAAACAGAGGTTAGATTTCGAAAAGGTAATTGCAGAACCTCTTACCTAGTTTATTTGGCTAAGTGTACCAAATGCCCTTGTTTTTATATGGGGAAGACGGAGAGGTGTCTTAGAAATAGAATTTACAACCATTTTTATAAAATAAGAAAAAAGGATACTAACAATGCTTTATGGAGACATCTCAGTGGTAACACACATTGTGATTCCTTTAATTTTGGCATTTTAGAATGTATAAAAGTAAATCCAAGAGGGGGAAGTATGAAATATAAACTTGGAGAAGAAGAAACTAGGTGGCAAATCAAACTAAATGCCTCTGAATATCCTGGACTTAATGAAACAGTCTCCATTAAACCCATTTTGGAAAATAGAGGGTAGCTAAGAGAGGTGGAGATTTACAAAAGTTTAGTTAAAGCAAGGATGTATTTTATTGTGGCATGTGTGTCAATATTATAAATATTTCTTGGTATATACATTTTATGTGTTAAGCAACTGTTTTTACAAGTGTGGGACGTTTGAATGAATATTCTTTGTTCTTTTTTACATACAAAAAAAGGCAATTGACAAGGAAATGAAGCACTGAGCACTTTAAATTCTCATTAACAACTTATTATGTTTTAATTGTTTTATATAATTGATGAAACTAATTGATTCATGTTTGTATATAAGAGGGTAGTGGCTAGGATGATTTAGTTCTGAGGAAGTCTACATAGAGTAGATGAAAGCGCTTAACTCTAATGTGTGCTTTGGATTTTAGCTTGTTTTATTTTCAATAAACGCAGTTGGTTCAACAAGAGGTGTTCGGTGCTAAAATCTTTTATAATCAGTTTGAATGGAGAAGTATGAAATTTTTGTGTTTAAATCTTATGAAACATATATTTTGTCTGTTTTAGTCTGAGTATGAAATCTGTAATTCTGAGGAGAGAAACTTAATGAATTGCTTTGTTTTATATTAAAGGTGTCAAATAATTTAAGTGATTTAGACCACTTCTTGAAGTTCTTTGCAGTAGAGGTTAGATGCAAAGGCCTTTTATTAGTGGTTTCTGAGCTGTTCAAAATGCAATTTAAATTCCCAATATTATATTTCCTTTATAATTATTGATAAATAAATCTAAATACTTTTTAGCAGTTCCCACACTCATGCCCGGAAACCAATATAGATTTACTAAGGGTCAGATTCTATTATTAAATTTTAATATAACAAAGGATATAAGGCTTTCTTTATCTTCATATTTATGAAGGATTTGTGGGTTAACAATATTTTTTTCCAAAGTATCGTAACTCCTCTTGTCTTATATGTATAGGCGGAATGGGCTAAAATTAAATAATAATTTGGGTTCCATATATTGCTATCTTTAGTGTTGAAAATGTGTCTCTTGCAAAAAGACCACTTGAGCTTTATTCAATTTTAAATATCTTATTAAGTTTGATCTCTTTCTTGGGTTGTTCAATCCATTGATGTTTAAAGATAAAAGTGATAAGTCCATGTGAGATTTTGGATGAAGTTGTAGATTGATGTGAGGCAGATATTAATATATGCAGTTGTGATTTTCAAACCAGTTTCTTTTACTTTCAAATGCTTAGCAAGTGCTAAAACAGGCCTAGAAAAAATACATTTTGAACAATGTAGTATAAAGCATAGTAAATCTAAGACTAATAAATTTCCATTTCAACCATGGAATGAATAACATTCCTAGTCCAATAGATAAGCATTAGCAATTGGACTAACTTTCTTTCCTCAAAGAAAATAAACACACTCCCTATTGAACTCTAAATAAGAATTAACAGAGACTTTTTAACACATTTTCTGTAAGATGAGATAGCACAACTATAATTTCATCAATCAATTCTCAAATATACTTGTTACAATGTTTACTACTCTAAACTTGAATTTATTATTAAAACAAACTGAATGTCATTTGAAATCATTATGTGTACTTTATAAGGAATTGATATTCTATTCAGCAGATATCTAAAGTGAGCCTTTTCTTAACTTATGATTGGAATATGTCACTAGTTCTATCTTATGACTAGTATTCTGACAAAATTATAACTTGCATTTACATATCATTATAAGAGATAGATCTAAGCATTTTCCTTCTTATGTGTTAGTCTAGAAGGAACAGATGTACACCTAACTTGCAGACCTATTGTTTTGTCTAAGATATTCAATAGTGAATGAGAACACATAATAAATTAGAATAAAAATAAAAATAGTCATAATAAACATCATTGGTTATAAAAATATATTACCATAAAACAACTTGGGTTTAATATTTCCTGACACAAGCACAATAGAATTAATAATTCCCATAAACTAAGAACTTTCAGCATTAGGTTCATAGGCTGGTACTAGGCTATCGGCCCTAGGGCCTATAAAAGCCTAGCCATAACAATTCCCTGGATATTTATTCCCACAATGTTTACTTCCCTGGATCCCTGTCTAGCAGGGTGACTGACATGATCCCCGGGGTGAATTTCCTATCTTCCATCCAGTCATCAAGGTTCCTTTTGAAGAGGGCCAAGGAGGCACTCTGCTTGACATGTATGGGCAGTCTATTCCAGAGTATGGGGAGTCTCTGGGTCAGGAACCTATCCCTCCAGCATGTTTTGTTCATTGTGATGACAAGGTTTAGATCCCTGGAGTGTGTGGCTCTGAGGGATTGGGATTTCTTTAAGTGGAGCATGTCCAACAGCTCAGGGTTTGACATGGCCTTGTATGCCAAGCAGAGATTGCCTCTGAGTAGACGATATGACACAGAGTATAGCTGGAGTTTTTTTAGACGGTCAGCATATGGCATCTGCTTTAGGCCTGTGATTCTTTTAGTGAGGTATTTCTGTGGCCTTTCCCCAGCTGTTGCAGATGTCTTGTGAGGTACATACCAAACGGGGCGTTATACTCTATAATGGTTCTAATGAGGGATGAGTACAGTGGAACAATGACCTCCTTTTTTCTGGATGAAAAGCCCTTAGTGATGAGGTTTTCCATATAGAAGGATTTCCTGACTGTTGTGGCAATGTGGTTATCGAAAGTGAGACCACTGTCCACCTGTGTCCCTAAGTCTCTCATCACACTTTCGATGTTTAGTGTACTGCCACCTATGTGGTAACTCATGGGTACATGTTTTCTTCCAAAGGGGATAACTATACATTTCTTGGCATTAAGCTTGAGCCCATGGCTCTGGCACCAGGCATCTGTTTCTGTAAGGCCCTTTTGTAGAATATCCACATCATTTGGGGATTCAATAATGGCTCCCAGTTTGCAGTCATCTGCAAACTTTGTTAGCCAGAGTCCCATAATACTGGCCTGTACTTCAGAGAAGTAGATGCCAAACAAGAGTGGTCCCAGGACTGAACCCTGAGGTACTCCACTTGTCTGGAGTTGGATTTGGAGTCTGCTACTTTTACAGTGTGGGTTCTGTTAGTAAGCCAGTTGGCAACCCATCGAGTGATGTAGGGATTTATGCCCATCTTAGTAAGTTTATCTATGATTCCAGAGTGGGGGATGGTGTCAAAGGCCTTGGTGAGGTCCAGATAGGCAGTGTGGACTGTCTTACCCTCATCCACAACTCTGGAGACTGATTCAAAGAAGTCAATCAGGTTCAGGAGACAGGATCGGCCCTTCACGAACCCAAACTGGGTGGGGTCCAGTGTTTGAAGGTTGCCAATGTCTTTGTTTATAAGTTCCATGATAATGCATTCCATGCCCTTGCAGATCAGGCTCATCAGACTGATGGGACGGTAGTTCCCGGGATCAAAGGTGGATCCCCCTTGTGGAATGGGATAATTGTAGCTGTGCGCCACTCAGTGGGCATGAAGCCTGAGGTGAAGCTATGATTTAACATGACACTTAGGTGAGGTGCCAGTTCATTTTGTAGTTCATGTAGTACACAGCCCGGGATATCATCTGGTCCCATGGATGCTGTATTCTTAGCTTTGGAGAGTGCAGTTTCTTCCTGTGTGGCTATGATTACCGGAATTTGGCAATCTTTTGGTATTGAGATGGGCCCTTTAGGGGGTGAGAGGGGGATGAAGTTGGCACTAAATCGATCTGCCAAGATATTGGCAATATCCTTGGGATCAGTATATTTAATGCCATTCTGTTGTAGCACAGAGCAGATCTGAGCATTGCCATTTAGATTCTTGACATAACTATAGAATGCCTTGTGGCTGTCTTTGGAATCTTCAGCAATTTTATTTTTTGTAACTAGATTTTGAGGATTTTATGAGGGATCTCAGCTTCTTACTGAAGCTGGTGAGGGAGTTTTTTGCATCCTGGGATTTTTCCCTTTTCTGCAACAGTTTCTTACTTCTGTTGTATAGTTTGTTTATAGCAGGGGATCACCAGATTGGCTTCCTTTTTTTTGGAGGAGAGCATCTTGGTTCTGTTTGGGATGGCATGATTCATGCACTAGTGGATGTGCTCGTACAGTGCCTTAGTGTAGGATTCAGCAGTCGAACTTTCAGATCCCACCTGCATGGGTGTCATGAAGTTTCTCACTTCTGACTTCAGTAGCATGAAGTTGGCCTTGGAGAAGTTTTTTACGGAGGTTTCCTTACTGGGGGTGGGGTGGGGGTGGGATGTGAATGTCAAGGGTGATTTGCTTATGGTCAGATCTGACCAATGAAGGGGTGACAACTGGTGTGGAGCATCTGTCTCCCATGTTGGTAATGACCAAGTCTAGGATATTGGAACCCCTGGTGGGACAATGGATTAGTTGATCCAGGGCATTGGAATTTATGAATTCCAAGAACCGTTGGGAAAAAGGTGTTGGTACCTGAGTAGTTTTCCCAGTTAATGGCAGGGTAGTTGAAATTACCCAGTATTAGGGTGCTTGCTTGCATCTTAATATTTTCCAGTATGTTTAGAAAGGTGTAGTGAGAATCTTGGGGCATGGTGGGGAGATCTGTAGCAAGCTACAGTTTGGATTGCAGTCTTACCTAGTGTTAGTTGCACCTAGAGAATTTCAGATGCATTGTGTTGGGCAACTAGCCTGGAGGTGTGAATGTCCTTGGTGAATATGGACACTCCTTCACCTTTAGTGTTTTGGTCTTGGTTTTGTGGCCAAAAAGTGTGGTAAGAGTTGTAGCCTGGTATTGCAGGGGTGCTTCTGGAGCCTTGAACCAGGTCTCAGTTACTGCACAGATATCGATGTTCTGCATTTTTAGGAGTGCCTTGAGAAAATGCATTTTGAGGTTTAGGCATTGAGTAGCATTACCTTCAGATTTTGCATGCTTGCATCTGTTACGGTGGTGTTTTTTTCCTTTGAACCTTGCCTAAAAAAGGCACTATGGGGTGGCAAGAGCTATAGCCAGTAACCTGAATCCCAGTGGGGGGGGGGGTCAGGTGCAGACCATCTCTGGCAAAGCATTATGGTTTGTCGATCATGTTTTCCCAGGCAGACAGATACTGGATCCCCTTTGAATGACACCAGAAGCTTAACCAATTGTTGAAGTCAATCATTTTGTCCTTATACTGTGGTATCATTCTGGGTGAAGGCAGGATGCTACTCAGGGCTAGGGTCATACTTGCCTCGGCCACATGATCCAGGAGCTCTTCCATGTCTCTTTTCATGTAGTCCAGGGAGGTACGTTTCAAATCATTCACTCCAACATGGACAATGACAGAGTCATATTTGTACTTGTTGTGGAGTGACTTGAGTGCATGCATTATGTGGTGGATCCTGGCACCCGACAGGCAGCTGACTGTAATTTTCTCCTTGTTCAGCCTGGTGAGTGGGACATCAGTGTGCCTGACTATAGATTCACCTATGACTAAAGTGTTGGGTACATTGTCTTGCCTTAGAGGCTGTTGTTGGGAGGCACACTGGTGTTGTGAGCTATGTGTCACTTTGGTTGTGACTGGTGTTTGTTTGCGTTTCAGCTTTGGAGGTCCTTGTTGCTTGGGCAGGTTAATGTTAAGGGCCTCCGCATATGTGGGTTTAGTGTTGCTATGTGTGGGTGTTGATGGTGTGGGTTTTGAAGGGCTATGAGTTGCTTGAGGTGTAGTGCAGATGTTAACCTTCTCCTCTTGATTGTGTAGCACAATCTTGGCCAGAGAGAGCTTTGCTTCCAGTTTGGCTATGTAAGTGCATCTCTCACAGGTTGTAGTGTTGGGTGGTAGGACGAGAGGGTTGTCTGTGTACATGAGGCAGTAGCCGCATTGCCCCAGTATGCCCAGATTCACCAGGTGGACAGGAGAAATCACTGGAAGCTGACTCCTGGACATGCCTGTTTAGGTGCTTTTTTTGTAAAGTACAAGAGCCGTTTTCCCTTATCTTTGCAAGGTACTTTGCAATTATAGGCTGTTTAGTGCCCATGATTAATTTCTCCTTATTGGCAAGGAGAGTTGAGTGCTTGTATCAGTTTCAGGCTCCCTAGTGCTTCCCAGCAGATTCTAGAGCAAGTGCTAGACACAGGGGTTTAGATTTTAGTGCTATTACTCAGAAACCAGCTAGTTCTAAGGGAAAATTTGAAGACCAGACTTTCTGGCACTTGGAATAGTTTAACTGTAGCCCCACGGTGCTGCACAATGTGAAAAATGCACAAACACATGCATTTTTAAGCCAGAAAGTTGAAAGGGATAGAAATCAACCCAAAAAGGCTAATAAAATTACAATTTCAGAGCTGGAAACCACTCCTCTAGTGTTAGATAGGCAGTACAATGCTCACCACTCCCACTGGTAAGCAGTAGGACTTCCCTCTACCACAGCAAGGCCTGGATAGCTCTGAACACAAAAATAAAGTCCTGAGACAAGCAAAGCCTATACGCTAACTTATATTAAGCATTTTTGATTATTACCTAACAGTATTGACAGCTACTGTGGTGGTGGTGCTGTGGTAGCATTGTCGCCTCACAGTAAGATGTTGTCCTGTTTGATTCTCAGCTGAAGCATCTTCTTTGTGGAGACATGCGTGAATGGGCGTACCTTCGTTGAAGGTTGTGTGTCAGAGCTGGAAACTCGGTACTTAAAAATCTACTGCCAATCATTAGTGGACCGGAGTTCCGCTGTGGCGACCCCTAACTGGGAAAAGCCGAAAGATACAACAACCTAACAGTATTGACAGTTATTATTTTTCACTGTAGCAAGGAAACCTAAACAATGGCCCTTTCATAAGTTGTGTTTCTAAATATCAAAACTTTTGTGATCTTTCGTATTCATTAAGTAGTTCTAGTCAGTTGTTCTACATACATAAAGCCTATATTTCCAAAGGATGGTATCACTATATTGCTAGCACTTTACTGCCTAATCAATTTCTGTTGTCAGTTTTACTTAAATTTCTAATTAACAGGCTGAAAGAATTAGGTAGTAATTTTATCATAAGTCAAAGCAAACAAAACAGTACTATACTACAATTTACTTTTGTTGCATATATCCATGTGAAACATCCGTGGTGAGCAAGGCAAATTAGAAGTTTAGTAATTAGGTATAGGATGAACCTGTCTTTTATAATAATGCCATGAAGTATAGGGCAACTGTCCTGAATAAACTCAAAGGAGAAAGGTAATAACTGAGGTTATTTACAATATATGTTACTATCATCTCATGTTGTGACTAAATGAGTTCTATATATTGCTCAAAGAATGGAAAAAATAAATATCTACTCCTGTAAAGAAATCTATTAAGTTATCAACAGACAGCTTTACCCAGCTATCCTGTTAGTTATGGTCATACAAACTTAAAACAACCAAGTAAACCAGAAGCAAACAGTAATCTTCCTTACTGCGAACAGTTATGTTAATAAGTCACTTAAAATGTTCAAGAATAGATCATTTGAAAAAAAAAATGATAATATATATATTCCATTGCTTATATTAACTTGATGTGGACTATGGTATAACTTACTGCAAAAACAAAAACAAACAAACAAACAAAAAACAAATCACCAAAATCAGTTACTAAAATAAAATTAGAACAAGGTGCAGCCTCCTGGAAACATGCATTTTGCAAGCTTTGACCAAAGAATACAATGATTACCCCTGTCTTTCAAATCAGATATACTGAAATAGGTGTTAGACTGGCAGTTTAATAATCCAGTCTAACTTACAACTACATATACTTACAACTACATATATATACAAATTTTCATATATCCCATGTGTCTCTGATACAAGAGGTTTGGGAGGTCACTCAGTGAAGTTCTAGCTTTGCTGGAGTTTTCATTTTGTTTTTACTGATTGGTTTTTCAGTGACCTTCTCACTCATTGTTTTAGTTTTTTAATTCATGTGGTAGGCATAACAATTGTATTAAAGTGTAAGGGCTGGTAACTAATATAATATAATTAGAGTGAGGAAGTGCTGTGGTACATGTATGATTTTTCTGTGTGTGCATGTGTGTAAAAATCAGTTCTTGGATTTGGAGAATTTCTTTCCGTTACAACAATGGATGTAAATTCCAGTTCAGATACATGGTATTGCTGCAATGGTAAAAACCTTGTTGGTAGCTCATGTGATGCCCCACCACTGGCTCAGTAATCAAGGATCTTCAATCCTCATCAATAGTACCAGTGGGGGACATACATTGGGAGGACGACAAGTACACACACAGTATTTCAGATGCAGCTCTCTGCATCAAGTGCAATTTCCCTTAAGAGCACACAGACACCATAGTCAATCTGGGGCTGGTTTCTCCCATTTTCATTAAATCCCAAAAAAAGACTCTCCACTGGCACAGCTATAGAGTTGAGATCTCAGCTGAGTGGCCAAGCCAAGATCTCCAGTACTCTCTGTCCAACCAGTGCTTTGTGTCCCTGCACAAGTAGCTGACACACACTTTGAGGTTTGATTTACATACATACACATCTGGGAAAGGCTGGCACAGGTTTATTAGCTATGCCCCATTTTGCCCAGACTATAAGGTAGTTATCATTGCCATCAGCCAAGTCCTTATCAGCTACTTTAAGGCCCTTAATAAAGGGTGTCCAATCTTACTGTGTAATGTTACTATTAATTCGAATGGTAGTTTGATGAAGAGCAAGGCTATTAGGAGTGGCCTACACACTGTCACCAAATAAATATGCAAGTACTCTCAGAACTTAAATATGTCTTTACACAGATCAGCCACAATGAAAGGTTTAAATATATTTAATAATAAATAATAAAGGAACAGGAAAATACTCCGTATATAATCACAGTTACATCAGAGTTCAAAATCACAGGCAATATTTAAAACGTCATTGCAGGACAGTCTCAAATAAATAAAGAAAACATCTAAACTATACCTCACTATATTCCTGACCGAATCTAAGAGAAATTACTGTACCCTAGTTAAGTTACTTACAGAGCAACAAGTCAGATGTGTTGAGTGGATGTTCATGTCAGGTCAAAGACAAAATACAGAAATAGTCTCTCTCTGAGAGTTCTTAAATTAATATCTGAAATATTACTGCTGGGATAGCTTCCAGATTGACATCTAACTCTATCCCGGGTGAAACCCTCTACTGATGCAGCTGGTAGCATTTAGCATCTACCTGTAAAAATACATAAACAAGGACTATTCTTAGATCTAAGGGAGATCCTGGAAGTCATAAAACAATAAACACTTCCAATACAATACAAAAAACTTAGTTCTAGACATTGTCTGTTACTGCACTGAAACTGGAAGATAACATTCTTTTATTATGTGGTCATAAAGTAATTTACATTTTCAGCTATTTTTCTGAAATTAACCTCCTGTGTTCCAGTTTCCATTGTTAAAATATATACATTTAAAAAGTTACAATAGTGTATATACATTTCTGTTCTTTTCCAGTAGGATATGCTGTGGTTACATTTTTAAGCTCAGTACTGTACAACCCCTGTTCAACACGCACTTCTGTACCAGCAGTTCAATACACCCATAACACACAGCTCTAACACACCTGCAACACAAGCATATGAATTACATTGACATTCACAAATGATATACAGTTATCCATAAAATTCCAGATAACTAGGCTGGCAGCATTTCATTTTGTTACACTTCTATATAAATCATATTAATATTCACAAATAACATATAATTATTTACAAAATTTCAGCTAACTGGGCTGGCAGCATCTCCCTTCATGACAGCGCATTTGAATGTTTCTGAATTGATCACAGCTATAACCACACTAGTGTTCTCCCTATCAGCCCATGCATTGTATTAGTAAAAGCATCCTCTACATGCACAGATGAATACTTTGACACACACACACATACACACACACACACACACACACACACACACACACACACACACACACACACACACACACACACACACACACACACACACACACACCTATGCACATCCAGACTTGAGATCCCATATCTGACTCCAGAGGGCAACCACACACTCAATCAAGCACACAGACTTGCATACACATAAACAACCAAATACACACACATGCACACAATCATTCATCCTCATTCAGGTCTGTATTGACATGCACATACATCAACACACATCCACACATACATTCACAGTGATGACTCCATAAGCCCCCAGGGATCCACTGGGCTTACATGCCCTGTGAGTACTTCCATACGAGTGATGGTAGACTGCCATCTTTTGATGGTGCTCATTTTTCCTCCTAGATTAAAATTTTGTTCAACTGAGATAATCAGTCAGCCTAGCAAATCAGTAGCCACATATATCTCAAGGGGTGAGTAAATGGCAAACTAGCATTATCACGTCTCTGGACTGTAGCATTAGCATGCTGCTTTACCCACAAGCCAGTCTGCATGCTAAGGCCCCTAAAAGGGGAAACATCAGCTGTAGAGTGGTCTAAGAAACATAAAAGTTTAGCAGGATGTGGAATCGTTTTGAAATAAGATGTCTGCATTGTGCTAAGCCTTTCAGAATTCCAGGGCAAGTTTATCCCAGTTTAATCTTATTTTTACAGACTGATTATATAGTTTATGGGATTATCAAGGTTCTGTTAAAGGAACAGTATCAACTGAAAGTCAGTAAAGATGATATGTGTTAAAAAGAGAAAAATAAACTCAGAGTTTTCTTTACTAGTATAATGTTAATCCAGTAATAGAGCTGAATTTCTGCATTACAGCCTGTCACTTATATGTGGTGCATGTTGCTCTTCTGAGTAACATTTACATCTGTTCTCAGTAGGCCATGAGACTGTGCCATAGTGTCACCTATTGTGTTTCTCTGGACAGCTTTTCTCTATGGATCTACTTAGAAAGGGATGTTTTGCCACTACAATCAAAACCATATAACAGTATGTGATAAATAAAATGAATGAAACAGTCAAGTAATTTGCAAACTGTGTGAGCCCTAATTATGATAAAGTGATAAGACATTCTTCTTCTTCTTTCGGCTGTTCCCATTAGGGGTCGCCACAGTGGATCAACTGTTTCCATTTCTTCCTATCCTCTGCATTTTGCTCTGTCACACCAACCACCTGCATGTCCTCTCTCACCACATCCATAAACCTTATCTTAGGCCTTCCTCATTTCCTGTTACCTGGCAGCTTCATCCTTAGCATCTTTTTCCCAATATACTCTGCATCCCTCCTCAGCACATGTCCAAACCAATGTAATCTTGCCTCTCTGGCTTTGTCTCCAAACCTTCCAACCTGGGCTGATCCTCTAATATACTTATTCCTAATCCAGTCCATCCTCATCACACCCAGTGCAAATCTTAACATCTTCGACTCTGCCACGTCAGGCTCTGACTCCTGCCTTTTTGTCAATGCCACTGTCTCCAACCAATATAACATAGCTGGTCTCACTACCCTCTTGTAGACCTTCCCTTTCACTCTTACTGGTACTCGTCTGTCACAAATCACACTTGGCACTCTTCTCCACCCACTCCATCCTGCCTGTACTCTCTTCTTCACCTCTTTTCCACACTCACCATTACTCTGAACTGTTGACCCCAAGTATTTAAACTCATCCACCTTCGCCACCTCTACTCCCTGCATCCTCACCATTCCTCTATCCTCCCTCTCATTCACACACACATCTTCTGTCTTAATCCTGCTGACCTTCATTCCTCTTCTGTCTAGAGCATATCTCCACCTCTCCAGGGTCTCCTCCACCTGTTCCCTACTCTCACTACAGATCACAATGTCATCTGCAAACATCATAGTCCACGGGGACTCCTTTCTGATCTCGTCTGTCAACCTGTCCATCACCATTGCAAATAAGAAAGGACTCAGAGCTGATCCTTGATGTAATCCCACCTCCACCTTAAACGCATCCATCACTCTCACCGCAGACCTCACCGTTGTCACACTACCCTCATACATATCCTGTACCACCCTTACATACTTCACTGACACTCCCGACTTCCTCATACAATACCAGAACTCCTCTCTAGGCACCCTGTCATATGCTTTCTCTAAGTCCACAAAGACACAATGCAACTCCTTCTGACCTTCTCTGTACTTCTCCATCAACACTCTCAAAGCAAACATCGCATCTGTAGTGCTCTTTCCTGGCATGAAACCATACTGCTGATCACTAATCATCACCTCCCTTCTTAACCTAGTTTCCACTACTCTTTCCCATAACTTCATGCTGTGACTGATCAATTTAATCCCTTTGTAGTTACTACATCTCTCACATCACCCTTATTCTTAAAAATCGGTACCAAAACACTTTTTCTCCATTCCTCAGGCATCCTATCACTTTCCAAGATTTCATTAAACAAGCTAGTTAAAAACTCCACTGCCATTTCACTTAAACACCTCCATGCTTCCACAGGTATGTCATCTGGACTAACAGCCTTTCCATTCTTCATCCTCTTCATAGCTAACCTTACTTCCTCCTTGCTAATCCACTGCACTTCATAATTCACTATCCGCACATCATCCAACCTTCTCTCCCTTTCATTCTCTTCATTCATCAGCCCCTCAAAGTACTCTTTCCATCGGCTCAACACATTCTTCCCACTTGCGAGTACATTTCCCTCATTATCCTTTATCACACTTACCTGCTGCACATCTTTACTAGCTCGGTCCCTCTGTCTAGCCAATCAGTACAGGTCCTTTTCTCCCTCCTTAGTGTCCAACCTTTCATACAACTCTTCATACGTCTTATCCTTAGCCTTCGCCACCTCTCTGTTTGCCACACACCTCATCTCCTTATACTCTTGTCTACTTTCTTCATCTCTCTGACAATCCCACTTCTTCTTCACCAACCTCTTTCTCTGTATACTCTCCTGTACTTCATTCCACCACCGGGTCTCCTTGTCCTCCTTCCTCTTTCCAGATGTCACACCAAGCACCTTTCTAGCCATCTCTCTTACTAACTCTGCTGTAGTTACCCAGCTATTCAGCAACTCTTCACTGCCACCCAGTGCCTGTCTTAACTCTTCCCTGAACTCCACCTCACAATTACCCTTTTTCAATTTCCACCATTTGATCCTTGGTGCTGCCCTCACACTCATCCTTCTCTTCTTGATCACCAATGTCATCCTACAAACCACCATCCTATGCTGCCTAACTACACTTTCCCCTGCCACCACTTTACAGTCTCCAATCTCCTTCAGACTGTCCCTTCTACATAAGATATAATCCACCTGTGTGCATCTTCCTCCACTCTTGTGTGTCACCCTATGCTCCTCCCTCTTGTTAAAATACGTATTCACCACAGCCATGTCCATCCTTTTCGCAAAATCCACTACCATCTGATCTTCTGCATTCTTTGCTTAACACAATACCTATCCATCACTTCCTCATCCCCTCTGTTCCCTTCACCAACATGCCATTGAAATATCACCAGTCTCTCACCCTTGGGTACAGTCATCACCACTTCATCCAACTCACTCCAAAATTTTTCTTTCTCATCCAATACACACCCAACATGTGGAGCATATGCACTAACAACATTCATCATTACACCATCAATTTCCAGCTTCATAAACATCACTCTATCTGACACTCTTATCGCCTCCAAAACACTCTTAGCATACTGTTCATTCAGGATAACCCCTACGCCATTTCTCCTCCCATCCACACCATGATAAAACAATTTGAACCCGCCTCCGATACACCTGTGTATACCAAAGTGATAATAAGACATGCAAACAATTATTAGTTTGATAAATCTCAAAGTAACTATATCATGTGCTTGAAATGTTGAAGTGTGTTCAATGTTATCTGGCAAAGGAATAAGAGGAAAAATGACTGTAATGATGCTATACATCCCAAAAAGACAGAGATATTTCAATCTCTTTTTTTTTCTTTAAAATGTTTTGACTTTTTATTTTTTTATTTATTTTTGGCAAAACAGTAACCAAAGTATTTACAACTACAACTATAAGAAAACTATATACAATGTCCATAACAACATACATACAAAAAAGGCAAAACATTTACTATTTTTCTAACAAGTTAAACATTTTTTCCATGCAATTAACTGATAAGTTATATTATTTGTTCTCATTTTCATGGTAGAAATTTTACTGTTACATACTGATTTGGCTAAATGAATACATTTAGAATTAAATAAGAGAGTAGACTTAGATTTCCAATTCTTCATGACAACTTTCCATGCTATAGAATAAATTGGCCATAACAGAAGTATTTGTTTTTTATGCATGACTTCTGGAATTGGTACATTAAATAGGATAGGAGAGTCAGAAACAATACAATTATCAGTCCACAGAGCTTTACAGAAATATCTAAAATATGTCCAAAAGAAAGATGCTATTCTACAACCAATAATCTTATGAAATCAGTAATTCACATCTCCAACATTTTATATTATCTTTTTTATACTATTGCCATTTTATGTGGTATTAAGAAACATCTATGTAAGAACTGTCATATATATATATTCCCCAATTGGGAGAAGATGTGGATCTTCCTGCTGATTTCAAAGTTTTTTTTATTATTTATAGTAAATTCTTCTTTATTTATTCTAGTGGAATAATTCCAAAAAGATATATCTGTAGAGCTAAAATCACTTCTAATCATTTTATATATTTTGGATATGAATGAGGTGCTTTTAAAGCATCCATTATTAATGATTGAGATGTCAAGATTTTAGGTGTATTTTTATTAATTGTTTCTAGTGTTAAAATAATTTTGTTTTGGATGAATTCTTTACATGTTTGAATATCAAGCCAATTATAATTTTGTAAGCTGTATCTAGCAATCAAGTAATCTGTAGAGTAAATTTTATTGGTAGACAAAAACAGATTCCAGTATAATAAATTGCCCCTTTTAAGCTCTAACATTTTACTTGCATCAAACAAAATCAAGCATTCACTAATAAAAGCAATTGGAAATATGGTTATTAATAGGTTTTTAGTTAAATAATTGGAATACATAAATCTTTTAAAAATTAATAATACCTGATTTATAAGGGAAAATAATATGAGTTTCTGTTTATCATTTTGTATGCATGTTTTCAAAATCCAGATAAACATATTTCTTTCTATTTTAATAAGAAGGTCTAGTAAAATTTATTATTATTTAATAACATGTTTTTGTGAATTGACTTCCAGCAAGATGTTTATGAAGTATTAATACACAAGAGTACTGTATTAATACTAACTGAGTTTAAGTAGAAATCAATGTTAGGAAATCCAGTACCACCTCCTTTCCAGCTTGTTGTATGCCAAAATAAGGAAATTCTGGGTTTTTTGGGTTACCAAAGAAACTTGAGTAAGATATCATTAATTCTTTTTATAGTTTTTTTAAGCAGCAAAAGAATTAGTGATTGACTAATGAATAGAATTTTAGGTAGTATTATCATTTTGATTAAAGTTAATCTGTCTTCAAATGTGAAAAAGTCTGTTCCAGTTGTCTGTTAAGCTTAGAATTAAATTAATTAGGAGTTGATAGTTAACTGAGATTGACTTTTTACAGTTGAATTCAACGATAACACCTAAATATTTAATATGTGTGCTATCCCAGTTAAAGTATTTACAAGAATTTAGTTTTGTGGTAACTTTCTTGTTTATCAAAAGTGTTTGAGTTTTGTTGTGAATAAATTTTAACCTTGATATACTTTCAAATAGGTCTAGAGCATTAACTAAGTAATCCACAGAAGTTTCAATATCCCCACAAGTTATTAATAAATCATCTGTGAAAGCTGAATTTCAGGAGACAGTTCATCAATTAGTTTAAAGCCTTTAATGTTATGTTGTTTCCAATATAATTGGCAAATGGTTCTATGGTGACAGCAAAAAATAATGGAGACAAGGGACATCCTTGTTTTGTACCATTCAACAATTTAAATGGACTACACAACCGAAAAAGTAGTGAAACACTAAATAATAACAATGGAAGACACAAAACTCAGGACTGCCAAGTACTAAAAATAGTTTAATGATTTAGTGCTTTCATCTACAAAGTAGACTTCATCAGAATAACACACTGCACATAATACTTCCCTTTTATACTGCCCATACACTTAACTACTGCAATTGTTCAATAAAATACAGAGAGGAGACTGAACATTCTTATAAAAATTAATAGTAAATGTGAATGTAAAATTCTCTTGAATATGTTGAAATGTTATAAAATGCACATAAGATCACATTGCAAATACAAAAACACATAATTTAAGACAATCAAAGCACATAAAAATCAAGAATACCTTTCAGCCTTGTAATGCACTACAAGCAGCTGAGAATTAATTAAAATGAATAGAGAAACATAACATATAAGTAAGTGCTTTATGTAATTACTCTATGATTATCTGCATTTAAAGAAATGGTACATTAAAAATATAACTTTTTTATTTAATGGATTTAGTTATGCATTTTACTGAATTATAATAACTATATTGTGGAATGTTTATAGTGACGCATAAAGGAATTCCTGTACTTAATTAAAATGAACAGTAACATGTACAGCATAGAAAAATGTTTTCATTATCATTATCAAAAAAAGGCATAGCAAAATTAATTTAAAATGGGTGGCGAAAGCCAAACACACTCTGGCTAGGCTTATAAATGTCCTAGGGCAGATAGCCTAGTATGAACCTATGAACCTATTAGAGTATATCACTTGCGTATATCCCATGTGCCTCTGATACAAGATGTTTGGGAGGTCACTCAGTGGAAGTTCTAGCTTTGCTGGAGTTTTCATTTTGTTTTTACTGAGTGGTTTTTCAGTGACCTTCTCACTCATTGTTTTAGTTTGTTTGGGATATTTTTGCAGTGACCCTAATGATAATGAACATCAGCTGTGTATAACAGCCCTGTGTTTCTAATGCTTAGTCAAATACTCTGCTTGTGCTGTGCTGATGAGGTCATAACAAGGCCGAAATATGCATATCCACAGCTAGTGGGGTTTGGCTTTATTGGACTGAAATTATCCATTAAAACGACGAAACAAGTCATGGGCATTCAGAATCACCAATTAGCTGAAACACCTTATGTTCATAAGGATCATATGCATATATCCCATGTGTCTTAAATTCAAAAACTAAAAATTATAATAACATTCAAGAATGATTTCCTTCATTCAAACCAAATTCCCAAATAATCACATAAATGAATTGGTTGAATTTCTCTTCAACAGTCCTGCCTTATCTTGTATAGTTAAGGCATCCCTTCATTATTCCTAACTTTTGCTAATATCCAATCCTAATTCTTGGCCATTCCATATGATAATGATAATGTTTCATATGTCCATAGCCAGTATTGCTATGCACCTTAATGTAACAGGCTTAAATCACTTGCATTTTACATCTCTAAAGTTTGGACAATGAGAAGACGCACAATGGTACAGTGAGAAGAATATTCACTTCTTGGATGGGGTGCCTTCTGCTCAGAATGTATAGTTTCTCCCTTACTTTACATGGCCTTTCTCCATGTAACCTGGTTTCCTCACACATCCCAAAGATATGTAGTACATGGATTGTTGACTCTATATTGTCCAGGTGTTGAGCATGAGATATAGAAGAAAGCCTGGCAATATACTTCCATTCCTTTTGTGTCATGGATGGTGACAGCTCATCATGGGGTCACTATATTAATTGGATGCTACTTGACAACGATGGGTGGATAGATAGCTGACTAGTCCAGCTGGAACCAAATCCACCAAAAAAATGCTATACCTCTTCATACCTCCTGACATTATGAATGTGGTTCCTGTTCACCTTCCTACATACCTTCAATCAACTGTCAGACAGCCTTTTGCCTGGCCTTTTGCCAAATGATAGTGTGATGCTAAAGTCAATATTCTAGCTTTTTCCAGGGCTTGAAACCAAGACAGTCAATTATTTCCTGTTTTGTCATTTGCTCTGTCACGCTGTCAGCCCAGCTATCTGGAATTTTGTCAATAATTCTTTGTCATTTGTGAATATTGATATGATTTATACAGAGCTGTATGTTAAGTACTGAGCTTCAAGAATGTAACCACATCATACCCTGCTGGAACAATAGAAGATTACCTTGCAAAACTTCAAATTAACTTGTTTTGCAATTGAGTTATAAAAGTTAGTTTCAATGCAGCAAGGAGACAGGATGTCTAGAACTAGGGTACCTTCTGCATTGTTTTGTAAGTGTTTTATTGTTTTATGTCTTCCAGCAGTTGCAAAGATCTGAAGGCTATGTATTCTCACACAGAGATGGTAAATTCTGTTAAGTTTCTGTTTAGCATGGGAACTAAAGTCAGGTGACAAAAAGTGATGTCATCCAAGCTAACCCAGTAGTAATATTTGATATTAATTTAAGAACTCTCTCAGAGAAAGAATGGGTATTTTGTATTTTGTCCTGGACCTAGCAAGAAAATATTGATATGATTTATACAGAGCTGTATGTTAAGTACTGAGCTTCAAGAATGTAACCACATCATACCCTGATGGAACATAGAAGATTACCTTGCAAAACTTCAAATTAACTTGTTTTGCAATTGAGTTATAAAAGTTAGTTTCAATGCAGCAAGGAGACAGGATGTCTAGAACTAGGGTACCTTCTGCATTGTTTTGTAAGTGTTTTATTGTTTTATGTCTTCCAGCAGTTGCAAAGATCTGAAGGCTATGTATTCTCACACAGAGATGGTAAATTCTGTTAAGTTTCTGTTTAGCATGGGAACTAGAGTCAGGTGACAAAAAGTGATGTCATCCAAGCTAACTCAGTAGTAATATTTGATATTAATTTAAGAACTCTCTCAGAGAAAAAATGGGTATTTTGTATTTTGTCCTGGACCTAGCAAGAACATCCACTCATAATCACCATCTGCACTTGCTTTGCTAATAGTACGTAACTAGGGTACAGTAATTTCTTTTAGATATTGAAAAATTTATTTTAATTTGTGTGCTCTGCTCCTATGCCTGCTGGATCCAAAGTCTTCTTAAGACACACAGTCTTGTTCTGCTGTTTACTGCTGAATCAGAGACACAGAGCTTTGCATGATTCCATCTGCAGTCTGTTTAAAGCACCAAGCCTTTCAAATTGCACACTGATAAAGAAATATATTTTGCAGCTATAAGCACAGTTACAGATAACTTATTTTATAACAAATGACATGTAGTCTGTCAGATTTGTAGCATATATTTACAAAGTTTTCCTTCATTACAGATATGAATGATGATTTCTACAAAATACCTCTCTCCGTCCTTCTCTCACATACCTGAATTACTACAATTGCTTTATAGTCACGCACACATAGATGTTATTTCCTCTTGGTATGTTTTTCTGGCCTTCTGTGGGAAGTCACATAATGTCTGTTTTTAGACTTTTCTATTGTCCTCTTGTGATGTAAGCACTTTTGCTGATGTGAGGATGCCATTAACAGAAATGTGAAAGGAAACATCTGTATAAACTGTTCCTACTGGCAAAACATCATGTATTGCTGAATTTATAAAAAAGGATGTCTGATAATCTGCAAACATGAGAAAATCATGTCCAATATTGCTTTGCTAGGCATTTTCTTTTTGATGCTGTGAAGAGAAGCCTGTCTGTGATACATAAAGTATGAATGCACATTTTAAATTCTATACATAAATTCAAGCAAACTTTTTCTTTCAGCATATTTACAACAGAATTAATTTCAACCTTATATTCATAATGTCTAACAATTCCCTCTGTTTTTAAACATTAAGAAACAAAACCGTTAGTCTTTTTTTTGATACAAGTCAAAATGCAATTTTACATAGTTAATACAATTATATCAAGTATTACTACCAAAACTGAATGTATTTAACAACTTTTTCTTTTGCAGACGATTCTGTGAAAATATAAGTTATGAGCTGTGTCTGCTTTAATTTTATTTTTTAATTTGATTAATTTATTCTTTGGCAATCACAGAATTTAATTTATGACTTAGAACTGTTCCATTAACTCTTTGCAACTGTTGAATTAACTATAAGAGACAAGAACTATGTGCTACTGCAAGCATTTATACACTACTGAAAATATACAGTTTCAGTTTCATTGTAACCATAACATTGTGGTCATGTCTTTGAACTGCTCATTAACATCTTGGTAAAATACTGAACTGGGCTTAGATAATAAATATTTGAATGCAATTATTTCAGTATATTTAATACCTGAAGATTTAAACAAAACATGAGTTATACACTAGAGAATGCTATGTACATATTAGTCCATTAGCTGTATGAGTACAATATTTTAATATAATTTTCCTCTAACTGGGGTAAAACCAGTGATAATATTACTTGACAAATTACTTTTGAACTTATTACGATGTATCCTGTAAAGTATGTATTTACACAGACTTTTTGCTATTCATGCATTTCAATCTAGTAGGTACCCTGGACCCATTGTTTTCTTTAAATATGTTTTTTCACACATATTCATTACTAGACATTAATTTTATTTGTACTGAATTCTTCTGCATTTGTACATACAAAGACTATCATTTGTACTGAATTATTCTGCATTTGTACATACAAAGACTATAAAGTGCATTCAGTCTAATCTTACAAATTTAATAACATTAATATTAAGCAAAATTTTGGAAAACTTTTATGTTTCTTTAGAAATATCTAGTGGAATTGCCACCAGAGGCATATGTCGTGTTATTACTCAACAATTAAAAATATTCATGCTTTTTTATACCAACATTGTTTTGCCAAAAACATATTAAAAATAGTGACCAATCTTGTTCAATTTTTTACATATCTTTACTCTTTCTTGTATAGCTGTAATAAAGCAATTTTAAATCATCGTGTCTATAGCTTTGCAGTTTAACATGTTGCAAATACAATTTAATACTAAACAATACAATAATAACCATTATGATAGCTATTAACAACTTGTAAAATATCTTATCCTGTCAGGTTTAATCCATTTTACCAGTATTTCTAATACACTAATACCTGTTTTTCCCTCCCCCTAAAAGAGTATTGTCAAGAAGGAATGAAATATTTTTTCCTGTAGCTTTATTTTAGACCCTTGTGCAGTACTGCTTATACAGTCAGTGTAAAACTGAGAAAGTACCCCTCCCCCTGTAGTACTGCAGCACTGTTTACCTGCTTTATGCTGTGAGAATAGAATGTATGTCAGCTCAACACTTTGGTTATACATTTGCTTTATTAGGTTATTAAACTATAGACCTTTGTCTGATTTGATCATTTTTATAAAGCTTTTGCTGTTTATTACCACTAGTAGGTATTTACACCCTCCTGCACAATTGATTTGGACTGTATGTATACTATAGCCCATTTGCTGGCTGTACTTGATAACATTTACTTGCAAACAGATTATCAGTGACATATATGCACAATTGTGACATTTTATTACAATTACCAAATAGTGTTGCATGTAAACATTTTAACAATTATGTTTTAATAACAATGATGTTTTAGAAAAACTCAAGCTACTTGTCTGGCAATCAGTCTTGTTGTTTATCTTATTTTTCCAACATTTCCTGTAACTATTCATCTAGTCTAGGAAGGTCTGAGCTCACATTTTATACTCTATAAACTATAGTTAATTCTTTTGGCATTTTTTTTCTTTAATCTTATTGTGATTTGCATAACTATGCATTTATACTACATTACAATTAGCTTACATGGATTTCAGTATTTTTATTTTTTTTTATTTATTTAGCTGTCCTGCCATTAATTTTACAAAAAACTGTTTAACTAATACCATCTGTGATTTTCTTTTTAAAATTCAGAACTTTAACTGTTTGGTGTGGTGTTACTATAAAATTATATAAAAATTGTAAAAAACAAAATAGATATTAGCTTAACCAACACATGGTTATATTTACATTATTTATATTTGCTGTTGTCTGCCTGTTATTCTTGTGCATTGGAACATATGTATTTTAGATGAAAAGAAAATACATGCATGTCTGTCTTGTATCTGTATATCTTTATACAAGCATGTCAGTCTTGTGACTTTAAATGTTTACTCTTATCTATTTTTATTTAATTTGTATGCACTAGAACAGTTTTGTGTAACTATTTTTATACGCTAAAACTGTTGTGTACCTTCTGACTATGCTATTAGCTTAGCAGTTATATACTGTACTACTGATAAGTCTTGCTTTAACTGAATGAAAGTAAAACATTTGAGAATGATTTGTCCAGACATCAGATCCTGCCATCCTACCATGTATGCTTAACCATTTTCAAAACATAAACATATTATAAAATATATTTCTTTTGCACAGATTAGCTGTGTATGCAGGAAGTTCCCAGTCTCTGTCAGTTCAGCTAATTTATTTCCTTTATCCTGCAACTGCTGTTGAATTTCTTGTAATGTTGCATGGTCTTTCTGACATTCTTTAGTAAGCTGTTCTGCTGAATTTGAAACTCCTATGCACTTTTGAAAAGATGTATGTATAACTTGTCTAAGCTTCCTGAACTCATTGTGTCTGTCTTTTAGAAGTTTATTACATTCCTTTGTAACAAAATATACCAGAGGTTCTATCAGTAACTGATTTGACTGTTGTTGCAATTTTGAAATAAACCTTTTACATCTGGTGACAGAACATAAGTGTCCAACATCTGAATATAATAGAAACACTTTACCCTTAGTTAATTCTTTATCATGAACAGATCTGTCTTCACAGTCTATTTTTTTAGCAATATGATGCAATACTTTTTATGGCATAATACAAAAAATGCAGTTTTTGTTGAAGCACACAATAAACATTTGTGATACTTCACATGGTTTTCTTTGAGATACCAGTCAAATATTGCAATGCATTTGCAGAACGCCTTACTATCAACCTGCCCTAATAAGGTTTTACATTTACTAATGTGCTGTGTATACCAACATTGCAGTTTACTAAAGTTTGGTTTACTCCTGCATGAATTATAAATAATATCCATACTATCTAATAACATCCAAACTGTCTAATAATATAGAAACTGTTAAAATAAACCAGGCACTACAAACTTGAAAGTAACAAACAAATAGACAAAATGGCAAAGCAAACTGTACGAAGGTTTAATAAACAAATCCAAGTCCAAGTCCAACACAGTAAGTTTCTTTAAGCGCTTTTCGTTTGTTCCAAATAAACAAACTTCTTCAGAAGTACTAACTGACACAACTACAAACAATTAATACAAAAAAGTGCGGGAAAACCAGATCAAATTAATAATTAAACAATTAAAAAGGAATGTCACATACCTTAAAAATGTATAATATAAAAATATTTCTAAGATGTTTTAAAAGTGTATTTTGATTTTTAACAATATATCCACCAAAGGCATACACTTCCATATAAAGGCTACACACAATTGATACACAATGTTTCAAACTACATCAAATTTAAAAAGTAAAGGGATCGATGGTAGCTTATATTATCTTTGTAAATTTTTAAGTTTCAATATGCTGGTAATTGAACATGCCTCATTTAACCCAGGATAGTTGAAAGCATTCAACTTGAGCTGCCATAATAATTCGAGTTCTTCCAGTTTAAAAGAAGCGGGACCACCTCTTATATCAGGGACCATATTATTGATAACTGAACAGTGTGTACAACACAGAGTAAAGTGACAATGATTTCAGTCTGTCCACATAAGACAAATCTTGAAGACCATGAATTTTCTTTGTAAGGAGCCTGTGTGGTCTCTCCAATTCCTGTAGGTGCTTGGAAAGGAACATACCAAAAAGAATGTTGCACTCTATTATTGGCCTGATGAGGGAAGAGTACAGGGGGGTTATAACCTCTTTTTTCTGGAGGCAATGCCCTTAGTTATGAGATGAACAGTATAAAATGCCCCACTGTGGAGGCATGGTGATTAAAGTTAAAGTTGTTGTCAAACTGTGTGCCCAGATCTCTCACCACTGACTGTGTGCTTAGGGTATTGCTATTGATGTGGTAGTTTGCAGGAACATCACCCTAGGGTATTGCTATTGATGTGGTAGTTTGCATGAACATCACCCTTGCCAAAGGGGATGATAATGCATTTTTTGCATTAAGTTTAAGCCCATGGCTTTGGTATCAGGCATTAGTCTGTATAAGACCTTCTTGCAAGATGTTGACATCGCTAGGGTTTCAGTGATCACTCCCAGTCTGCAGTCATCAGCAAACTTTGTTAGCCACAGTCCTTTAGTTTTAGCCTGTACTTCAGAGAAGTAGATTCCAAATGATAGGGGTCCCAGAATGGATCCCTGTGGAACACCACTGGTTATGGGTCTACTGAAGGAGGTGGAGTCCCCTATTTGGACTGTATGAGTTTTATCAGTGGGCCAATTTGCAACCCACCTGACAATATATGAGTTGATACCCAGCTTGGTGAGTTTATCAATGATGCCTGAGTGGAAGATTGTGTCAAAGGCCGTAGCTAAGTCTAGGTAGGCCATATACAAAGATTTGTCCTCATCTAGGGCTTTGGTGACTCTCTCAAAGAAGTCCACCAGGTTTAACAGGCATGATCCCCCCTTGACAAAGCCAAACCGGATGGGGTTGACCATTTGAAGATTTCCTATATCTTTGTTAATAAGGTCCATGATGATTCATTCCATGGCCTTGCAGATAAGGCTGGTCAGGCTAATGGGTCCATATTTCCTGGGGGTCCTTGGATACACCCCCTTTGTGCAAAAGGATGATGGTAGCTGTTTTCCATTTCACTGGGATTTGGCCAGTGCTTAGGCTGTTACTGAAAAACATGCCCAGTGGTGATGCTAATTCCTGTTTTAACCCATGTAGAACACAGCCAATGATGTTGTCTGTTCCAATAGAGGCTGTGTTTTTAGCCTTGGAGAGGCCATTTAAGACATGCTCCTCAGAGATACTAGGTAAAGGACAGTTGTTAGGAATGCTTTGGGGTATATTTGGTGAGGACAGGTAAGTGAAGTTTTTACTGAACCTGTCAGCCAGCAGGTTTCTGTATCCACAGGTTCCGTATATATAGTACCATTAACTATGAGTTCAGCGCATATCTGGGCCTTACCTTTGAAGTTATGGATGTAACTGAGGAACACCTTGTGGTTATCCTTAGTTAGGGAAGCTAATTTGGATTTATAGTTAGCTTAGGAAGACTTCACTAGGAGCCTTATTTGCTTGTTTAAGTTGATGAGGGAGTGTTTTCAGTTTTGAGACCATTCCTTCCTACACTTAGACAACAATTTCTTTCTCCTATCGTAGAGCCTATTAATGGGAGTTGTCCACCAGGCAGGTTTGTTTTTCCTTGAGGATCTTGCTTTGGTTCTCTCAGGTATGACAGAGTCTATAGAATTGTACAGGTGCTTGTATAAACCAATGGTGTATAACTCAGCATAGGTGTCTATACCATCAGTGGGGGGAGAGACTATGAAGCTATTCATGCTGTCAGATAAGAGGTTGTAATTGGCCTTGGAGAAGTTTTGCAGTCTACCTGTTTTCCATTGTTTTTAATATCAAATCTTCTGGAAAGAAAACTGATAAATAGTTTATACTTAACGAGTAACTACTGACAAGCTTTACAGGCCTTTTTACTTTAACTTAACACTCTTCCAATGCATATTTATATATCTTCACTTGAAATTCTACATACAACTATTAATAATTTAGTATTATTTCTAAGTAATCACTACATATCATTGCAGAACTATTTCCAAGGTCCCAGATATTTCAATACCATCAGTAATACTTAAACTGGGGACCTATCTCCTTATAAACCTCCCACTTGTTCTGCATAACATACTATGTTGTATAATTTTGATAAACAGCTTAAGTTTAACAAGAACCTATTACTAAACTTACTGCATGAATTGGTTCCTAAATTAACAATCCTTAACAAAGTGTTCAGTTAATAGTCACTATTTTCAAAAATCAGTCTTGATAGACCTATACTCTTCAGTTAATGAAATAATTCAAAGGTGCATTGGTTAATTACTAGACAATAGGCGGAGAGGTGTGTCATCTATATGGTATGGGAAAATGTTTTGGTTACCAAAATTAACTATACTACATTTTTTTCACATTTAATTTGAGATCATTGTCCTTGTACCAACTCTTAACATGGTCTAACCCATATCAGAAGAAAAAGTGAGTCTATAGAACATTGATTAACAACACCTAATTTAAAGTCATCTGAAAACCCAAATAAGCATAGGTCAAGAGTGTTGCCTGCATACCTCTCAACTGTCCAGATTTTTGCCTCATATTTTTGCTCTGTTTCTCATAAAATTGTGGTTTTCTAGTGTTTTTAGCACCTCATTGGCAAATCATTGAGGATTCAAGTCAGAATATAATGGCAGACATTTGAGTGTTAGGCTTCATACCCTTCAGAAAATTAATTATATTTCACAATCTGTTATTCCATCAACTTTCTAAATTTGTAAGAGCAATATGTAAAAATTGTCCCTATTATTGAGGCTTTGTCCCACCATTATGTATGGCTTTGTCCAGATTTCTTGTTGTATGAGGTTGAGAGCTATGGTTGCCTGTAGGACTGAGAAATAAATGCCAAATAGCAGAGGTCCCAGCAATGAACCTATGCTAAAATATTGGTAGAGCTATGGTTGCCTGCAGGACTGAGAAATACATGCCAAATAGCAGAGGGACCAGTGATGAGCCTATGCTAAAACATTTGTAACTTTTTTTTGCTTTCAGAAGTAGTACCACTGACCCTAACTACCTACCCATGAGGAGAGGACCAGCAGTATGCATCTCTTCCATTGTATAGCAGACTACCCAGAGGTACTGAGTGCCATAGATTGCATGCACATCCACATCAAAGAACCACCCAGTGACTAGGGTAGGGTCTATGTAAACCACAAGGGCTTTCATTCCATCAACTGCCAGGTCATGTGCAATGCCCAGGTCATTATCATGAATGTGTGTGCTGGCAGCCCTGGAAGCTATCATAACTCCCACATCTGGCATTCCTCACAGCTGCACCAGGGATTTGCCAGAGGGGACATCCCATATGGCCAACTGGTGGGGGATGCTGGCTATGCACTGGAGCCATGGATGATGACACCCATCAGAAATGCACACAAACCCACACACCCACCCACCCAAGAATGCCATAATGAGGCACACGCAAACCAAGATAATTATAGAATGTGTGTTTGGGATGCTCAAGTCATGGTTCTGCTGCCGTGACATATCTGCTGGAGTCCTGCAGTACTTTCCACCCACATGTGCACACATGTTCACAGTATGTGCCATGCTACACAATATGATCCTGTGGAAACAGCTGCAGCAGGAACAGCACAGGGAAGGGCCACACAGCCCCCCACCATTGCCAAGGTCCCCACAGGCACAGAGGGACTTGGAGGAGGAAGTCCCTGAGCCTGATCTTGTAGGCAGATGGAGGTGTGCCCAGTATGCCCAGGCCTTGGCAAAGAGGCAATGCATAGCACACACACTGATAGTGTAGAGACCCAGGGACTGACACTTCACTCTGACTTGCACACACAGTAAAATGGATGCCACACACATCACACCACCTGTAGCTTACCAAGTATAGGCAGTGTACTGCGTGCATCTGAAAGAGTCAGCCCTCACCCACTGTCCCAACAACTGCTGCAGGCACAAGGTAAGTCAGTCTTCTAAACAAAAATAATTGGAGTAGTATGTTTTGGTAGCATAGTTATGGTATCACTGCATGCATGCAAGGGATGGGGTGGCCAACTGGAGTAGCAGCAGACAAATGACAGCTATGTGGGACACCAGGAAATGTCTGCCCAGGTGACAAATCCCACTGCAGTATATACAGGAGACCTACTGGGGGTGTGTGTCATAGATCACATGCATGGATGTAAATGTGGGGATCCCATACTCACTCCTCAGACTCACCCAGCAAGTCAGCCATAGAAAACCGTAAAGGAATGTCTGGCAAAGGCCCACAAATGGCGACAATGATGGAATACCCCCTGCAGACTTACACAGTGATATCACAGCAGGCCTTGCAGTTGCAGTAAGGCTCTGAAGGGTAAGAAGTCTGAAACTCAATTGTATAGGTTCATAGGTTCAGGCTAACTAACTAGGCTGCTTTTTCATTTTTAAGAGCCAGCCAGTTATCCTGTGGAGTGAGAAACCAAACCCTCTTGTGTGTGTTTGTAAACAACAACCAACCATTAGGCCACCCTCCCAACCCCCATTACAATCTAACCAGTGGTCTCTAATGATATGCCTCTGTTCTCTAAGACAGGGCACAATACTATGCTAAATGGAACCAAAATGTAAAGCCAATATCAGCACAGCATGTGCAAATGTGTACCATTGACAGGTGTGCCCCTCCACACCCATATTCCCATAGAACTGCAGTAACATGTAAGTATGCAGGGTAATAGCAGCAGAGCACACATTGCCAGGGCTGTCCAAATCAACATGATAACTTGTTGCATGTCCACAAAATGCAGGGGTAAATGATCTATGTACATGCGTGTGAAATACTGTCAGGATGTGGCCAGCACTTACATCCAGCTATTGTGTCTTAATGGCCTGGGTACAGTACTGTGGTAGATAGGGCCATGTTCCAAGAATCACAGTGCCAGCTATTTTGCATGTCAGTTACACCTACGGTGGGAGTTGTACACACTGTCCACATGTCAATATCTATTACAGCCAGTAAGCTGGACAGGTCATGGACAGGGGGCCATGCATATGAACAGTATACAGGTTGGAGTAACCTACACAGTGCCTGCCATACCTCTCAACTGTACAGACCTTTTGCAGAATGTACGGAGCTTTGCATCATATTTGTGATGTCTTTATCATGAAATAGTTGTTGTGTGGCAAATCACTGGCAAACCATGAATGTCTAAAGTCAAAAAATATTGATGGATTGTAGTGTCTCAGACTTCATACCCTATAGAAAATGCATGCTAATGCAAAATCTGTTATTGTATCACCCTTCTAGGTTTGTAAGGCCGATAGTTAAAATGGTCCCTATACTTAGGCCTTTGTCACCCAATTACTTATGGCTTTGTCCAGATGTCTGGCTCTCATATGTAGAGAGGTATGGTGCCTAGTAGCACAGTAGGTACCTGAAGGTCAGTGTACTGGCAGGTCATAAAAAGCTGCCACTTTACTGTGTCAGCACTGACAACATGTCACTAGCTAACAGCCATACCCCTAGAATGGCAGGTTGTCACAGAACGAGCACAAGTATGCCTTGTATATCTGATCTGCTTCTCCTAACATTGCATTTACCTGCAATGTATTTGCAGTACAAGAAAAGGTCATGTCAAAACATCATTGGCAGACAGTGGAGAAGCAGATGTCACACTCATAACAGAAAGCAAGTAAGTAACAGTCTGGTTCCTTAACTGTCTATGTATGGCAGAACAGTATCAACACTCCATCCCCATTTGTAGGCCTTCGTCTGACTGTCATATGTGGGCCTGTCCAGATATCAGTTAGTGACAGTTTGTAGCTAGGCCAACATGTAGATGCATAATACCATAGTAACACAAACTGTCTGAGGACTCCAGCAGATATAGTTTTGCAATGATAGACAACCTGCCAAATAGGTATGGTCAGAGGTGTATACTCTATAACCTTGTATGTGATGTTACGGCATTTACCATGCTCGCACCAGAAATACAAATACATTATAGCAGCCACTGTGGGCAAAGCCTGTGACCAGACTACAGAAGGATAAAGAGACACACAGAAGGGGGAGGGGAACCACTGACCAGACAAATAGAGAATGTGCACACCAGAGCACATTTTGCAATAACATAGGTGCCCTGCAGTAAGCGTCACCTGAAAATACACAGCACACATCCACATAAGTGGAGGCCCACAACAAATCAAACCCCAAGTAAAGGACACCTCAGAGGCAATAAAACATGAGAACTTCCTAAATTTACACACCATAGACCACACATACTGCACACACCAGGGTCCTGCAAACACTAAGGCCTTAGCATACACACAACATAATACTCATAGAAGACACCACTGTGAGACACACAGATGTGCCACACACCAGGCAGGATAAGAAGAAAGTCACAATTACTTGTTTGTTAGGTTACATAGTCTTCCATATCACACATGCACTCAAGTAACCCCACAACAGGTACAGGTATCACACTACCCTGGTCCATGGCTGTGTGAATGATGTCAGAAGTACCTCATGGACTATAGAAAGACAGACATGATGCAGCGTGCTGAATATGTGTCCCATGCAGGTATGTCCCTAGCCGTAAGCAGCATCCTGCTGTCACCCAGAGTGATGGATCAATATGAACAGAAAGTGATTGTCAGTAACACCTGACTCACTTGTCACCCCTGGGGGATCCACTGCCTGGCAGCCTGGGAACATATGACTGACAGAATGCACTGCCTTGCTACAGATGGCCTGCATCAGTGTCACATGGCCTACAGGCCTCTGGCAGAGGCCCATGCCTCACCCATATTGCCATTGTAAGGAATGTCATGGGGTCCATGTTACCAACATAACACAGTCAACAAAATGCAAATGAAAGGCCATGCCGCTAAATACTAGTAGCATACCTCTCAACCTTGTAGAGCAAGAAGTCTGTACAAATCCATACATAATGGTGGGATAAAGGCCCAACTATAGGGACACTTTTGAAATAATGCTCTCATAATGTTAGAAAGATGATAGAATAACAGAGGGGGTAGTAGCATGGATTTCATGAAGGGTGTGAAGTCTGAAACTCTATTGTTTGGTCATTATTCCTTGACTGCAACCCTGAGTGATTTGCAACAAACTTGCTAGAAAACCCCAATACTAAGGGAAACTGACCAGATATATGTGGCATGAATCTGGATAGCCTGTGAGACTGTACAGTTGAGAGGTATGGCCACACCAGGATATGACCTTTCAGATAAGAAGAATACTGCACAACCAGGAGATCCCCAGCCAGTATATCACCAAGGTACTGGACCTTTTACAAAGCTTCATTAGTCAATTGGCTGTAGCCACACCTCCCAACTGGCTGGATTGTACAAGACTATCTAACCTTTGCCTTATAATATTGGTCTGTGCATCATCCATCTTGTATTTCTCTGGTAAATAACTGTGATGATCCCATGATATCTGTCAGTAGGTAATGATACAATACATTACAGTGTCAAACATTACATAAGTTAAAAAATGTCTGCTAAAACAAACCCTGCAACTCAACCACCTCATACATTAATAAGAGCAAAAATTACAGTATCCCCCTATGTTTGGGCCTTTTTTTCCCCGTATTGGCAGCCTATTTCCAGATATCTTGCACAAACAGGTTACAAGGTATGGCTGTAGCACACAGTACCCTGTACTGGAGTTACAACTCTTCCTAGAATGGATTTCCACACTTATTATAGAAGATCTTACTGGGCATGTTCCTACACTTAGAGAAATAAAGCCTATGTCTGAAACCACAATGGATTTAAAATATATACATATATATATATATATATATATATATATATATATATATATATATATATATATATATATATATATATATATATATATATATATATATATATATATATATATATATTGTGCAGATGTCTTTGCATATGCACAGCTATACACACCTAACTGTCTCCACATACACACATCAGGCAGGATTACCCACAGCCAGCTGTAGGTGGCCGATATGTGGTATATCTGCATCTGTTGCATGTGATACATACACACACACACACACACACACATATATATATATATATATATATATATATATGGGCAACATATTACAATATGTCAATCATACACACACATAGACATGGGGAAGAGAGAGACAGACGGTGATGGAGAGAGACACACAGGGAGACCCACAGAGAGTGAGTCCTACACAGAGATACCCTGAATGGCAGAGAGTGATGGCCTGCTGCAGACAGTTGCATACCAGTTGTAACCACTGCCATGTGCCAGCATGAAGATAAGATTCATTGTCTGATGGTAGTGAGGTGGGGGTTGTAATATCACATCACCTACCTTTGTGTGTGTGTGTGTGTGTGTGTGTGTGTGTGTGTGTGTGTGTGTGTGTGTGTGTGTGTGTGTGTGTCTGTAGGTCTAAGTATTATGATGCCTTACCCACCCAGTACACTTTCCATTGCCCTTCTTCACAAGATCTGCTGATGTCATTCACCACAGAAGTACCTTTGGACTGGCTTCAGCCCTGTAAGCTCTGTGGTGTGTGCGATAACTGCATCACACTGTAGTACAAATAACTAGTTAGGTAGGGGTTCAAATCTCAGTCCTGGCAAATGTAAAAGTGTGTGTTTGTATCTTAAAGATTTTGAGCCCAATGATACCTAGTACACTTCCCGTTGCCCTACTTTAACAGTCCTGCTGATGTAAATCACCTTAGAAGTACCTTTGGACAGCCCTCAGCCCTATATGCTCTGTGGTACGTGAAATAACTGTGTAACACTATAGTACAAATAACTAATTGGGTAGGGGTTTTAATCTCTGTCCTGGCAAATGTAATATGTGTGTGTGTGTGTGTGTGTGTGTGTGTGTGTGTGTGTGTGTGTGTGTGTGTGTGTGTGTGTGTGTGTGTGTGTATGTGTTTGCAGGTTAAAGATTTTGAACCTATTCACACCCAGCACACTTCCCATTGCCCTACTGTAGCAGTCCTGCTGATGTCAGTCAGCTTAGAAGTACCTTTGGGCAGCCCTCAGTTTTATAAGCTCTTTGGTGTGTGCGATAAGTGTGTAACACTATAGTACAAATAGCTAGTTAGGTAGGGGTTCTAATCTCAGTCCTGGCACATGTGAAAGTATGTGTGTGTGTTTGTGGGTTAAAGATTTTGAGCCCATTCACACCCAGTACACTTCCAATTGCCCTACTTTAGCAATCCTGCTGATATCAGTCACCTTAGAAGTACCTTTGGGCAGTTCTCAGCCCTATAAGTTATGTGGTGTGTGCGATAACTGCATAACACGATAGTGCAAATAACTAGTTAGGTAGGGGTTCTAATCTCAGTCCTGGCAAATGTGTGTGTGAGTGTATTTTTGTTTGTAAGTGTGTATATCTGTAGGTTAAAGTATTTTGTGGCATTTCCCACCCAGTACATCTCTCATTGCCATACTTTCCAAGGGCTGGTGATGTTCCTCACCTTAGAAGTACCTTGGGACACCCTTCACCTTATAGGCTCTGTGGTTTGTGCAGTAAATAAATAACACTGTAGTAACAATAACTAAATAGATAGGGGTTCTAATCTCTGCAAAACAAAACATGTGCAACACATAGCTCACAAAGCCAGTGTGCCAAACAGTCACGGCCCTTAAGGCTAAACAACACACCTGATACACTTGTAATAGGTGACTCTATTGTCAGGCACACTGACGTCCCGCTCACCAGGCTGAACAAGGAGAAGGTCATGGTGAGCTGCCTGTTGGGCGCTAGGATCCGCCACATAACACACGCACTCATGTCACTCCAAAGCAAGTAAAAATATGACTCAGTCATTGTCCATGCTGGTGTGAATGACCTGAGACGTACCTCCCTGGACTACTTGAAAAGAGACATAGAGGAGCTCTCTGAGCATGTAGCCCTGGCCGGTATGACCCTGACCTTGAGTAGCATCTTACCCTCACCAAGAATGATGTCACAATATGAAGACAAGATGATCAATTTCAACAATTGGCTTAAGTATTGGTGTCATTCAAAGGGGATCCAATGCCTGTCAGCCTGGGATGACATGCTCGACAAGCCACGATGCTTCGCTAGGGACGGCTTGCACCTGTCACCCCTGGGCTTTCGGATATTGGCAAAGGCTCTTACTACCCCCATAGTGCCTTTTTTAGGCAAGGCTCAAAAGACAAACCCACCTCCATAGGTATCACAAGGGATAGGAAACTAAGAGTAATGCTACTCAACACCAGAAGTCTAAATCTCAAGATGCACGCACTCGAAACTCTCCGTAGCATGGAGAACATCGATATCTGTGCAGTAACAGAAACCTGGTTCAAGGCTCCCGAGAGCACCCCAGCACTGCCAGGTTATACCTCATACCATGCTTTCTGGCCCCAAAACTTGGACCGAACCATAAAATGAGGGGGAGTATCAATATTCGTCAAAGATACCCACACCTCCAGGTTGGTGGCACAGCACGAAGCATCAGAGACTATCCATGTGCAACTAACAGTGGGTAAAACTGCCTTCCAGTTTATAGCCTGCTACAGACCACCCTCCCAAACCCAGGAACCCCACTCAGCCTTCCTGAGAACACTGGAAAATATGAAGGTCTCTCCAAACACCATTAAATTGGGCGACTTCAACTACCCAAACATGGACTGGGAGCATTACTCTAGCTCCAACACCCTAGCCCAAAGGTTCCTAGAATTTATAAACTCAAATGCTATGGAACAACTTGTTACCACTCCCACAAGAGGGGAAAACATACTGGACCTGATCATCACCAACATGGGGACTCTATGCTCCAGACCAGAAGTGTATCCCTCACTGGTAAGATCAGACCATAAACTAATCTCACTGGATAGTCACATCCCGACCCCAACCCCTGCCCAGAAAACCACAGTGAAAAACTTCTCTAAAGCAAATTTCACACTCCTCAAAACTGAGGTGGAATCCTTCAAAGCCCCCGGGCCTGTGGAAAATACAGCCCAGACCGCAGAATCCTTTATAAACACATTCTATGAACACCTTCAGGAATGCATGGATCATGCAATCCCAAATAAAACTAAGACCCAATCCTCCAAAGGCAGACGTCCTGTCTGGTGGACCCCAGCCATAAACAAACTATACAATAGAAGGAGAAAGCTACTACATGATAGAGCAAAATCCCAAAAGGGAAGGCATCTCTGATCAGTATTAGCAAAAACTACGGCACTCATAAAATCATCAAAGGCCAGCTTGAGAGAAAAATTGCACAGGACACTAAGGATAATCACAAGGCTTTCTTTAGTTATGTTAGGAACCTGGGTGGGAATTCCCAGATATGCTCAGAATTAGTCCAAAATGGCAAACATACACCGAACTGACAGACATTGCCAACATCCTAGCTGACAGGTTCAGCTCAAACTCCCCCCCACCAAAAGGGCGAATATCTATCCCAGCAGAGTGCTGCCCCTGACATCTCAGATGCTCAGGTAAGAGCCGCCTCTCCAAAGCAAAAACACAGCATCAATGGGACCAGATGGTGTCCCGGCTCGTCCTACATGAACTCCAAGAAGAGCTAAACCCAAACATAAAACTACTGTTCAGTCTCAGCCTTACTACAGGATATGTACCCAAAGAGTGGCGTACAGCAACAGTGGTCCCTCTCCACAAAGGTGGTGCCTCAACGGATCCTGGAAACTATCACCCCATAAGCCTGATTAGCTTGGTCTGCAAAGCTATGGAAAGGATCATCATGGACCTCATAAATAAAGATATTGGGGACCTACAGACACTGGATCCTACCCAGTTCGGCTTTGTTAAGGGCAGATCCTGCATCTTAAACCTGGTCAGTTTCTTTGAAACAGTCACCAAGGCTGTTGACGAGGGGAAGGTGGTCCACACAGCCTACCTGGACCTTGCAAAAGCCTTCGATACAATACCCCACTCGGGCATTATAGATAAGCTCACCAGCTTAAATATAAACCCCTATGTCACTAGATGGGTTGCAAACTGGCTCAAGGACAGAACCCACATGGTTAGAATTGCTGGAGCCATGTCAGACTCCAAACCAGTTACAAGTGGCATCCCACAAGGCTCAGTCCTGGGACCTCTCTTGTTCGGTATATATTTCTCGGAGGTACAGGCAAACATGGAAGGACTGTGGCTGACCAAGTTCGCAGATAACTGCAAACTGGGCACCATAATCGACTCTCCAGCCGACACAAGCATCCTCCAAAAGGGCCTCATAGAAACAGACAACTAGTGCCAGAGCCATGGCCTCAAGCTAAATGCCAAAAAGTGTATAGTCATCCCCTTTGGCAAAAACAAAGTGCCCACAAATTACCATATAGGTGGTAATCCATTAAGTACAGAAGAAGTAATTAGGGACCTGGGGACCCAAGTTGATAGCAATCTCTCATTTGACAACCACGTAGCCAAAGTGGTTAGAAAAACATTTTATATAGCCCACCTAATCATGAAGGAATTCACATCTAGATCAGGGGAGGTCATCGTGCCTCTTTACTCATCCCTCATCAGGCCCATAATTGAGTACAATGCCCCTTTTGGGATGTACCTTACCAGACACCTGCAGCACTGGAAAGACTCCAAAAGTACCTCACCAAGAGGATCAAAGGGCTCAAACAGGTGCCATATGCTGCCCGGTTAAAGAAACTCCAGCTCTACTCAGTGGCATACCGCCTGCTCTGAGGCGATCTGTGCCTGACGTATAAAGCCATGTCCAACCCGGAATTAATGGACATGCTGCACCTCAGAAAATCCAAATCCCATCGAGCTACGCGCTCGAGAGACTTGAACCTCAGCACTGAAATAAATAGGACATGGTGGAGAGACAGATTCATAACCCAGAGGCTCCCTTCACTCTGGAATAAAATCCCAGTCCAAGTTAGTCAGAGTCCTTCATTGACTCTCTTCAAGAGGAATCTTGAGTGGATGGGAGATCATAGGTTTACCCCGGGTATCACTTCTGTGTCACTGTTAGACAGAGGCACAGTATACTAACCTTGAAAAAGGGCATAGCAAAATTAATTTAAAATGGGTGGCGAAAGCCAAACACACTCTGGCTAGGCTTATAAATGCCCTAGGGCAGATAGCCTAATATGAACCTATGAACCTAATTCTGGCAAATGTGTGAGAACAGTATCATGTGTGTGCTTGGGTGGGAACCATATCCATTGGGGGGTGGGTTTTTCAAATTTTTGTTGTGGTCCAGCCAGTACATGTCCCAATGTCCACTTTGCAAGGCCAACTTTTGTCATTCACTGTAGAGGTAGCTGTAGACACTCTGCAGCCCTATAAGCTCGGTGCCACATGAAACAACTATGTAACAGTATGGAATAAATAACAAGATAGGCGGGGCTTCTAATCATTTGATACCATTTCCCACTCAGGAATCATAGACAGACACACTCAGCTTGACATCAATCCCTATAGCAACAGGTGGGTTGCAAACTAGCTCATCGAAACCATGGTGTGAAAGCAGCAGACTCCATGTCAGACTGCTGACCAGTCATGAGTGGAGTACCACAGGGTCTGGTCCTGGGTTCCCTCATGTTCAGTATCTACATTTCTGAAGTTCAGCCCAACACAAAGAAACTCTGGCTAACAATGTTTGCAGATGGCTGCAAGGTGGGTTTTATTATGCTGACACCCTGCAGAAAGGCCTCACTGAGACCTATGATTGTTGACAAAATCCTGGACTTAAGCTCAATGCCAGAAAATGTGTCGCCATCTCCTTTGGGAACAACTTGGTTCCCATGAATCACCACATCAATGGCAGTCCACTGAACACAGAAGTTGTTATAAGAGAACTGGGAACACAGTTTGACAGCGACCTCTCTGTTGACCACCACAGTGCCACTGTGGTCATAAAGTCTTTCTATGTGGCACATCTCATTACTAAGGGTATTGCATCCAGGAAGACAGAGGTTATTGTCTCCCTCTACTCTTCCCTCATTAGGCTAATCATCGAGTACAATGGCCCATTTGGCATGTACCTCACTAGACAGCTGCAACAACTGGAGAGGCTGCAAAAGTACCTTACAAAGAGGATCCTAGGCCTTAAACACTTGTCCTATATGGACAGACTCCAATAACGCCAACCATTCTCTGTCTTATATTGACTACATAGAGACGATCTCTGCTTGACTTACAAAGCCATGTCTGACCCAGCTCTGTTAGGCATGCTACATCTAAAGAAACCCAATCTGTCCGCACCACATGCCCCAAAGATCTCAACCCCATTTCCACAGTCAACAGAACATGCTGGAGGGACAGGTTTATAACTCAGAGACTGGCCACGCTATGGAATACACTTAACATACATGTCAAGCAGAGCACCTCACTGGCCCTCTGCAAGAGAAATCTGGATGAGTCGATGGGGAATAGAAATCTCACCCCGGGATCACTCCAGTGGCTATACTCGATCATCACACTGGGGAGTAACGTCAGGTGGCACGATGCCAGGGTAATCCTATGGGCTAAGCTTGTAGAGGCTCCATGGCTGTTTGCCTAGTACACACCTATGAACCTATGAATCTCAGTACTGGTATACATGTGCATGTGTGTGTGTGTGTGTGTGTGTGTGTGTGTGTGTGTGTGTGTGTGTGTGTGCAATAGTGTTAGTGTGTATAAAAGTGTTTGTGAGTGTGTAAACATGTAGGTGAAAGTAGTTTGAGGCCCTTCTCATTCAGTACACCTTCCATTGCCATACATTACAAGGGCTGGTGATGTTATTCACTTTACAGGTACCTTGTGACACTCTTCACCCTACATGTCCCATGGTGTGTGCGGTACCTGCATAACACTATAGTACCAATAACTAGATAGGTAGGGATTCTAATCTGAGTCTTGGCAAGTGTGTGTGTGTGTGTGTGTGTGTGTGTGTGTGTGTGTGTGTGTGTGTGTGTGTGTGTGTGTGTGTGTGAGTGTGTGCATGTAAGTGTTTGTAAGTGTGTATATTTGTAGGATACAACATTTTGAGGCCTCACTCTCCCAGTACACTTCCCATTGCATATTTTACAAGGGCTGGTGATGTTGTTCACCTTAGAAGAACCATGCGACACTATTCACTCTATAAGCTCTGTGGCATGTGCAATAAATGCATAACACTGCAGTAGCCATAACTAGATAGGTAGGGTTCTAATCTAAGTCCTGATATATATATATATATATATATATATATATATATATGTGTGTGTGTGTGTATGTGAGAACTGTATCCTGTGTATATGTTTGAGTGAGAACTATATCTATTGGGGGTAGGTTTTACATTTTTAGGCCATGGTACTCCCAGTACATGTCCCAAGGTCCACTGTATAAGGCCTGCTGTCTTCATCAACTGTAGAGGTATCTGTTGACCCTCTTCAGCCTAATACGCCCCATGCCATGTGTAGGAACTATGTAACAGTATTGACTGACTAACAAGATAGGCAGGGTTGCTAATCTCAGTCCTGGCAAATGTGTGTATGAATGTATTTGTGTTTGTAAGTGTGTATAACTGTAGGTTAAAGTATTTTGAGTCCATTCTCACCCAGTACCTCTCCCATTGCCATACTTTACAAGGCCTGGTGATGTTGCTCACCTTAGAATTACCTTGGGACACTCTTCACCCTGTAAGCTTTATGGCATGTGCAATAAATGTATAACACTATAGTAGCAATAAGTAGGGTTTCTAATCGCCATCCTGGCAAGTGTGTGTGTGTGTGTGTGTGTGTGTGTGTGTGTGTGTGTGTGTGTGTGTGTGTGTGTGTGTGTGTGTGTGTGTGTGTGAGAACAGTATCCTGTGTGTGTGTTTGAGTGAGAATTATATCCACTGGGTGGCCGTGGTTTACAATTTTAGGCCATGGTACTCCCAGTACATGTCCCAAGATCCACTTTACAAGGCCTGCTGTCTTCATCAACTGTAGAGGTATCTGTTGACACTCTTCAGTCTAATAAGCCCTGTGCCATGTGCAGGAACTATGTAACAGTATAGACTGACTAACAAAATAGGCAGGGTTGCTAATCTCAGTCCTGGCAAATGTGTGTATGAGTGTATTTGTGTTTGTAAGTGTGTATAACTGTAGGTTAAAGTATTTTGAGTCCATTCTCACCCAGTACCTCTCCCGTTGCCATACTTTACAAGGCCTGGTGATGTTGCTCACCTTAGAATTACCTTGGGACACTCTTCACCTTGTAAGCTTTATGACATGTGCAATAAATGTATAACACTGTAGTAGCAATAAGTAGGGGTTCTAATCTCCATCCTGGCAAGTGTGTGTATGTGTGTGTGTGTGTGTGTGTGTGTGTGTGTGTGTGTGTGTGTGTGTGTGTGTGTGTGTGTGTGTGTGTGTGAACAGTATCCTGTGTGTGTGTTTGAGTGAGAATTATATCCATTGGGTGGCCGCCGTGGTTTACAATTTTAGGCCATGGTACTCCCAGTACACATCCCAAGGTCCACTTTACGAACCCCGCTGTTTACATCTACCATAGAGGTATCTGTAGACAATCTTCAGCCCTATAAGCCCTATGCTGCATGCAACAGCTATGTAACAGTATGGAATGAATAACATGATAGGCAGGGCTGCTATTGTCAGTATCCTGTGTGCGGGTTTGAGTGGGAATTAAATCCATTGGGTGGCCGTCGTTTACAATTTTAAGCCATCGTAATCCCAGTAGATGTCCCAAAGTCCAATTTACCAAGCCCACTGATTACATCTTCCATATAAGTATCTGTAGACACTCTTCAGCCCTATAAGCCCATGCCACATGCAACAGCTATGTAACAGTATGGAATGAATAACATGATAGGCAGTGCTGCTAATGTCAGTACTGGTAAATGTTTGCATGTGCATTGGTGTGTATAACAGTGTTTGTGAGTGTGTAGACTCATATGGGACAGTATTATGAGTCCTTTACCACCCAGTATACCCCCCATTGCCATATCTTACAAGGGCATGTGATGTTCTTCAGTATACAGGTACCTTGGGACACTCATCACACTATTAGTTCCATGTCACCTGAGATAATTGCATAACACTGTACTACCACTAACTAGATGGGTAGGGGTTCCAAACCCAACACTGGCAACTGTGATCCTGTGTGTGTGTGTGTGTGTGTGTGTGTGTGTGTGTGTGTGTGTGTGTGTGTGTGTGTGTGTGTGTGTATGTGTGTGTGTGTGCATGTGTATGTGTGACTGTGTGTGTGGGAACAGCATTTTCTGTATGTTTGGTCGACACAATATCCTCTGGGGGTATGGGTTTTACCAGTCTGAGGTGTGTTCCACCCACTACACTTACCATTGTCTAGTTTACAAGAGATGCTGATGTCAACCAGCATAGACTTGCCTTTATACACCCCTCTGCCCTATAAGTTCTGTGGCACATACAATAACTATTACACAGACCTGATAATGTGTACATATACAGTTGTACCTTGGCTATGACACGGTCGATGTGTTACCACTCTGCCATACCCCTTGTTGACAATGTCTGCAGGGCCACATCTTGCTGACACACAGACACCTAGAACACAAACAGAATACAGTATGTGAGACTACATTCAGTCAGTGTTACTAATACAAATAATGCATCATGGCTGAATAGGTACACACACTCTGAAGTATACCCATCACAAATGCCAGCTGACAGCATCTTGCACAGCATTACATAGCTAAACTGTACTTAATTCACCCTATGCATCAGAACCATATTAGTATGTCCCTGCATTGGTTGGATGGATGACAGGGATGTGGCACAGGTATCATCATATGCACAGGGTGTTGTGTGAGTTTGCCAGAGGCCTAGGCTGGGCCATATGGTTAACATCATGTGTGTGTGTTTGGATGGGTGTTCTTTGAATGGGCCGTGTAGAGGTGGTGTGTGCCTGGAGGTGACCTGGCTGTGATGGTAATGTGTGTGTGTGTGTTTGTATGCACACAGTCACGCCATGTGGCTGCCCTACACAGGGGGATGTTGGACAGTTGTGGACCGTACATGGCAGGGTGTACAATTCATCATCTCTGGCCATGGATATGTGAACTGGTCCTACCAGGGGTCTCACTGGCACCACCAGGCCAAAGGCCAGATGCAGTACTGCTCCCTGATGGTGACTGCTGTCTGCTGGATCCATGTCCCTGACGGGATTGGCCAGGACCATGTGCCCATGACCTGCTGTGTTGTGGTGTGGACAGCACCCCCCCCTTCGATAGTGTTGGCGGTACTGCCACTACGGGAGTGTGAAGGTGCATGACCCTGTAGACCCTCAGCTAATCATGGTGCTAACCTATGTCCATGTGGCTGCTGCCCATCACCTACCACATGCTCCAGCACAGACATTTCACAGTCGAGGAGTGTCACTGTCTCACCCCACCATCTATTCATGACCTCAGTATTCTCACGTGTGGCCTCAACAAGGTCATGTAGGTCACCATGGACACCAGAAAGTTGTGCAACCAAGACCCTGAGTATTTTTCTGGTGTTGCGGTCAGTACATGCCTGTGCCTCCATGACAGCCCGAAACATACTCTAATGTGGTTGTGACAGAGGCTGGACAGGCAGCAGTCTTCCTTCGTGCACCCCTGTCCATCTGCCTGTGTGGGACCACACCTGCACTCTGGCTATGGCAAGTGTCTACACTCACTCTTGCCATAGTCACCACACTAGCCTGTTCCATGCCACCACCCAGCAACTGTCCATTATCTTTAACAACTGGGGATGGGGTTTGTGTGAGCATTGTGAATGTGTGTGGGATGTTTTGGACAACAGTGGGATACCAACCAATGGCACAGATTCAGCCCATGACAACCCCACCTGTGCCTCACTGTGACTATCATCATTGTCAGGGTCTGCAGAGACACTGACTTCAGGTTCAGTGCGAGAGAGAACCACGGCCCCCATTACCACCTGTGAGGGGAAGACAGCATATGTAAATTAATACCTGCACTATAAGGTTGGCTGGTACACACACACGCACAAAAACACACACACACACACACACACACACACACACACACACACACACACACACACACACACACACATGGGCACACACACACGGACACACACACAGACACATACAGGTGAGGTGGCACAAAGGCATTACACAGACCTCACATTATCCACATGGTGACATGCATGACACACAGTCAGACCACATCATACACACTCTGGACAGGTCCTCAACATCTTGCCGTGCAGCCATTTTCACTCCATGTTACTAACAATATACACATCTGGGATACATGACTAGTCTTAGTAGGTGATGGGCCTTCACCTAGCACACACTGCATCCATGTACACATTATTGTTGTTCAGTGGCAACTCCTACAGAACATACCTCACAACCGTACAAATCTTTGCAGAATGTGTAGCTGTCTGGCTCATATGTTTGCTCTGTTCCTCATAACTCCTGTGTTTGTCTGACACACTACTGGGATGATCTGAGGATTGACATCACAAATTAATGACATACATTTGAGTGTCAGGCCCCCAAACCTGCAGTAGATGTATGTTAAAACAAATCCTGTTAGACCTACAACTTTCTAAGCTTACAGTGGATATGATAAGTATACACACCCCTGTTAACATGTCAGGTTCTTATAATATATCAAATGAGACCGCAATAATTCCTTTCAAAACATTGCCCACCTTTAATGTGATATGTCACCTGTGCAATCTAATTGGTAAACAAACAAATGTGTTAGGTGTAAAATATAATAAATGAAATACATATAATAGGGTGGTTGCCTAAGTGTGCACACCCTTAAACTGATACTTTGTTGAAGCACCTTTTGATTTAATTACAGCATGTAGTCTTCTTGGGAAGGAGTCTATCAGCATGGGAAATTTTGACTTGGCATTTAGCCACTCTTCCTTGCTAAAGCCCTCCAACACTGCCAGATTACAAGGGCATCTCATGTGCACAGCCCTCTTCAGGTCACACCACAGATTTTCTATCAGAATTTGGTCTGGGCTCTGACTGGGGCAATCCATAACCTTGATTGTGTTCTGGTGGAGTCATCCCTAGGCTGATTTGGATGCATGCTTTGGGTCATTGTCATGTGGAAAGGTGAAACCCCTCTTCATCTTAATCTTTTGGCAGATGCATGATGGTTTTCGGCCAAATGTGCGTGGTCTTTGGAACTGTTAATTCCCTCCACCTTGACTAAAGCCCGAGTTCCATCTTATGAACAGCAACCTCAAAGCAGGACACTGCCACCACCATGCCTCACCATGGGGATGGTGGTCATCGGGTGATGTGAAGTGTTGCTTGTGCACCAGATGTACCTTTTGGAATTGTGGCTGAAAAGTTAAACCTTGTTCTCATTACACCATAACACATTTTCACACATGCTCTTGGTAGACTTGATGTAATGTTTTGCAAATTGTAACCAGGCCTGGATGTTTTTCTGTGTGGGAAAATGCTTCCATCTTCCAACCCTACCCCATAGGCCAGTCTTATGGAGAATACGGGAGGTTTTGTCACATGTAGTATACAACCAGTAGTTGCCAGAGATTCCTGCAACTCCTCCAGTGTTGCTGTATTTCTCATGGAAGCCTCCCTGACCAGTTTTTGTCACGTCTTTTCATCAGTTTTGGGGGATGTCCGGTTCTTTGCAATGTCACTGTTGTCCCATATTTACTCCACCTTTTCATGACTGTCTTCACTGTGTTCCATGGTATATGCAATGCTGTGGTAATGTTTTTTTACCCTACTCCTGACTGATACCTTTCAACACTGAGATCCCTTTGATGCTTTGTAAGCTGTCTGCGAACCATGGCTTTTGCTGTAGCAGGCAACTGAGTAAATGTCAGGAATATCCTACTATGACAGCAGACCATTATTTGATGTTACTCAGAGTCTCTTTACCTGATGGCAGATGTGTACCCACGCAGTCTTAATGCTGTAATTAAATCATAAGCTGCTCCAACAAAATATTAGTTTATGGCAGTGGCGGCTGGTGACTTCAAATTAAAGGGGGCTGCAAGAGACAGCTGAATGGGTAGGGCCAATGGGAAGGTGTGTGACCAACTAGAAAGGGGTGGAGCTATGCTCAAAACCACAACAACTGGAACTTTAATTAAATACGCTGCCCTGGGTGCCAAACCATCATTACGAGAGTCCAATCAAGACAAAATGAAGTGTAGAAGAAAAAAATATTTCAATGTATTGGCTACATGACAACTTACTTAATATCTAGATGGAAACACAAAGGTTGTGAGGCATGAAAAAATAAATTGCTTTTTAAATACATTACTGGAATGCCAGTCAAAATCAAGTATAAAAAAAACAAGCAGCACTCAGCTCAAACCACTTCTCCTTGTACTGCAGTTCTGATTATAATTTATATTCAGCTTTATAAAATTACCAAGTAACATGCTGAAAGTAGCAATCTCTGTGATACCCCCACTTGTAAAAATGTTTCTTATCCAAAAAAGAACTGCTGCCTGACAACAACTATCTACTTGTTTCATGGTGAACACATGATCAAAGTAAAAAATGAACAGCGAACAAGAAACAAGCTCATGATAAATTGCTTAAAGGATTACTGCACAAATTATGGACCACACATGATAGATTGGCATTCTGTTTAGTTTACGGGTAAAGCCTGCAAAGATAACTGCAAGTCTCCAACAAATGTAATGAGCTTCTGAAAATACTGTAATCCTGTCCTTTATTACAATACTGTCATATGCATGTCAATACCTAAGGCTTATTCATTATCTAGTTATGTAAATATTCTCTGCATGGCAACAATGAAAAGGCTTTCAATGTTGGTAATTCTTTAACAGTATGCTTATTAAAGCTTACTTGCATCTTACAATCTCCAGAAAGCTTACCTGATGGTCATTAAAGCATTGCTACTTTAATACAGAGCAACAGGGCACTGCAACAGCATGCATTTTCTGAATAATAAGAAGCATAAATCAACAGTATAAAAATATGACAGAAAACCAGAACATTCTGCAAAATCAAGGACAGATGAAAAGCCACGGTCATACTTGTGGTCTACCTTGGATGGGGGAATACTTTGTACACTTACACTGCATAACTGCTCCTTGCCTTCCTTGGACACATCCAGAGCCACTACAATGGGGAGTGGAGTGCAACAAGTAGGTCACAGTTTGAAATGTCGGTGAAGGCTCTGACACTCATACCTCTCAACCTCAGAGCAAGAAATCTGGACAAAGCCATACATAGAAGTGGGACACAGGCCCAAAAATAAAGACAATTTTTAAATATTGCTCTTATAAACTTAGAAAGATAATAGAATAGTAGTAGGTCTTGCATTAGTACAAATTTTTGAACGGTATGAAATCTGAAACTCAAATGTCTGCCATTATTTTCTAACTTCAGTCTTTAATGATTTGCTACTAATTTGCCAGAAAACCACAATTTTATGAAAAACAGACCAAATATGTTATACAAAGGTATAAAATTGCCACACAGTACAGCTGGGAACCTGTCAAAGAAGGGACACCTTTTTAAAATTAATACTGTTAACTTGAGCAGCTGAGAAAATAAGAGCATCTAAATGCATTTCTGAAATAAAGGTAATCTATAACTCTGATCATTACAGTTATTTATAATTGTAAACCCTCCACGTTTTCTACCAAAATTGCCATTTTGCAGAGGGATTATTAAGGGGAGAGCAACATTTTGAGCCAAAATTGGAGATAGTTGAGAGGTTTGGATATTCCTAATTCTATAAACCGATTTATTTGCATGAACCTCTCAACCTCTTAATGCAGAAAATATGGATATGGCCAAATATATTGGGGGGACATACAAACAGTACTAAAAAGACAGTTGATAGAATAACAGGTCTTGCTTTAGCATGCATTTTTCTGAAGGTTATGACGTCTGAAACTCAATGTCTGTCATTATTTAGTGACTTCATTCCTAAATGATTTGGCAGAAAACCACAAAATTTATGAGGAACAAACCAAAAATAAGAAGTAAAAATCTATTAATTCTGCAAAAGTCTGGACAGTTGAGAGGTATAGTTCACCCGGGGCTATCTGAGTTTGCTGCCCCCCCCCCTCACAAAATCATGGTCGAATGGAGCATCCACCCTGCAGCCATTCCAATGTCCCATTCCTTGGTTATTTCACCCCATTTGCCATAAACACTGTAATGTGCATACCGCTTTACTTCTGCAATGATATGGATTTCATTTGAAAGTTTTATTTTATATTTTACAGCATAAACCCTAATAGATACCTGCTAAACAAAGCAATGCAGTCTCACAATGAAAATAGACTTAGCATTAAAACTTCTCTGCCCTTGAAACTCAACATTCATTGAAACAGCATTGAAACCCACATTCAAAGAAAATACATTTTGCCAGTGGCAGATAAAAATTAATTTTGGGCTGTTTTTAAATCATAGGCCCCTTGAACACGAAACATACACATGCTCTTTGATACACCTTCCTGACTGTATTAAATTATATTCCTTGTACAATACAGTACAGTTGAACTGCCCAATTCAGAACATTTCCATCATAAAAGTCTACTCAAACTTCAGCAGTCCACCAGTGTCAGTAAATATGCACAATCTCTGAAGAAGTAAAAGCCATCTAAATAATTCCACATTAAAGAAATCTGTTAACTAATGAAGAGGTTACAGCTAGCAAACAACTTTATATGTCATTGTTTCATCTACAAATAAAGTGCCTGTTGCCCTTGAGGAATAAATTGCTTATGTTGCATTAAAAAAAATTATAATGCTAGTAATATCGCAATAGGGAATGGATGGCAAACTGATAACAGGTTCATAGTTATTAGGTATCTTCGCCAAAGAGGACTGCAGCATCCATCCCCTTTAAAACAGAGTACACTATCAGCAATGGATCTACCTACTGTGGGAGTAGAACCCACAGCCTTCTCCATCAAAAGCAAGTACATTACCTGTTGTGCTATTTACAATGCAAGCAGACTAGGCATAAGCAGCACTAAACTTTTGTTCTTCTGCAGCTCTCAGCTCCTTGTAAAATCTACTCGACACTCAGCTGTATCTCTGAACTTTGCAGCACAAGAAATCTGGACAAAGCCAACATTTATTTGGGGGGGGGTGCAAAAGCCCAAAAACCAGGGACACATTTTAAACATTGCTTGTATAATGTTGGAAAGTTGCTAGAATAAAATGCTGTGCTACCACTATACATTTCATTACCAAGTATTGAACCCAGGTCCCTGTGCAAAACAGCCAGAGCAACATACCACTATGCCAAATAATCTATTTTTATGAAAGAAAGGAAGACTGAAACTTAAATGGCTACCATTTAGTGAATTCAGTTCTCACCATAGCTGTCAACATCTTAGCACAAAACACCTGAACAAAGCCAATAATGGGGGAATACAGCCCCCAAACATATTCAGTGAGCTCATTTATCAGCATAGCTCTCAACCTTGGCACAACAAACCTGGACGAAGCCAATAATGGGGGAATACAGTCCAAAAAATAGGGACAAATATCCACTGAGGACACTGGAGCAAACCCACACAAAAACACGGAGGACATGCAGACTCCACACAGAAGGCACCCCAGCCAAGAATCAAACCAGACAACTCATAGTTGTCAGGCAACACTGCTACCACTGCACCACTGCACTACTGTTTGTTTTAAGTAACAAAAATACAGAAACCGCAGATTTTATGAGGAACAGAACAAATATGAGGCAAAAATCTGCAAATATTTTAGATATGGTGGTGGGTAGGGAATTCAGGCTCTTGACACTTGGGCCCAAGGTACAGGGTTCAAATCCACCACCATGAAGCAACTGGGGAATTTTACACACACGTGTGATCCGATCTCCATACGGCAATCCTATACTCAGTCCTTCTGCAGCTGTTTGCAAATGCAGTCCTGTCTTGCATACTGGTCTTGGTCCTGTTTCCCTGATACTGTACTCAGTCCTCCATACTGGCATGATCCTGCCCACGCATACTGGTCTCAGTCTCCCGCGAGATGTAAGGAGGCTAGAGCCTCCTGCTATTGGTCCAGACTATGGGCGATGCAGTCTGGTGACCTTCTGGTTTGTGCGGTTGTCACCGCACAGATCTCTGGGTTGGAAGGGTGGAGTTTACTCCCTTCCCTATCCTAACTGAGCAGTTTGGAGCTCAGGAATGCCAGGGCATGCGTGCTTGGAGTTCTGGTCTGCCTAACACAGCAGCCGGGAACTTAGCACGCATGCGTGGAGTCTGAGAAATGTTTTAATTTTTTTTATTTTTATATGTTCTATGGGGGAATGGGGACTTTATTTTATTCACAAGTGGGGGACCCATTTTACAGGTGGGAGGGCTGTAGTCCCGCAGTCCTATAGCACGAGCCGCCCCTGGTTGATGGGTGTGCACACATATGCATCCAGCTTATTGTAGGTTTTGTATCCTTCATATTTGGTCCCCTGGCAGATTTGTTTTTGAAGTGAATTGTTCAGGTTATAGGTCACATTAAAGGTGGGAAATGGTGTGGAATTAAATATTGTGGTCTCATTTTTTTATATCACAAACACCTGACATCTTAACAGGGATGTGTACACTTTTTATATCCACTGTATAAGAGTAATATTTCAAATATGTCCCTATTTTTGGGCCTTTGTCCCCCCATTTTGTCAGTCTCTGTCCAGATTTCTTGCACTGACAGGTTGTGAGGTATGCTATAGAAATGTTACATCTCCTGCATATAGGTCCCTGTGGTGACCACTGTGATGCAATGCAGTTAACCCCACCATAAGTGAACATGCACATAATGCAATATGGCTAGGAGTGACAGTTGTGAGCATGGTTAAATGCATGCCCTTAACATGCTTTGGATATTGGTGAACCACAACAGGACAATTCCATACTCTCCAGCTTCAGGCTGCTGTCCCACACCCAGACTGGAGGGACCTATGTAGTTGTGGGAGAGAGGTATTGTCAGCAGACTCACATGTGGCATTGGTACAAGATGAATGCAGCTTTTCTGCACATTTACGGTACAAGCTCCAATACTACACAATTTACTGTCCTTCACCATAGATGTAAATGTCTGTACATTACGAAACCCAACCACAACTGCATTCTGACCTGACATATGTATTTAGATACTCTACAAATGCCAGTATGGCTGCTATACTAGTCTATTGATTTCCACTGGGGCCTTACCTGCACACTCCCACAGGGCGGTCCACTCCCACAGATGCTGTTAGCTCCAGCTGAACATTACACTGTAGTGCTGGATGATGTGGTCAGTTATTACTGCAGTTTCAGCCTCTGTGTCTGCAGGATGTCTGTCGCAATGCATTGCACCTGGAAGACATAAACGGGGAACCACATCACAGGATCTCATATATTTGTCAACGGTATTTACAGAACCTGCACATCAACACTGACTAGCAGTAGACACCACTCACAACCACATCATACCCCTGTCAGATATCAGAACAGTATCAGCTTCCATTGCACTCCTGGTCCTTATGTGCCATGTTCTCCCCATGATGGACAGTAAATTGCATAATCCTCTCTTCATCATTCACTTCTGTGTAGAGGGATGACAGTGGCCTTCTTCCATGTGGATGGGTTCTGGATGGTGCTTAGGCTTTGTTTGACTACAGTGTGTAATGGAGCTGGGATAACATGCCTGAGTTCATGTAGGATGCAGAGGTCCCATGGAGACCTCATTTTGTTGCCTTTCAGTAGTCATTATGGACCTGCTCCCTGATGATGAGGGAAGGGGTGTGGGTGCTGTGCATATCCACCTATACTGATGGGGGACGGGGGTGACATTTCCACTTAACCTGTCTGCAGTGGGTTGGCTATAGCTATGGCATGTGTGTATGTGGTATGGTTGACTACCAGTACAGGGTGGGTTGGGTTGTTGCCTCTGAGACTGTAGACATATGTGAGGGCAGCCTTGTGATTGGCCTTGGTGGAGTGGATTTGTCCAATTTGTACTCATAGTCATACCATGATTCACATATGACCTTATATGCTTGTTAAGACAAAAGTGGACATGCTTCCAAGTTGGTGCCTGCACTTACTTGGCCCTGTACAGCCAATATAGTGACCTATTACATGGTTTGTGTATTTCTGCTGTCCACCAAAGGGTATTGCCCTATCTTGGTGGAGGCAGGTTTTACGAGTCAGGTATTGCTGAGACCATACAGCTATGTAGGTGCTCCTATAGCTGTTTGTAGTAGGTGTGGACATGAGGTCATAACACAGTTGGACACTTCTCCAATTTCAACCTGATAATCATGCTTGTTGCAGTACCAATTTCTGTGTCAGGGCAATGAAACATCCAGTAGCTGTAGACATATATGTCTGTTGGATACACTAACAATCATATTACACATGTGTACAACATGTACAGCTTATTTACATGACTGCTAGCAACTCATGTTTGCTGTTTTCTGGCTTCCAGCTAAATGTGCTCATACATACATGTACACAGGTGATACCTGATATACATTCCTGTTCTATGTCAGTATGGCACACTGTATTTACACTCTTACTGCTCAGTCATACCTCTCAGCCTGTTAGAGCAGGACATCTGGATGACAGCACACATACATGGAGGGCAAAGGCTCAAAAATATTGACACTGTATTACTATTGCTGTAACATACTTAAGTCAGTTGGTAGCACAGTAGGCTTTGCATTCTCAGAAATATCCTGGAGGATGTCCAACATTCATAAGTATGGTATTATGTTCTGATATCAGTGCTCACAGATTTGCCACTGGTTTGCCAGACATAATACACCTCTATGTGTAAATGACTACAAATATTAGGAACGCATGTGGTTATTGTGCAGCAGGACACTGTACAGTTGAATGGTATGAGCTCAGTATATCACATGCAGTTCAACACACACTTCTGCAACAGTAGTTTACTATGCACATACCCTGTATAGGTCTCTTAGATTTGCAACACAAACATGTGTATCAGTTAGATTCACAAGTAACATATGGATATGTACAACATCCCAGTAGCTAGCCTAGCAGTGTCACAGTCAGTATTGTTTGACAGACACTCCAGTAGTAGTCATATGTGAGCTGTCCATTCCTGGGGTGACTCAGGGGCCTGAGCTGTGATCTATGTCACTGCAGACAGAGACGGATGCCTTGGCCATTGGTGCTGTACACCAGTATATCAGTACAGCAAGTCTTGTTGAGACATATTTGTTTAACTTCCTATTTTCCATTATTACATACTCCCTACTGTATTCCAGTACATTCATACTTGTTTCACATACCAGTTTTTTCCAAGTAGTCCTGAATAGTCATGTTATGGATTTGTTTGTTTTGTTTTGTGGTCTTTCTTTCTTTCTCTCTCTCTCTCTCTGTCTACTTACATAGATGTTTACACCTGTTTTGCATAGGCAGCAGATTGCCTTTTGTAGGTACTGCTCATGAGCAGCAGGTGATGGCCAGTGCACTAAGTGTCTCACACTTGCTACTTGCATCCAGATCAGCTGTGTTGTCTTTTCATTAACCAATGCCATGGCAACACAGTGCTATAATTACATCCTTCATGTGGGCCTTGCCCCTTTTCCTTGCCTGTGTGGAGGACATTATGGAGGTGTGGGGGCTACAGTTTCACAGACAGTAGGTGGGAATACCTCTCAGGACAGGACATGTGGGGACAGCACAACAACATGGGGGACAAAGCTCCAGAATTGGGTACAGATTGTAAGTAAGTAGTACTATTATAGACATAGAAGGTTGCTAGATTAACAGAGTTTGTCTGGACATGCATTTTCTGCATCACCTGATGTCTGACAGTGATATGTCTCTGACATACCTCTCGATTGTCCTGATGTCCACAGACTGCCCAGAGGTGTGCCTGTTATGTTTGTTCTGTTCCTCAGACAACATGTGTTTTTTGGAAATCAGAAGGATAATGTGAGGATTGTAGTCAGTAAATGTTGACATCCATTGGTGTTTCAGACATCATATCCTTCAGGGATGTTATGTTACAGAAAATCTTGTAACAACAGCAACTGTTTCAGTTTGTAACACCATTATGTGAGATATGTCCCTCTTTCTGGCACCCTGTCCACAAGCATGTCATGCTTTGTCCAGATGTCATGCAGTAAGAGGTTCAGAGGTATGGTATATCATTATTTAGTGAGTGCACTCCAGGTATCATCCCAGTGACTTAGCAGACTCCTGGAAGTGGTGTGTGGCAGTGGCCATGAATATGGTCCCACACCCTGGACATTCTGTGAAAATCTGTACAGTTGAGAGTTATGTATATCTGGCCATTGTTAACAGACTGTCAATAATGTGTAGCAGTGTTGTGTGTAAATGTTTGCTGGGCCGAGTAGGGAGAGTAACAGATGTGAGTGTCATAGATCCTTTTTCTATCTGACTGTGCCTGCTGCTATGGTTGCTGGTGATCTATCAGGTGTATATGTTTGTAGGGGCAGACTGGGAAATGTCTTGTAACACCTCATGATTCCCAGTAGACTGTGAGTCAGGCCAGTCAGTGTAGTGTGTGACTGGCAATCAGGATATGTTTGTTCAAACAGTTATTCTACTCTAGGGTTCATTTGGTGTACTGATATGTTGCTGCGATTGTGGTGCACATGTTTTTGGGTGGACATTTTTACAACAATATCTCCTATTCCCTACAGTTCCATCCCTGTAGTGCATGATATATTTTTGGATATATATGTGTAATTCCCCAGAGCTGATTTGGGGTAGTGTTGTGTTGGTCTTACTGTGGTTCAGAAGTTGCTGGGTGGCATGGTTGGCAGATGTCATGGGTTTTTCTATTCTGTTACATGACTGCGGTCATACCTCTCCACTGTCCAGATGTCTAGACACCATCCTGATGTGTGGGTCATATGTTTGGTCTGTTGCCCATAACAGTTGTGGGTTTCTGACAAACCACTGGGATGATGTGGGCATTGACATCAGTAATTAATGATATTCATTTGTGTTTCAGACCTATATATGTGTGTGTGTGTGTGTGTGTGTGTGTGTGTGTATATATATATATATATATATATATATATATATATATATATATATGTATCATCGAGACCAAATCATCGAAAACTCATTTCATCGAATCTCAAATCATTGAAAACTATGAAGCAACTACAAATAACATCCCAGACACTGTGTACTAAGTTTATGCACCCCTGCACCCCCCATGTGGGGGGCTCCACCCCCCCCACACCCCCCCGTTATTAAATATACCAACTCCAAGGTTGCACTACAGTGGGATTAGGAAATTACCTTTTTCCCACTGTAGTGCACCTGGAGGTATATTTATATGGAGGGTGTGTGGGCGAGCCCCATTATGGGGTAGCTTGCCCCCCTGCATAAACGTAGTAAAAACATTGTGGAATGTTATTTGTAGTTGCTTCATAGTTTTCAATGATTTGAGATTCGATGAAATTAGTTTTCAATGAAATGAGTTTTCGACGATTTGGTCTCGATGATTTGCAATTCGATGAAATGGTAATTCGATGAAATGAAGTGGAACCATATATATATATATATATATATATATATATATATATATATATATATTGGTATGTACATATACATATATATGTATATAATAGTTTTCCCTTATGTTAAATGACTGTCATCATGATATGTTTGTTAAAACATTGCAGATTTCTACAGCTCAGATGGTGTAGAGGTATGTTGCTGTGATTGTAGAACACAGAGTCTTGGGTTCCAGACTTGGAAGTGCTGACGTTTTTCATTAATGTTAAATGATCAGAATGCATGATATGTTTGTAAAAGCATTACAAATTCCCTCAGCTCAGATGGTATAATGTTATTGTGATTATAATGCACAGCATCCTGGGTTTGAGACTTGGTAGGGCTGATTATTTTGTTGCTGGGCAGAACAAGGGCTGATGGAGACAGAGTGATTAAGGCACTTTTAAGCAGTTGTAGGTGGGTTTGCGCAGTTTTGCATGGAGCTAAGCATTGTTACAGATGGTTAAGTCCTCTTAGCTCCACATAGCACCATTCCAGCTTACATCCACGATAATTTTATTTAAAGAAAAGAAAAAAGGGTGATAGGAAAGTGGTGAAATGGGGACAAGCAGGGGTACAACATTAAGAAAACCAGCTAGGGATGTGCAGGATGGATGTAGGAAAGGACCGTAGTGCTACATTTCTTCTGCAGCAACAGCTGTAAATAATCTGTAGAATTTGGAATTTACAGCCTCACACCCCACAGGGAGGGGTGTTGCTAAAAGAAATTTGCAGAATAATCTGTGAGTAGCTTGATTAGATTCACTGTACATGAGGGCAAAATGTACAGCTATGTATGGGGCAATTTTTTTTGTGGGACAGATTCCCTTTTTCTTTTTTAAGGTGAGAGTGGGATGCTGGAGAAGGGTAGTAGGTATGTTTGGGGAGATAGGTTTGGTAGGATAGGTTGCATTTGCAGGCAGACAAGACAGACAGGACAGCAGATAGGGGCGGTATATGACACATGAGGAGAATAAACACCTTTGACAGAGAGGGTGGTTAGGGATCCGAAGCCCATGAGCCCCAAATGGATACAGAGGGACTAAGGTCCCTACAATTGGGCAGTCACTACTGCACCTTCATGACCCCAAAGGTGGCTGTGCTGGGGGCTGGATAGGAGGGGGAGCCTGCCCCTCAAGGTGCACCAGGCAGCCCTCCATCTGGTGCAGCCAGTTACCCAACTCTGTTCAGATGACACTGCGCACCATACCCCAGAACTGCATATGGGTGACAGGCTCCTGTCCATGCCATCTCCTGGCGGGGAACAAGTCCTGTGCCCTGAGGCTGTTCCACCCGAAGGTGGTGTAGGACCAATGGATGAGTAAGTCCAGGGTTGGGTCCCAGATGTGCTGGGACCTAGTGCCATGGCCAGATGAGGTGGGACAGGCGGATGCGCTGGGATCTGCCTTCCCAAACGTGCTATGGTGTTGAGGTTTTACAAAATATGTTGGTTAGTCATGAACAACATATTTCAAGATTAGTTGTAACAGCATCCATGGGTGTTCCAATTAACCCCATAAAACAGATTTGAAATGGTTGCATAGCAAACAGAACACATGCATAAATGGAACAACATTATGCATCATAACGGCATGCCAGTAACACTGACAGCAGCAGGCCACTAACAATGGTATTTGAACAAGGTATGTTAACATGCAGCCAATCAAATATATGAACAATAATAGAACACAAGTCCCAGCATTAGGTTTGGAGAACAACATACCCAAAGCATATGAATTTTAGTATTGATCCAGATAAGGGATGGGGGAGAGACAAAAAGTCCATTAACAACTGTTTTGCTTTTATTTTTCACAATACTGCTCAATACTCTGAGTCTGCCCTCACTTTACATCTACCTATGGCCCTTAGCTTCTATAGCACTAACATATCTATTAAACTACCAACCTGAAATGGTGTGAGGCAAACTCTGACAACTCTGGGTACATGACTGGAAGGGACTTGTACATGTCAGGGCTAAATATCTGGCACAGAAGGGTACCCTTAATTGCTGTTATGTGAGTGTGCTACTAGCATATTTCAACTGGTTTCTATCTGTTTCCAGGGTTATTGGCAGCAGTAACCACTAGCCGTGACAGCGTGACACTTGAGAGACATGTATTGGGAAGACTGCATGTTGTATATACCTGTCCTGCTGTCATTTGCAGGGATGCGGTGGAACAGTTGAACAGTTCTACACAGTTTATTAGTATACCCTTCATACAGCTACTACCAACATTTCCTTACCTGTAAAACCTGTGGAGAAAATATCTGTTAATACTACCTGACTGTTTTTACGTTTATTCCTGATTCCTTGTTTGTAGATATGCACACATCTTAGTACCACTCCCTGGATTCGAACCATGTCTGGGTGTGCAAAATTAGCAACTAAGCTATTTCTCATCACACTGAGTTACTGGGGAACTGTTGCCCCTTGTTTCACTGGTTTCTGCCTAATAGTCTCCTGGTTAGACAGTCTGAACTTGTAATCCTGTGATGCATGCATGACAGATATTTAGTGTACTGTGCATTAATCCTTTGGATTACTACAATCTGAAAAGCAAAGGTTAACATAAGGCAATGCTGCTTGTAACACACTTTGATACATTACACATTACTATTCAGGGTTTGGAGCTTAGTGCAGTATATATCTTGTTTTACAGCTCCATTCTAAGTCTACAACAACATTCCAGAGTAAACACAACATTTTATGTTATAGCTGTTTTTTACAGATCAATATTAGTTAGAAAAACTTTATTTATTCAGTTAACACATTAACAGTATATCTACTAGTAGTAAACAATGTACTCCTTCTTAGTTATTTGCACAATATACTGCAAAATAGATTTTTACTCACCAGCCTGTTGGTGCAGCCTCAGCAGTCTGTTGGCATAGGCTTTGATGTTACTAGCCCTCTGTGCTGCAGCTGTAGGGAAGAAAAATGAACATTATGCATACCTGTCTATCACATCCTCAGGCTAGAATTTGGTACACCTATATCTGTGATACTTACAAACTGCTGGAGCACAGTTGTTCCTGGCATCTTGGAACCACTGATCCAAGAGTGCACCCTTCCTCTGCTTTAGGTCAGCATAGTGGTGCTGGACCTGCTCACTAGTTTGGGGGATGCCAGTAGCACTGGTGAGATCTTGGGCAAGACGTTCCCAGGTCTCTACTTTATATTGTAAGCCCTGGTACTGGCCCTGCAGCAGTCTGTCATCATGGTTACTTATGAAGAGTCCAGCCATTACCCTGGACTCCAGGATGCCCCAGCGCTGCGCCCTAAAGTGTGAACCCTCACCTATGCCAGCCATGGTTCCTGCACAGGTTGAACTATAACAGGTACTGGTTGTGTTCCCACCTGTGCAGTTTAAATAAGGCCATATTTCCGCCCTTTGCCGTCATTGGTCAGTTTTGAAAATGTTGAGCACAGCTTAGAGGTGCGCAAACATCGTAAGCCAATTTTAGCAATGCTTAAATGGGAAATTGTTGGGTACTGCCTAACAGTACACAAATCCACTTAGATGAGCTGACTGCTGCTTAACATTCACATCTAAGCAATGCTTAAAATGGCTAAGTATAGCTGAGTACTGGTAACCATTGCTCACTTTTGATTTTTAAAAATATCAGACTAATGACTTCATTTAGTAAGTGTATATGATTTACTTTACATGATGTCCCTCTATCTGCTTTCATTACATTAATGAGGGGTGTGACTATGCTTTATGGGACACTTGTGTATACATGGGTGGTTTCACATGTTATATGCACTCACACTTCCAGTTTAGACCAGCTACACTACCATGGCTGAGAAATATCAATTACTACATGATTTAAAAAAGGAAAAATCATTTTAACAATGCTTTCCTATGTAAAAATGAAATGCCTGTCTTGGTACTCAAACTGTGAACGCCTGCATACAAAACTGGGACTCTTACCGCTACATTATCCCAACATTAGGATTTTAGCTGTATATTTTTATTTGTCTCCTCTGGGGTGTTTAAGCAATGGTGGGCAGAGGGCCATAACACGCACACCCGTTCAGCTACGCTTAAACATACCCTGGTATGGAAAACATATTTTTAATTATTTATGGTCTTGTACTGCTTTGTTACTCTAGAAGGTTTACAGGCATGTGAGGCAGGCATCTGGGCATTCTGGAGACACCTGTACAGTTGAGGGCTTTGCCCGTACAGCACTTTCAGATGGCAGACATTTGTGTTTCAGTCTTCATACCCTTCAGGAAGGCCGTGCTACTGCATACCTTTTATTCCATCAGCTTTCTGGGTTTCTCAGTGCAATATTTAGGGAATGCCCTTATTTGTGTATTCTTCTACCCATCACTGTGTCGCCCTTCCCAAACTAAATTGGTTAGAGCTACCCAAGTATCTCACCTACATTCAACTCACTCATGTTCACAAACTCATTTTTAGTCCCTCCCTCTGTCCCTCCCTATCTCATCCCTTAAAATGCACTTTCCAGAAAGATCCTTAAGATCCAGCAATCAAAACGTGATAAAATTGCATAAACCTACCCACCCCCCTGGCAAAAATCTCCTATGCTTTGCCCTTGCGCGTCAGTGGAATTCCCAACCACCTTTCAGCCATACCATCTCTAGTCACTCTTCCTTCAAACCCTCACTGCACTCACACCTAACATTTCTCTGGGAATGCTCCTGCACCCATCCCATATAACCTCTTTTCCTGTCTATACCTCAGACATCTCAGGTACTCCAGAGTCCTATTCTTTTCCTCATAAAGTATTAGCAAGAATTTACAACAATTCTTATTTTTCTTAACCTTGATTGTTTGCTTCATATTGTATCTGTAAATACTATGATTTTAGTGTACTTCTGTATTTACTGTTATATAATTACTTGTTTATAACCTTTGTTATTTTGTTGAGCTTTTTACAATAACATGTTTATAACATTTGTTATTACGGAGCTTTTCTCCCCAGGACTCCATTGAAAAAGGGTTCTTCTTGGCCCAATGGGCCATCCTGGCAAACAAACTGCAAATAAGTAAACAAAATAAATTGTGTGCCTTTGTGCCCCAATTATTTATGACTTTATATAGCTTTATTGCTCTAGAGGGTTGAGAAGTATGTGAGGCAGGCATCTGGGCATTCTGCAGACACCTGTTCAGTTGACGGCTATGGCCGTACAGCACTTTTACAATGCAGGGGTGTGTGTGACATAACCTGTCACACACCCCCTGCATTGTTTCTTGCCCCTCATTTTATTTCATGTACAGTGTCAGCGGACACTGAAATACTTTTAAAAAGTGCCATATGGCAATTTCTGAGTGCAGGGGGCTTGTTGGATGTGTGTGCACTACTTAAAAATGCCCCATGCATTTGTTCACTATTTGTGTCAGATTAGCCTTAACAGCAGAGCATCTTTATGAATATGCAAGGTGCGCTGCTGTTAAAGCTAAGGCTAAATGGACACAAACCACTCCCTGGGATTCAATAAACTCTGTGCAGGAATAGTGCCATTCCTGCACAGAGTTTATTGAATCCCAGGGAGTGACTTTGTCAATGAGATCCATCAAAGGAAGGTTACAACATAATTAATTTAGGTCATTGAGTAAGTGAAAAAGTGAATAAAGTTGAGAAGTCCCTAGATGTAGAGATATTTGCAGGTGAAAGTACCGCCGGTTTTAAAGGAAGAGATCAATGATTTATGGTCAGATTTAACATGGGAAGATGATGCAGATGTAGGCATGCAAGAAATAGCTATATTTGTTTGGACAAAATAAAAGGTATTGGGGCCCCTCATAGGAGGATTAACTAATTGTACAAGAAAGTTAGCATCTACAATGTCAAAGAAATGTGTAGGTCAGCCGGTTTATCAATGGATAGTTAAAGTTCCCTAGTAGAAAGGTGCTGGGTTTAATGGGGATATTAGCTAAGGTGTTAAGATAACTATCACACTCTGGTAGAGACATAGAAGATGTTCTATAGTTAGCTATGAAGTGGTAATGAATCTTGTTTAGGGTTAGTTGGGCATACAGAAGTCTAAACATGGTGTCCTGAGGAACCTTTCATGAGGTGATTACATCAATGAGAAATACTGATATTCACCGACAACTGACATGATAGGCACTAAACCTAAGAACAGAGAGGTTGCTTTTATTGCACTGAAACCACGCCTCTGTAGCTACCCATATATGACCATATATGAATGTGTTCAATCTGTAGGACATCCTCAAGGCTGGACATATTTTGTTAAGGCACCTAGTACTGAGTAGAGCCATGTCAATATTTTCCAGATTAGAAATTATCAAGTTGGAATGTCCAGGAGATTGGCTGTGCCTATAAAAGGCACTACTGGGGCAGCAAAGGCTTTAGCAAGAATGCAAAAGCTTTGGTATAAGAGGTGCAGATCATCACTAGAAGAGCAGGAAGGTTTGCCATCCATCTCATCATAAGCTGGCACATACTTGATACCCCTAGAATGACAGCAGTTACACAGCTAATTATTGAAGCTAGTTATCTTGTCTTTAAATCTTCTCATCATTCTGGTGATGGCAAAATACCACTCAAGACCAGTGGGTTTCCTGCTTTTGATACATTCATTTCAGGCTCAGTAATATCCCTCTTCATGACCCTCTGGTAGAGTACCTAAGGTCATTCACTCACTAATGGGCCACTGTCTTATGATAACCATGTTTGTCAAGATGGAGGGTTCTAAAAACTCTTATTATTTCCCAGCTCTTTACTTCAGAAAGACAGCTCTCACCTTATTCTTATCCAGCATGCTGAGGCTGGCATTCATATGGCTGACAATAGAGTCTTCCATTATTAAAGCATTACCATGGGTAGATGTAGTCTACACCCTTGTGACTCCTACAGTAGATGTATGTATACTGGCTGTAGATATGCAGAATGAAGGTGGGTATGCTGCTGTATGAACTAATGGCTGAGGTTTCTTAGTCGTTAGCATGGAATACTTAGCCAGTGTTCCTTTAACAATCTCAGTTTACTTTGATTCACTGGAAGGGTTCTGTGTGTGTGTGTGTGTGTGTGTGTGTGTGTGTGTGTGTGTGTGTGTGTGTGTGTGTGTTTTTCGGACTCGGAGTACTCGGAGGTGAGAAGATGGACAACAAGTTCAGTTAATACTTACATCTCTCTCACATATTGAATCACTGTGATAAAGTAATAAAACATTTTTGGTAATCATGAGGCAGTTGTTACACTGACTGGAGGCACAGCAAAATAATGGGTATAGTTCCCCATACTAAAGGGGTGGCGTAAGCCACAAAACTATGGGCTAGGCTTGTAAATGCCCTCGGGCAGATAGCCTAGTATGAACCTATGAACCTATGGAAATATCAAGTGCTATCGAGTGAGCTACAGCATGGGCATATGCTTACTGAGATTCCATGACGTCCAGTGTACAGAAGGAATATGAGAAAACAGAAAAAGCTTAATAATCTGGTATTGGTATAGAACAGAGGGGGAGAATGGACTGGCCTACAAAAAGGTGTAATACAGGATATGGGTAAAAGCTACAGGAATATAAAATGTGGTTACTGTGATACTCACAAGTGCAACAAAAGAAAAATAAAAGGGACAGAAATATATAGGATCAAAAAGAAATCAGTAACAAGTGTCAAACTTAAATCAGACTGCTTTACCCAGTAAAGTAATTTGTTTAATACCTAACTAGTAGCACAATCAGTAACAGACAGCCTAAGCCAATGTATTTGCGTAAGTAAGAGTACAGGAATGGCTACAGGTAGTTGAGGTGAAAAGTTCCAAGTAAAGCAAGTAATTTCAGATGAGAATCAGCAGGGCACTCAGACAAGTAATAAATGTCTATCAGAAAAGTAATATCGTCTAGGGAAGTACTGTACAGCAGTAGCTCTGAATACATAACAATACAATAATCAATAACAAGTATAAATATTGAACAACTCTTTTGTTGTGTCTTTCGGCTTTTCCCGGTTAGGGGTCGCCACAGCGGAACTCCGGTCTGCTAATGATTGGCAGTAGATTTTTACATGCCGAGTTGCCAGCTCTGATGCACAACCTTCAATGAAGGTACTCCCATTCACGCATGCCTCCACAGAGAAGATGCTCTAGCTGAGGATCGAACAGGACAATGTCTTACTGTGAGGCGACAACGCTACTGCAGCACCACCACTGCAGTCATAAATGAGCACAAAATGCAATTAGTACATGATATAAGTTAATTTGGGTTCCACATAACCAGTGTCAGTAACTGGCAAAACTACATTGTTATATTAGATACTGCCAATAGAAAAAAATAAAATAGTAACAAGGTATAAAAGTACAATGCTATGTATACTTATTAACACTATAATTAGTAGAACAATGCTAAATTACGGGAAGGTTTCCAGAAGTCTTTTTCTCATAATATTACATTGACAATATCTAACATTACTGACTTTTAAATGTTGTGTAATCCATTATAAATGTAATATCCTCTCATCTGCAGCCACAGCAGACTTGTGCTGTATATATAAAGCAGAAAATACTTTTAGTTTACAGAAGAAACCTATATGGTCATTGCTTTCAGAGTACATAGAGTTCCATTCGTTGCATGCTGGCTTCATTGTCTACAATGAGTACTTTGTGAAACCTAGGATACTCAGTCATTTCTGTCAAGTAGATGATTAAGTCCCCTCAGGATATTGTTAATTACCCTTTAAACATAAATAAGCACTGCATCCTATCTTAAACATCCTAGGCTTCCCTTTCATTGTCTGCATCTACAAGGCACTTAGAGTCGAACATCTTTAAAAAGGTATTTTTCAGTCAACTGTGGAGTTTAACTGTCACTATATATATAAATATATATATATATATATATATATATATATATATATATATATACATATATACAGTAATAAAAAACTTCAAAGAACATTATAATTACCACTGGGAATGTCTGTTTATATGTAATTTCCAGTCTTCTGCACTTTTTAATTGTAGTCTCTGTTTACAGGCTCTATAAGTATTCAAAGTCCTTCTACCATGCTTCTTTTCTTTCAGGCTGCCACAGCTGCCATAGGACTTGATCCTTATTATAACATTGCAGAAAATGTACAAAACTATTTGTGGCTTACTATATTTCTGTTCAGCTAGGCTCAAGGGCAACTGCTGAGCTCTTTAAATTCCAAGTGTCATCACTGTATCGACAAAATGCAAACAACCCCACCCAATTCAGGCACTACACTCTAGTTCAGATTCTATCCTCTTGCCATTTATTCCAGTATTTCTCACTACTGACCAGTACAAACCAGTTTTTTAACACTTAACTACCTTATTATATACCGTGGACACTTTTCGTTTTTTTTGGTATCATGACATTATACTGTTTTAGTAAAAAATCTGAATCCACAACTTTATAAACCTCTAGTTTTTGAGCATATCCATCCAATAGTCCTAATAACTACCTCATGCAAAATGTCTTCTAATGTTACTCCAATGTCCCTCTACTGAGCCATTTTAACATACTCTCATTATCACTGTCATTTTATTTTTAGGATAGAGCACCACTTTAGTACTTCCATTTCTACTTTCAAAGCTACTGTTTCTTCCATTTTTCTGTAATTCCTCTGCCAGTTGATCGAATACAAACCCATACAAACACAAAGAAAGCACTCTGCTTAGGCACTGGTAGGATATTTGAAGTAAAAAGATAATAATGGCTCTTAATCTGGACTCAAACCCAAGACCTGCAGCATACCATGCTGGTGTCAGTGCTGCTGGCAGATAGGTGTTGAGATTTTGCCTAAAAGCCTTATCCCTTCAGTTAGGACCCCCCTGGCATGGTGAGTAAAGTCATATTACAAACATACAAGTACAAACCCAGAGGAAGCCCTCTGCTTACACACTGTTCGAATCACTGAAGTGAAAGGATAACATTAGCTCTGATTCATTAATTTGTATTTTATTTATATTTGCTTAAAGCAGTAGTGCACTGATCTCAATAAGCCATATGTAGATGCAGTCCAGATTTGGGATTTGAACATAAAATCTCCAGCATACCATGCTGCCACTGGACTCACAAGAGATTCTGGTTAGGGAGGTGTTGTGTTTTCTCCAAATAGCCTTATTACTTCAGGTAGGAAACCCACAGCATAGTGATTAATGTCAAATTACAAACATATAGTCTTACAAATACAGAGAACTGCTAACACTCAGTACACTTGACTTGTTTTGTACAACTATTGGTATAAAGCTGCAGCAAACACATGTGTGTGAACACGGTCTTGTCCTGATTATAGGGAAGGCTTTTGTGTGGCATGAATTTCTGTGCTCAGTAAGTAAGGATCTTAAAATTAATAAGTATGGTGTTCAGCTTACAATGCAGCTATATGCATTTCTCAGACCACAGGGGTGCAGTCAAGGGGAGTAAGGTAATGAACATTTGTAATCCAAAAAGAAAGAAAAGTAAGAAACCCCATTATCTGCTCAATGCATTCACAAACTCACCTTTGACAAACACTCCAGAGTCTGTGAGGTGGACAGGACATGAAGTGTGGGTCATTCATGCTTACAACACACAGACATCAAGTGTTAGCCATCACGAACGGAACATTCCAATTTAAATAGCCACTACAGTCTTTCTCTGAGTATTCACTTAAGAGGTGTAACAAAGATAACCAGAAATATATCATGATTGCTTACCAATTACAGGGTCATGTGTTTCAGTACTGGGGCTGTAGAAGTGTTTCTCTGATGTGAAGACAAGGTGTGATAGTTGGTGCAGGATACGTACCTCAACCAACATTTCTCTGCAGATTGCATCTTTTGTTAACTGGTACAGGATATGTAACTAAAAATAGCTTTTATTGGCACAGAGTATTTTGCTAGGTGTTTTACTGAGAAAAGATGACACAAATTGTTATGAGTTATGCACTTGGAATAATGTAGCCATAATACTCTGCAAAACATTCCATGCAAAGTTACAGCTTGCATTCTATGCACTGATACTAAGGCTATTCTGATATACCCTTTGCAAAACAGTCACCCTTCTTGAATTGCATAGGTGGTATGCTCTATGAACAAGTCTGTTTATTGTCTCGGGTATTTGTGTGGTGTTGAACAGAGGTGTGATTATCTGGAGATTGGATGTAGCACTTAACTGATGCCAGCTGAAGACGTTTGAGTGGTGCTGATGTTAAGAATGCATCAACAGTTCTTAAGATTTTGTGAAAATTATGCTTTCTGTAGTTATGTAATACATATGTTTTAATAAATGACTATGTAATGCAACTCTGGAAGTACAATTATGTGAAGGGTATCACAGCCTGTGAATGCAAAGGGAGACAAGAACAGCAAGACAGGTTGGGTGGGGTTAATGTGATTTTTCTTTCTTTTTTTTTTCAAATGTAAGCATGTATTTTTTTACACTTATACCTGCCATACCAAGATACACTTTTAGTTTATTTGCAGTATTTTACCAGACAAGTTCAGCGGTTCATAAGTATTGAGCAGTGACGATCTTAAAAAGACCAGCCTTACATTCACAAGGTAGGTTATTAACCCTTATATTTTCTATAATCCACAGGTGAGTAGAACAAGGATATGTTGGGAGATTAAATTGTTGCCCCTTTCCATGAGGAACCAGGATGAATTTACGGTTTTCCATCCAGCCAAGCAAACTCCATTTGACTAGAATAAGAGAAGTACTTTGCTTTATGTGGAGTGGAAGATAGTTCCACAGAAGTGGTATTCTCTGTGATACATACAATCCCTACAACATGTTCTGTTTATGTTGCAAAGAAATTGAGATTTATTAATTGTGTGTTTAAGGTACCTCTGGACTTGCGGCAAATGTGTAGTAGATATGACAGGGTAGGGTCTGTTGAGGTTCTATACTCAAAGCTTTAGTCACCTCTTAGTAGTATGTATGATACCATGACGAGGGATAATGTTTTGAGATGGGCTGCATAGCTTTTGTGATTTAGGCCCTAGATCTTTTTAGTGAGAACATGTAACATTTGGATATGTACATACTGAAGGGGGCGTTGTATTCAACGATCTGCCCAATGAGTGCCAAGTAAGTGGAATGATTATGTCCCTTGACCTGGATGCCATACCTTTAGATATAAGCTGTGCAATGAAAATGAAATGCTTAACATAGTGGATACATGGTGATCAAAGGACATTCATGTGACATGAAGCCTGTTTGGAGGCTGATATTGAATAACCTCTGTAGGGGATCTGACAAGTCTTGTTTCAGGCTGACCAGTAGAGAGCCCTGTATGCTACCCAGCCTCATGGAAATAGTGTTCTTGGCCTTGATTAGTGCCTTGAGGACTTGTTCTTGTGAGATATGAGAGAGGATATTGATGTGGTTATGTGATCTGGAAATATAGGAGTGGTGAGGATGTGTAATTTGAGCTAAATGTATCTGCTAGTAGCTTGGCTATTTCCTCTGATTATGAGTATGTGATTTCAGGTATGTGAACTCTGCACAATGCTGAGTATTGTTACTGAAGATTTTGACATAGTTAAACAAGAATTTTTAGTTATCCTTTACGTAGGTCACTAATTTTACCTCATATCTGGCTTTGGTTGATTTGATTATAATTCAGTGTTTCCTGTTAAGTTTACAAAAAAAGATTTTAGCATCTTGAGGATTAAAATAATTTTTGCATGCAACATTATTTTATTTTATTACAGAGCCTGTTTTTTATAATAGGGATTTATTCTTAACTTGGCATTATATTTACTTCACGGGGAGGGGGCAGATACGTCAGTGCTGCTGGTTACATGTGCATGGTATTTGGAGGTAAAGGATTCCACATAAACAGTGAGGCCATCAGGTTAGAACATTTTGAATTTAGCTAAGTTATCACTCAGGTTTAGTAGATTAGCCTTAGCATTTTCTCTGAAGACAGAGATATTGGAAGATGATCCTAGCTTCTGTCTTATGGTGATTGCGACTGATTTATAGTCTGATTTGACCAGGGAAGAAGTGATAACTGGTGGGGTGCATGCAAAGCTCTCCCCTATTGGTAAGGACCAGGTCAGAGATGTTATCACTCTTGGTTGGGATGTGGACTAGCTGGTCCACAGAGTTTGTATTCTTGAAGCCCAGAAAATTTTGTGTATATATGTTTGAGGATGTGTAAGTATCCTAGATAATGCAGGGGTAGTTGAAGTCTCCTAGGGAATTGTACTTAGCTTAATGTATATGGACTCCATACTATTTAGGTAGGAGGTATTGGCTGAGATGGACATAGAGGTGGTCTTATAATTAGATATGCCATGATATGATAAGAGGTTTTGTTATTGTTAAATTGGACATTAAGGAGTTCTAGTTATCTTGTCTTACAAGTTTGGAGATTATTTTTTTAAGAATACGGAACCACTGCATTCTTTAGTGCCTTTATTTAATGCCTTGGGCCTAAAGGTGTGTTAGGCATTAAAAGTCTGCGCTGATGGAGTGCTCTCATTGGTCTTGAACCAGATCTTCATGACGATGTATACATCGCTGTTTTCCAAGGTAAGGAGTGTTTGTAGGAAGTGCAGTTCTTTAGGCTGCTAGCATTGAGCAGCAATACAGTGGAATCTTTAGAAGAGTGATGTTGCCTAAGAAAGGCACAATGGGATGGACAAGGATTTAGACAACTTACAAAAGCCTTTGGGGGATAGGTGCAGGCTATCCCAGACTATTAACCACAATAGGAGATGTAGGGTGAACTTCCTGATTAAATTAACAGCCATTTAAATAGGAGAGACTTGACTGCACACTGCAAAAGTCCAAGAACTTCGAGCTTGGAAGCACATCTCCAAGCTCAGAGCCCAGTTTTGATTATTTTTTGACATTGTGCGTTCTAGGGTCTCGTACCTGATTTTGTCCCTCAGAGTGAACCTTTGTTTGGTTTTCTGAAAAAAACAAAACACTCTCTGGGGACCAAATCAGAGTATGGAAGTATGAGACAATGTCATGTGCAAAATAAAGAAAAAAAAACAAACTTCTGAGGTTGATTCCAAGCTCAAGTTCTTTGAATGACCCTGACATTAACCCGTTCTAACTCTCATCTCTCCTTTAAATGGTATGACTGTATTTTCCTATCCCAGACTATTCCTAGCAAGGCAGTTAGGACTGTCTACCATCACCTCCCAGGCAGCTATACACACACACACACACACACACACATATATATATATATATATATATATATATATATATATATATATATATATATATATGTATATATCTATAGATCCACTTCGAAATCTCGAAAGCTCAAAATTTCCGAAATTCAAACGACTGAGTCCAAAATCTCGAAAGTTAAAAATACTGAAAACTCAAAATACTGAATATCATAATATCAAAAAAAAAAATACAGGACACTAACACTTACTATACTTCAGCACAAGTACATACAAAAACAAGTAAAAATACAAACCATATTAGTCTATTCCAACTATAAGCAGGGTGCAAGCCACCCAGCACCCCTCACACCCCCTGCTACTTAAATATATCAACTCCGAGATCGCACTTCACTACACTAAGATGAGTTATGCTGTAGTATAGTACATTAAAATAGAACATGACTAAGGTTACAACAGGCAGTCATGAAGCACATAATGGTACATTTGCCATTTTCTTCTGTGGAGTGCAATCTCGGTGTTGATATATTTAAGCAGCAGGGGGTGTGGGGGGTGCAGCCCCCCCATATGGGAGGTGCAGGGGTCTTGCCCCCCACTTATAGTTGAAGAAGAGTAATTTGTTTCTGTATGTAGTAGTTCTGGAATATAGTAAGTATTGGTGTCTTGTGTTTTTTTGATATTATGAGAGTCAGTATTTTGAGTTTTCAGTATTTTGAACTTTCAAGATTTTGGACTCAGTCTTTTGGAATTTTGAGCTTTCCGGATTTCAAAGTGGACCCATATATATATATATATATATATATATATATATATATATATATATATATATATATATATATAGCTCCAATGCTAGTTACGAAAATAAAATTGCTGAAGATTCCAAAGACAACCACAAGGCATTCTATAGTTATGTCAAGAATCTAAATGGCAATGCTCAGATCTGCTCTGCGCTACAACAGAATGGCATTAAATATACTGATCCCACGGATATTGCTAATATCCTGGCAGATCGTTTTAGTGCCAACTTCACCCCGCTCTCACCCCCTAAAGGGCCAATCTCAATACCAAAAGATTGCCAAATTCCAGTAATCACGGCCACACAGGGAGAAACTGCACTCTCCAAAGCTAAGAATACAGCATCCATGGGACCAGATGACATCCTGGGCTGTGTACTACATGAACTACAAAATGAACTGGCACCTCACCTAAGTGTCATGTTTAATCATAGCCTCACCTCAGGCTTCGTGCCCACTGAGTGGCACACAGCTACAGTTATCCCACTCCACAAGAGGGGAACCACCTTGTATCCCGGGAACTACCATCCCATCAGTCTGACAAGCCTGATCTACAAGGGAGTGGAACACATTATCATGGAACTTATAAACAAAGACATTGGCAACCTTCACACACTGGACCCCACCCAGTTTGGGTTCGTGAAGGGTTGATCTTGTCTTCTGAACCTGACTGACTTCTTTGAATCAGTCTTCAGAGCTGTGGACGAGGGTAAGGCGGTCCACACAGCCTATCTGGACCTCGCCAAGGCCTTTGACACCATAAACATACTAAGCTGGGCATAAATCCCTACGTCACCCGATAGGTTGCCAACTGGCTCACTGACAGAGCCCAGACTGGAAAAGTAGCCGACTCCAAATCCAGCTCCAGACAAGTGACAAGTGGAGTACCTCAGGGTTCAGTCCTGGGACTGCTCTTGTTTGGCATTTACATCTCTGAAATACAAGCCAACACTAAGGGACTCTGGCTAACAAAATTCGTAGATGACTGCAAACTGGGAGCCATTATTGAATCCCCAAATTATATGGATATTCTACAAAAGGGCCTTACAGAAACAGATGCTTGGTGCCAGAGACATGGGCTCAAGCTTAATGCCAAGAAATGTATAGTTATCCCCTTTGGGAAAAAACATATACCCATTAATTACCGCATAGGTGGCAGTACACTAAACACAGAAAGTGCGAAGAGAGACTTAGGGACACAGGTGGACAGTGGTCTCACCTTCGATAACCACATTGCCACAACAGTCAGGAAATCTTTCTGTGGCACACCTCAACACTAAGGGCTTTTCATCCAGAAAAAAGGAGGTCATTGTCCCACTTTACTCATCCCTCATTAGACTCATTAAAGAGTACAACGCCCCATTTGGTATATACCTCACAAGACATCTGTAACAGCTGGAAAGGTCACAGATATACCTCACTAAAAGAATCACAAGCCTAAAGCAGATGCCCTATGCTGACCATCTAAAAAAAACTCCAGCTATACTCTGTGGCATATCTTCTACTCAGAGGCGATCTCTGGTTAACATACAAGGCCATGTCAAACCCTGAGCTGTTAGACATGCTCCACTTAAATAAATCCCAATCTCTCAGAGCCACACACTCCAGGGATCTACACCTTGTCACCACAATAAACAAAACATGCTGGAGGGATAAGTTCCTGACCCAGAGACTCCCCATACTCTGGAATGGACTGCCCATACATGTCAAGCAGAGTGCCTCTTTGACCGTCTTCAAAAGGAACCTTGACAATTGGATGGGAGATAGGAAATTCACCCTGGGGATCATGTCACTCACCCTGCTAGACAGGGGTCCAGGGAAGTAAATATTGTGGGAAGAAATATCTGGGAATTGTTATGGCTAGGCTTGTATAGGGCTGATAGCCTAGTACCAACCTATATATATATATATATATATATATATATATATATATATATATATATATATATATATATATATATATGGTAATGCCTTTGAATGATACCAGAAGCTAAGCCAATTGCTGAGGTCAATAATATGTTGTCTGCATTGCAGTATCACTCTTGTTGATGGTAGAATGCTGTTCAAGTTTAGGTTCGTAGTTGCCTCAGACATAGTCTGAGAGCTTCATCATGTCTCTCTCTATATATAGCCCAAGGAAGCACATCTCAGTGCATGTACACCCACATGACTGCATCATATCTGTACTTGTGGTGCAAGGACTTGAGTGCTTGCATGATGTTTCAAATCCTGGCACCTCATAGACAATTGACCACGATCCTCTCTTTACACAGCATGGTGAGTGGTGCATCTGTGTGTCTTACTACAGAGTCTAGGATATTGGACTGTGTGGAGGTTTGCCTTATGGGCTTTTCAGCTGAGTCAGTGGGACTCTTAAATGTATGTTTCATGGTGGGTGCTGCCTGCATTGTGTGTTTGTGAGATTGCTGACAGTACTTTTTTCTTAAGTTAGGAGATTTTATAGATTAAATTAGCAGATGAGCATACTCAGCTCAGGAATATAGAAGACTCTACTGCAAGTATGCTGTTGCAGGCTGCAGGCAAACCTTGGATTTCCTGCTAAGTATGCCTTTGTAGGAAGTAATGAGTTAATGGGAAGGATTCTTTAAGACTAGACAAAAATGTCCTGGAGGAGTAAGGACCAAAACCTGGCAAAGATGGACCTTTGAATCAAACTATCCACCTGCAAACTTTGACCAGACCTGTTGTACAATGAACTAAAATTGAGGTAGTATGACAGACTACTGGGCATTATTACAGATGAGAAACTTAAATTTGATCAACATATTTTTCAAACAGTTAAAAAGACCAACCAGAAACTTGGCTCTCTTTACAGGGCAAAACAGTACCTTACATACCCAGTAAGAAAAACCCTATCCTCATCCTACTTGCTTCCAACTCCCTTATATGCCTCACCTATCCTTACAAACCTAAGCTCTACACTATATTCCAAACTAGCCTCCTGTTATAACAAAGCAGCTAAATTTGCTACCAGCACTGCACACCAAGCTCACTACTGCCAAGCCTTAAAGCAACTAAACTGGCTACAGCTTAACAACTGCATAACTTACCCTCAGCTAGTTATGGCATAAAAAACTGATATATTTTCCTGAACAATGTCCTGCATTAAAAAAAATATATTATTGCCCTACACCCCCACAAGGAGCCTCTGTTCTGGTGATAAATTTCTATCAAGTACTACTAAGGCAAATAATTCATCGTCGGCCTCAGTATACTCCTGTTACACCTCCAGGCTCTGGTATACCATCCCTACACAAGTAAAATGATTAACAAACCTCCGAGCTATAAAATCCAGCTCAAACAATACCTCACCCAAATTTGATCATGCTCATGTTTATCACTAGGTTGAGACCTTTAGTAAAAGGACAAACTTCTTCTTGCTTATTGCAAACTTTTTGTCCTCCTGTACTTGAATCATTACCTGCTAACAACCTTCCCTCCTGCACTAGAATCAATACATCCCTTCCTTCCCTCCCCTTAAACAACAAGTCTCATCTTGCTCTTTTTCTAACTGCCCCCAACCACCACTCTACTCCTCTCATGCATCCCTTGTATACCTAAGTTATAAACATTCTAGATACACCAATTTATAAAAGGCAGCTTAAATAGAAAGAATCCTGTACCATGCTCTCTGTCTTATGCTATTACTACTATCCTCCTATACAAGACTAATATCTTCCATCCCCTCTTACATAATTTTATAACTTACTTCAATATATCTCTTGAATTCTTTATAAACCTATACAATACTACAATCTCCCTTCCTACAAAATTTTATAACTAACTTCATTACATATGTTAAACTCCTTGCAAGCCTTTCTTTACTGAAATGAAAGAACACTAACTAACCTACTCCAATCTTACAAACAACTTAAAAACACATGTAAAAAACTTATCACGAAAGATAAAAAGACAAAGATAAAAAATTATTCTTCACCTCCAAGTACTGCAGCCCTCATAATAACCCCCCAAAAATTTTGGTCCACTATCAATAAGATTTTCAATCCTACTACCCCTCCTACCCCCAACCCCTTATCTCACAATACTGCCACAGAAACAACTACCCTACTAAATAAGTACTTCATAGACACAATTCAAGGACTAACTCAACATTGCCCCACCCCCCACCTCTCTGCCCCACCTCACACACCTGCTTCCTCTAACACTTTCTCCTTTCATCCTGTTCCCATTTCCTTTATCAAATCCCAGTTGAACAAATTCAAACCCTGCTCTCCCTCTGTTGACAACCCCTCCACTTTCTTAAAATTGCTGCCAGCTCTATTGCCTACCCTATTTCTGTCCTTATAAATCACTGTATTACAGAGGCTCTTGTCCCTGATATATGGAAATCCTTTTACACAATCCCACTCCACAAGGGAGGTAACTCCACTGACCCCTCAAACTATCATCCCATAGCCATACTATCCCCACTATCCATGATACTTGAAAAATGCATTCACTCCCAGCTACTCAAACACTTGCTTCAAAATAATCTTCCAACTCCCTCCCAAACCAGTTTTAGACCTCACCACAGCACATCTACTGCACTTCTGTAATTTACTCAAACAGTGGCAGAAGCCCGTGATAACAACCTACTTCTCTCCTGTTTATTTCTTGATTCTCCAAAGCCTTTGATAGTCTCACATTCTAAACTGTTAACTAAACTTTCAGACCTTCACCTCTCTTCCCTCTCCATATCCTGGTTCTCTAGTTATTTATCTAACAGACTTCAATCTATGCACTGGCAAACCACCACCTCTCCTTTTCTGCCCATCTACACCGGAGTTCCCCAAGACTCTATCCTGGGTTCCCTCTTGTTCAACATTTTTACTAATAACTTACACTCTGTTACTAACTTATCAACCCTTTTACAATATGCTGATGACTCCACTGTCATAACCACAGCCAACATCATCCCTGAATTCCTTTCACATACCCAAGACACTTTCACTTCCATAGAGACCTGGCTCAATGACAACCAATTAATATTAAACCCCCAAAAAACTAAACTCTTGTTATTCCTTCCAAAAAACCTTGCACAACATAAAACCTCCTTCACCATTACCTCCCTCAACAACACCCTAATCAAACCTGAACCACATACCAAGTTACTTGGTGTTACCATCGATGACAAACTAAAATTTGACATACATATCAATTTATGCATAAAAAACTCACCAAAAACTTGGCCTATTATACCTTAATCACACGTTTCTTTCTAACTCCTCTAATCCCACCCTAGCCTTAACTCTCCTCATACCCAGTCTACTATATGCAGCCCCAGTCCTCACTAACGTTCAGTCTTTTCTTCTCAGCAAACTAGAACAAACCTACAATAAAATAGCTAAATTTGCTGCTAACCTCTCTGAAAATCCCATCACTGTCTTGCCCCCACATCTTTACAATGGCCGGAATTCACAAATCAACTTCTCCTTCCACAACTGGCTACAATCCACTCAATTCTATACAATCCTACATCCTGCCCCTCCATCTCTAATATTGTATCACAATATAACCCCCAATGACAACTCCACTCATCAGATAAACATCTGTTGGATATATACAAACCATCTAAAAACATTGGCAAGTCATTATATAAATTCTCATTTGCTCACTCCTGAACTCTCTTGCTTACAATATAAGAAGTATCCCACATAAATCACAATTCAAACTAGCACTCAAGCACTACCTACAGAATACCTGGTCCTGCCTCTGTGTATCTCCAGCCTGAATTCCTAAAACCTATTCCCTTTAAATATCATTGTTTTCCCTTTCTTCTCTTCTTATCCCTCTTCTGTAGAAAAACATCGACTGCTCCCACTAAGTGTAAATAACTCCATTCTTCTTCCCCTAATGGCACCTCCATGTTGTTGATAATGTGCATTATTTCATTTTTTACTAAAACCTGTACAAAACAACTTTAATTGTATTATCTTTGTTGTATTAACTTACTTTGAGATGTAATTCCTTTTTATATGGCTAAATTGTTTTTTATATTACTGATTTACTTTGTGTATGACTGTAAAGTGTAATTGGAGCTTTTCTCCACAGGTCTCCACTGAAAATGGGCCTTTGGCTCAGTTGGACCAACCCGGTTAACAAATGACAATAAGTAAAAAATAAAATAAACTTCTTTACAATAATGTTTCCCTTACGCAGTATCAATCCATTTACTTCTGCAAGATTTTACGGCTGGAACAACTGTATAGACTTATAATTGGTGATATCAATACTTTTCTGTATATACCTGTCTTGTAATTATGTTTATTGTTTCACGAGAAATGTAACTTGATTTTCTGAGATCTGTCTGAAATTCACTTATTAATATAAATGTACTGTGGCAGAGCTTTTCTCCTCAGGCCTCTGCTGAAAATGGGCTCTGCCCAGTCAGACTTTCCTGGTCAACAAAGACAAATAAATAAATAAAAATGGTAGCATTATTATTTGTATTTGTATTGTATTACATGAAGCCACATACAATATACAGCAACATAATAAACATATCTATTGAAACTAGTGGTAGTGTTTGTGTTTAAAAGTGATATTTTCAGGCATTTGACATGCACAGAGAAATTTAGAGAAAATAAGAATTTTCACACAAAAGTTTAAAATGCAACTATTTATTTACCCATTGCATAAATGAATGTCCAATATGTTGTTGAAAAAAATGTAATGCAAAATAAAACCACTTTTGCATAAGCAGAGACCAAATGTAAAAAAAATAGTTAGCACTGTTTGAAATAAGATAGCATTCAAGCAATTAAAGTAAAATTCTTCAACAGGAAACTCAAGGTGGAAGGAATGGCACATTATCAGTAATAGTAATGAAGCACCATTATAAAAGCAGCCTATTGGTTCAGGCCCTCAGAATTGAAAGTGTATTTCTGTGTTTCTTTACACCTGAGTCCTATACAGGCATTGCACTATAGTTCTATAATGCATTGTTAATTCAAACTAACAATATTGTTTTTGTTCAGGTTATCTCAACAATACAGTGGTTTGTACTGAATACGTGTCAGATAGGGCATTTGACCTGCTGTCCAATCAGTGAAAGAGGCAGTGTTAGAGCAATGGCTGCCTGAATAGTGATCCCCCTTGGGCAGTTCTACCCTCAGCTCCATGTGGAAATGTGGAATTTCTGAAGGAGAAGAAGCCATGGACATTGCCTGATTAAGAGCAGGCTTAATGGTAGATGGTAACCTAGAACAAATATTTGCATGTTTAGCACTGGCACCAGGCCAGTGTGGTATATATACAATGCATTAATTGTAAGGTTAGCATTTTCTTTTTGGTCAACAGCTGCTATAGAAGCATTTCAATGGTTATAGCAGTCAGGGCCCCTTTATCTGTAATTGCTGCATATAGTGTCAGGAATTCTTCACTCATTGAGCAATAACACAGATTTATCACATGGTTTCAGTGTTATCTGTCTACATACCTAATACAGCTGAGTAATGCAGCAGAAAGTAATGTCAGTCTTCAAACCATGCAGCAAAATTTAAAAGACCACAACAAGGGAATGCAATACATTATAACATATTCAGCATATGCAGTTTGGTTTGAGCAAAGTACAAAGACCAAATGGAAGATTTCATCTGCTGTCTAGCCTAGGTAACTGCTGTACCTTTGATCATAGTGCTTTCTGGAATGAGTAAAAATCCCTGCCACCACTGTTACTGTCACACAACAACCAAACACATACATATACATACTCATATTCAGATACATCCACATGTTTGTATATTCTCATAACTAAGAATACGGTTTAATCAATTCTGTTTATTCAACCACAGAAATAAAGAAAACAAGAGAGATTGGATAGATAGTGTAAATTGCAACTACATTAAGTTAGTAAAAGTATTTGTAGTGTATAGTGGCCAAAACATTTAAGGTGGTTTAATCATATAACTACAAGAACAGACAAGGTTATTGAGATAGTGTTCTTTTAGTGCAAATTTAAATATTTTTAAAGAGTCTAGTTGAATAATAGAGAGAGGGAGCGCATTTCAAAGTATGGCAATAGCATGGGAATAGAGACATTGTCCAGCTCTTTTGATGGGTTTAGTTATGGTTAAGAGTTGTTTGTTAGAGGGCCTAAGATGATGAGTATGTGTGTGTTTATATTATAGTTTGAAGGGATGTGCAGTAGTTTGGATTATTTAGTAGTTTGTCGGTGAGAGTAAGTTGGGAGTAATGCAGGTAATGAGGGAACTCAAACCAGTTTATAGATTTAATGGCCAGGCAATGATGTGTGCAAGTTGGCATGTTGGAGACAAACATGGCAATTTTATAGTAGCACGACTGCAGTTTGTTCAGGAGAGATGTGTGTAGGTTAGTGAAAAAGGGGCAACCATAGAGGAGGGAGGGTAGAAGTAGACTGTTAGCTAGTTTCAACTTGGTAGACGTGTCCAAATGCCTATAGAGTTTGCCAAGCTTAAAATGGGTCTTTTTGATTTGGCTGAGTTTATGATTCTCAAAGGATAGTTTGTCATCAATTGTGATCCAAGTAGTTTGGCTGTTTTTACAATTTCAATTTCCATATTGTTTTGAGAGAATATTTTAAAGTCTGGAGTTAGAAGTTTGGTTGTGGAGAGTAAAAATTTAGATTTTTTTGGGGTTAAGTAGCAGTTGAGCTTCGTTAAGCCAGGATTCGATGGAAGTAAATGCATTTTGTGTTAACTTTAGGAGATATGAGGTGTTGTTAGAGGATGTAATTATTGTTGAATCATCCGCGTATTGAATGAGTGCACTTTGCAGGGGTGCTTTATGGAGATAATTAATAAATATGTTAAAAAGCAAGGGCCCAAGAATAGGCCATTGGGGAATGCCTGTGTTGTTGAGTAGGTAATCAGATTGCTAACTTTGCTATTTAACAGATTGTTTTCTGTTGTGTAGATAGTTATGGAACCAGGTTAGAGTGTGTGGGGAGCAGTTTATGGCCTCAAGTTGTAAAAGTAGTTTTGAGTGAGACACTGTATCAAAAGCATTTGATAGGTCTAGTAGGATCACTGATGTTAGTAGGCCTGCATCAAGAGCTTTGTATACAGTGTTGGTAAATGACAGTAAGGCTGTTGTGCTGTGTGCTGGCCGAAAACCATGTTGGGTGGGTGCGAGTAGGTTATAGTCTGTGAGATGTTTTAGCAATTGAAAATGAATACACTTTTAGATCAATGCATGTCTTTTTAATTGGCTAGGTTCTTCAGTGGTTTCCTGGACTGCATACCTAATAACTATCCATGAACCTATGAATTGCAGCCATTATTCACATTGGGCTGCTGTTCTTTCAAAGGTCCCTCAGGGGTCTATTTTAGTTTTGACACTTCAGCATAGCGTTCTCTTTTCTGACTGCATATAGTCTGGCAGTTGGCTTAGAGGATTAAGGAGCTATTACTGAGCTATTTCCAGTGGTGCAGTGATATAAAGTTTGATTCCCTCAGTCTCCATTGCCCAAATGCATGACTCTGAGCAAGTCACTCAACCAGACACCACTCCTAGGCTGAATCTAAAGATGGTCCATAGAGATCAGTGCTCTAACCAGAAAAGTCAATAGAAATAAATAAAATAAAATAAAATTATTTGGACTGACAAATACACAGATGATATCAACTTAAGATTAGTTATTACTGATGACACTGATTATAATATGCTAATTAACTACGTTTCTAGTATAGGAAAATGGAAAGTAGGAATGAGTTTGACATTAGTTTTAGTAAATGCCGTTCCATGACTTTTGGGAGCCTTTAACTCAATCTTGAAATCTTATTAGGGAACACTTCTTTTGGGAGTTTTTCCTTATATAAAGATCTTGGTATCTACTTCAATCCCAAACTGAATTTTAAAGCCAGTGCTTGGTGGTCTGATTGCCTTATATGTGTGAGATCAGATTTTAGTTACTTTCAATCTAGATCTTTTGATTTACTTACAAAATTATTTGTAAATTATGTTAAGCCAATTACTGAGTCAAATGTCATGTTTTGCTCCTATTCTAAGGGTGATTTATAGAGTTCATAGATTAGTACTAGGCTAATTACCCTTGTGGGCCATTTCAAGCCTAGCCAGCTACTCCATGTGAGAATCAAACCCTGCACTTTGTGTTCATAAGGTAAACACCTTAACCATTATGCCATCCTCCCACCCTTTTATTTATTTAATTATCCTCAAGGGAGTACAAAGAAAATGCATTTAATATCTGCATGATAGTCATGATCTTAACTATTATGACAGACTTTGACTCTTGGGCTTATTTCCCATTCAACACCACTTTATAAGAGGCAGATTATACTTAGGGTTCAAAGCTTTACATAACGAGGAGCTAAGTATCTTGTTGGTTTTGAAGTTAACTTAATTGGAAAACTTTCTATGAGATAATAATCTTTGTTACCATTTTGCTTGTTACAGAACTGTACGATGTTTCAAATTCACTTGCTACAACATTGCTCATTTATAAAATAAACTCCTAGTTCATATATGTAACTCTAGCTCTTTGAATACATTTAAGATGCTTTACAACCCACCTTTTAACTACGGTATTTACATTTTCTGTCTTATCTAGTTCCTTCTCTCACTTCAATTTCTCTGAATTTTTAAGCACTAATTGCATGATCTATTATCAGTCTGATAAACCCACCTATACACCTGTTCAAGTGCTCAGGGATCTACATCTACTAATGCATAACTATCTTTTATACTGTAATAGTTGCCTCTTCTTTCACGGGAATGTCAACTGATTAGCAAATTTATGAGTAATTTTAATGTATATTTAATGTCTGTTCATGTATATTACTGAATGCCTGTTTAAAAATGCTATATGTTGGAGCTTTTCTCCACAGGCCTCCACTGAAAAGGGTATTTGACTAAACCCAATTAGACAAGCCCAGTAAACAAAAAGCAAAATCAAATAAAATATGTCACTACATTCTTGGGTTGGCCATTTAGTGTAGTCTGAAAATATGAAATCTGTATCCGAACATGGTCTCTGACTTGAACACAGCTATGAACATCTCTGCTGTTGCTCTGCTAAGATAAAAACTAAGTACTAACTGCAGCTCCAGGAATGAATATGAATAGTATTATGAAACAATTCATGTTAAACCAAGGAGTTTGATGGCTCATGGCATGACGCACTGACTTCTCACCTGTGTACGCTGTCACTTGCAGAGGTGAAAATACTCAAGTGAATTTTTTAGGACTTAAGAAATCCTTGAAAGGTCATTAAAGCATATTTCTGAATCAGTAAACAGAATGCAATGCAGGACTATGCACTAGAACAAGTGCTTTTAAACCTTTTGCAGTGAGACATTCAGCCCTGTTGTCACAGGTATTAAGCAAAAGGAACTGCTAAACTCCAGCATAAATGGAATCAGTGCAATGGATGTCAAGACCTGCTTATAATGACATCATCCTCAGATGGCTTCCTTTAATGGCCTCTGAATGGCAGTAGTCAGAAGGCTTCCTTTAATGGCCTCTGAATAGCAGTAGTTAGATTTTCCATCAGATACACAACTTCTATGTCAATACTTTATTGGACTATATGCTTCTGAGTACTATAATTTGAAAATGTATTAAAATATTCAGATTGTCCTGAAATGGTAAACTCATGTGCTGAGGTTTTGTATATTCTCTCTGAGACTTCTGCCACAATGTCTTATGTGACTACATTGGATCTAAAGTAAGCTGTCAGTAGTTGTGCTCAGTATATTTTATTTCCAACTAATGTAGTAGTACTCCTTAATCAATGCAGTAGCAGGTTTAACAAATCCATTTTCTGAATATGGCACTGTGAGTCTCCCTCAGTGTACAGAAAGGTAATTAAGCCTCCTGTAGATATCAGATTAGTACTTTCGACCTTTGCACACAAAAAGCATATGCTGCACTATAATGAAATTGTCTGACCTCCACCCACACAGTATATGTACACACACACACGCACACGCGCACACGTGCACACACACACACACACACACACACACACACACACACACACACACACACACACACACACACACACACACACATGCACACACACACTAAACAAAATTAATTTAGTCCATCCCTTTTTTGCTACTGATTTCAAGTCAGATGCATATACATGCTATCTATTATCCTTCCACATATAGCATGTTCTCATATTAAAAAAAGCTAGACAGTTAACATTTTAATAAACAATATTTCCAGAATTGCTTTAACCACCCTTGCATCAAGCTCAGACCTCCACAGTAAGGCTGCCTAAGTATTTGAGAACTAGCAGTGCAAGTTATGGCATGTGTTTCAAGGCCAGGCTGTAATGCTCTGAAACTTGATATCATCACTCTGGAACCTATTCATAGAGGCAGTAATTTGCTGTCTGCAGGCAGACGTAGACATTATTCAGTTTTCAGCTTTGTGTCATAGTGTGACAATGATGTTCAAGAAGATGGCGTTGAGAATGAAGAAATGGAGGAGGAATGTAGCTTTCCAACATCCAGTCACAACCATGAAGTCAGACATTTGGACACTTGGTCATATATCTTAAATAATGTAGACCATTTATCCCATTTATTTCATGAATCATTTAGACATCATTTTACAAATAGCCTCATTCAAGTCTAGGATGACAAGGGGTTTCAAGAAATGTCATCCATGGGCTTCATATCTGGGTGTGTCCATTTCTGTTAGCACTATAAATGTATTAAACAGACATGGGAATGACAGCACTGTAGTGGCTGTCATATCAGCATTTCTGTCCCAGGTTTACAGGACATACATTTTTCTGACTAATCAAAACATGTTTTCAGAGGAATTTGTCATTGAAAAAAACTGCAATGGTAGTCTTTTCACCAATGCAAAGTAAAATAGATGGACACTGTGAATATAGATAATGTGCTAGTCGAGACGGTTTAGGGGAGCTGGAGTTTAAAAAGTGAAAGAAATGTCTAAAAGCCCCATTTAAAGAAAGAGGAATTCATTTTTGCAAAGTAGAGTTTTCAAATACAAAATATTTACAACAAATTTTGTATAAAACCATCAAAAACATCAAATTATTTATATAACTAATGCCGAAGTTGAAGGCATTAGTTAGATAAATAATTTGATGTTTTTGATGGTTTTATACAAAATTCCTTTTTCTTTAAAGGTGGCTTTTAGAAGGGGGCTTGGCTATCACATAACATATTCCACCATTTTGAAAGTAGTATAAAAACTGGGACTTTAACAAATGGATTTATCTGATGAATTTTTGAATGTTTTAAAATGAAGTGCGCATCTTGTGTTTTGGAGTAAAATGTTTTCTATGGCTTTCCTGAGCTTTTAGCATTTTTTTCTGTGAATTCTTGATTTTATCAGCATTTGCTGGTGTTGTTTGGTTTGTTTTTATAATACTATGGCTGTAGGTGGGCTGGCAGGGTTGCAGCCCTTATTCAATATAGTGGATGTGAATGAACTTTAGCGTGCTATTGAAAATCTTATATTTTTAATCCAACAGTTGTCTCAATGCTTTGAGGATATTTCCAACAGTGCTAACCTTTCAAATAGCAGAAAGGAGGCTGAGCTTTTACCTGCCCTTCAGGTGAGGAGGGATACTAGTACATCTAACCCATGGACTAGTAATTTTTTTGTCCTCTCCTACTCTTTAACCTCATACAAGTGGAAATATTGCTAGCAGTAACCCTCCTGTTTCACAGGAATGGTTGCAGTCCAATTTCAACTTTACAGAGACTCACAAAAGAAACACTGCTACCCTCATGGATTGATTGAGTGAGTATGGCTGCAAAATGTTAAAAGTAAAAACGCTACAGCATATATATATATATATATATATATATATATATATATGTATATACATATATAATATTCATATTTTTCTGAGTCAATTAAAGCTAATAGAGTGCTGAAGGGTCTCTGCATGTGGAGGTTACCTACTGGTTTAATAGCTGATTCACCGCTCCATAAAGACCTGATAGCAATGTTTGACTGGCATGGATGTGAATACATGAAGCATTAATAAAATGTAACTGTAAACTAACTGATGAACTGCTAACAGAAATTGATATATTGGATAATGTAATAACACATGATTTTTAATTTAAGCAGTATACATATGAATATGCTCATATTTTTATAACATTAACAAGCATATTCAAGTTATTCGCAACAGAAAAACTAATAAATTAGAATGTGATAGGTGTGACTATCAAAATAATAAACCCTACCCTATTTTCTGAACATTCCAGGCTTGGGGAAGGAAGTTTTCTAATTTTTCAGCCACTAGTACTTTTAATTCTCATCAGACAATTTCTGATCAGGAACAGCATCAAACAACAGAAGGGGGTAATAACCAATGCACCACTGACCCTTTAGAGTACCCCCAGTCGCTCCAGAAGAATAAAGGAAGGAACCATTACAGCCAATGGCATGGCTGGAACTTGACACAACCTCCACAGAGGGGCTGTCCATGTTGGCAGAATCATGGACAGAAAACCAGGAATTGGAAATAAACCAAGGGGACATTTTTTCTGATAAGATTCTAGCTACTTAACGAATTGTTACTAATGCTAAAAAAGATTTTAAAGTATATAATTTTTCAAACTTTCCTACACACACAAAATGTAGTGATCTTTTTGCAAGATGTCTAACATTTGTACTAACAAAAAAGCACATATAGCATATGTGTTAATGGATCTAAAGAAATATGTGAGGAAGCTATTTTAATGAAATGCCTACAGCCATGACAGGGCTGGGAATTTCAAGCACAAAAAATAACCCTTTATACATTCCACACTTCAAATATTTGAGAAACTGTGTGAGCTTGATATATGCAATTCCCCAAGACTGAAGTGTAATGATTATAATAGAGGGACAGTAAGCAATATGTCAGCTGCTGAATGTGGTTTATTAAGAAATATGAGAAATAGTAATTTACCTGTTATGAAGCTGGATGGGGGGATTGCAGTTATGGGTAAGAGTGATTATATAAATAGAATGAACATGATGGTATCTAAAGATGCATATAGTAATGTTTCTTTAACTGAAGTAAACACAGCATATAGAAGAATAAGAGGGGAGTTGAATGACATGTTTATAGAACAACAGATAAATATTGATGAGTTTAATTATTTGAATGTGGTTACCCCCACAGTTCCCATTTTTTCTGGCACTTCAAAAATTCATAAATGCATGCAAAATCCCTCTATGTGTCCTACAGTCAATGCCTGAGGCTCGATTACACATCCATGCACAAAATTCTTGGATGAAAAATTGAAACATTTCATTTTCCAAGAGGCCCATGTTTGTAAGGATTCTTGACATTTTTGGAATTAATTAATAGCCTAGAATATAAGGAGAGTTATATATTTATGATCATCAATGTTAAGGATCTATATACTGTGATACCCCACTGCTTAGCCCTAGAATGGTTTACTGAATTTTTAAAGGACAAAGGAATACCACAGGATAAAATTAATTACAATGAAAGTTTGCTGGATATTGTACTGAGAAACAGTTTCTTTATATTTGAAGGAAAATATTGTCTTCAGTGCAAAGGGGTAACAATGGGGTCCTATTTGCTAATATCGTAATGATCGAATCGGAAAATAAATTTTTATTTAATAGCAGTTATAAGGTGTTTTGTGGGAGGAGGAGAGGGTTGGTAAGTATAAGTGTAGGGAACAAGTGCTTACAACAGATGAAGATAGTCTACTTAGGTCAAGTAGAGATGATCTTTTAGTTAATAAAGTACGCTGATTAGATGAAGAGTGTAGGTAGCCCAAATAGTTTAAAGTTTACAGTTTAACCGCCCTAGTGTGGCTGTAGTGTGCAACAGCTAAAGTAAGCTAAACCCAGCATCAAGCGCAAACTTAGCTGCTTTTATATCAGGGGCTGAAAGAAGCGAAACCAAAAACTGGACCAACAGGGTGCTGCTCATGCTTTCCCACTCCCACTGGTAAGCAGGAACTTCTCTCTGTGTTCAAATTAGGTAAGATTCAGTAACAGGAACTGCAAACAAAGCCCCAGGATCAGCAAAGCTCTGAAACTGACTATTCTCACAAAACATGGACCAACGCTCTCTCAATGCTTCCCACTCCCAAAGTAAACAACTTCCTCTGTTCCCAAATTAGGTAAAAGATTCAGTAACAGGGAACTGCAAAACAAGCCCAGATCAGCAAAGCTGAAACTGGACTATTCTAGCTTAGTAAACAGATACAGTAAACTATATAAATGCTAAATCTATCATCAGCCTACACACACAAACAATTTGCAACAGTTAGATTTAAAAGTAACAAAATTGAGAAACAAGTGCAAAAACAGAATAAATGCAGAAAAACGTTTTAGCTGCTTTTTATATCAGGGGGCTGAAAGAGTTCCTGCAAACTTTATTTATGATATCTGGATGATATCTTTGTTGTATGGGATGATAGTAAAGAAAGAATAACAACTTTTACAGAATATATAAATACTACAACACATTTTTTGCACTTTATATATGAAGTGAATGAGGTGAATATAGCTTATTTCGATATTTGGCTATGTGAGGATCTTATAAATAGAAGATTTACATTTCATATTTTTAGAAAAGCACCACATTTGAATGCCTTCTTATACTTTACCAGTGCCTACCCAATATACAGAAGAAGGCAGTTGTAAAAGGGCAATTTGTAGTTGTGGCATGAATAGTTACACTCGACAGTGACTTCTGGGATGAAAGCATGCTCCTAAAAGGAATGTTTAATACTAGAGGATATCCAAATGACTTTGTAGAAAATCTGATGTATGAAGTAATGAATAAAAGAGAACGTGGTTATTTCATGCCTACGCTGCATTCCTAGTCAGAAGATGTAGTTAGAATAACAAGGATGCAGGACACATGTATAAGTAATGGAAATGTGGCTAACAATAACAATAAATGTTACAAGAATGCATTCATTACTATGTATAATGCAGATAGTCAGTTTATTAGATATGTCCTTGAAAAAAAAAAACTGATCAGTCCTTAAGGAAGACAGGCAAATAACCCAGAAATTAAGCGAGAAACCAGCTGTGGTGTAGAGAAAAGGTAGAAACATGAAAAATATTTTGGACTGTTTTCAAAGGCTATAAGTAGTAGTAAAAAAAGAATGAGCATGGACAAGTATGGAAGATGCACTTATTGTAAATACATTCTAGAAAGTGAACAATTCAGTATTAATTCACAGTTATTTAAGCTGTCGGGAAATTACAACTGTGATACTGCTGGGGTGGTGTATGTGGCTGTGTGTCAGTTTTGCCCTGGGTTTTAAATAGGCAAGACTGAAAGAAAGTTAAAAGATAGGGTGTACAAACAGCTATATGACACTAAGAAGAAGAAATATACAAACATATTCAAGAGTATCTGGGACATGATTTTAAATTCACCATCAGTCTAGAGAAAGTGACCCCAAGTATAAGAGGAGGGCCTTGGTCTTTCCTATAAAAAAAGAGCTGTACTAGCAGTTCCGCTTTAATGCAGGGATCTGCCAGGTCTAAATGAAGAAACATCAATTGCATGTTTTTTGAAGTTGAAGACATTAGTTAGATAAATAATTTGATTTTTTATGTTTTTATACAAAATTTGTTTTTTAATGTAACATGTAAAATTGTTGTAAATGTCTTGTGTTTAAAAGCTCTACTTTGCAAAAATTAATTCCTGTTTCTTTAAATATGGCTTTTAGAACGGGGCTTGACCATCACATGACATATTCCACCATTCTGAAAGTAGTACAAAAAGTAGGAATTTAACAAATGCAGTTATCTGATGAAGTTTTAAAACAAAAGCGCTCATACTGTGTTTTGGAATAAAACGTTTTCTACGGCTATACTGAGCTTTTAGTGTTTTTTTTTTCTGTGAATTCTTGGTTTTATCAGCATTTGTTGGGGTTGTTTTAGAATATCCAAATTGCACTTATTTCTTGGAGCCAACTAAGATGAAAGTACCAGCCTCAGGTATTCCATACGACCCTGCTCCAACAGGAATCAAAAGTCTTATTTAAGGGAATCAGAGGGGCTGTACTTCACACACAAAGGTTAAGATTTAGGAATGTTTACCTGGTAATCCTCTAAACCCCAAACTCCTGAAGTATGGCTTCAACATAACACATCCAACTCATCAGGTAAGTCTAGACACACGTTGTTTGCATACAGGAAAAACTTGTAGTTGACAGTACAGACCCTATAAGCCTTTATTGTAGATAATCACAAATTACATGTTAAAAGCTCAAGATGTAAGTTAAAGAGGACTGAGGAGATGAGCCATCCCTGTTTGTTAGCACAATATGTAGGGAAGAGAGGCCAGACTAATCGTAGTAATGAGGTTATGGTTTTTATCCATGATTTCCAATGCTAAATACATTTTTGGTAAATGATCATGAGTCATGCCCTCAGAATGAATCCAGTTTGATCAAGATGCAAAAAAGGGGCCAGGGTCTTGGTGAAACTGGCTGTTAGGATGGCCCTTAAAATTTTTTATTCATGGTTCAACACAGAGGTGGGTAAATAGGAACCAAGGTGCAGGGGGTCTTTACCAGGTTTCAGTATTAAATAAATGCCTGCTTGATGCCATGATGCTGGTGGCTTCTCACATCCCCCCAGAATGCTATTAAAGAGTGTTAATAACTGGGAAAAGATCCCATCCCCCCAAGCAAAGACCTCAGCAGAGAGCTCATTCAGATCTGGAGTCTTGTTGCTTGATGCCGATTTGATAGCATCTCATAGATCAGATAAGTCGGCTTGCTGACCAATACCAGTCACCACTACTGGCATGATAGAGGGTAATGTAATGGAGTTTAAAATTCTGCAACATCTGTTCCTCCTTCCCATCCAAAACCAGATCAGCTGCATACACATTAGCAAAATAAAGCACCAAAGACTACAAAATCTGGTATGGGGAGGTACACCACCCCCCCCCCCCGTCAAGTCTCTGGTTATACAAGCCTCTTTTGATACATCAGCTGGTGAAAATAACTCACAAAAAACTTCTGTTTTCTGAATGTTCATTGAAATATCTCAATTTTAGGACAACATTTAGCTTATTCCACTTTGTAATCAAGTGGGGTACTGATTTCTTGCTTAAGATAAATTGCTGTGGCTCTCAACTCCTCATCTTGAGAGGCTCCAGGAGTGATCTGGAGCTTCGACGTCTGATTTTGTAGCTCATTCAATTGAGCATGAGATCTTTTAATAACCAAGGATGTATGGGAATACAGGAACCCCTCAAGCATCCCTTAAAAGCATCCCACTGAGTGCTTATAGGCAAAGATTAATTGGGCTTTAGCAGACTAGATAATTTGCCTTTCAGTGTTTCCTGAGGGATTCCTTATCCAGAGAGAGATTTACCCTTATACAGAGGCATGGTCCAACAATGAAATAGGATCATAACTCAGCCCCTCTGCCATATACATATGGTTTGAAAAATAAGACACTTGCCTATTCTGGAATAACTGTGAAACTTGTAGAAGTAACATGTACACTTTGAACAAAGGAGGTTTATAAACAGATACAGGTCTCCCATGCCCATAATCTTACTATAAGCTCGCAGAATTTTTCCTATTGCCACGGTGTGAACCGCCCTTGGATCTGATAGTACCTCAACATGATGATAAACTGCATTCCACCACTCCCTTACCACCACCCCCCCACCATGGCCAAACTATCCAACCCTCTCCACACTCTCATCAATGAGACTAATTACTGGGGGCAGATGCCAGATTGAATATAAGATTCATCCTGTCCCACACAGTGAATCACTTAACAACCAGAAATCTGCCTTGTGGAGCAACCAACTGATCAAGCAATTGAAAAGAGTCAGACCTTACAATTCAGATCTCCACTCCCCATCTCTTGCCCAAAGGAAACAGACCTTGCAACTCAGATCTCCACTCCCCATCTCCTGCCCAAAGGATACATACCTTGCAACTCAGATCTCCACTCCCCATCTCCTGCCCAAAGGATACAGACCTTACAACTCAGATCACAACTCACCATCTCCTGTCCAAAGGATACAAAGCGTTGGCCAGCAGCAACATCTCTGGAAAAATTTTGTTCTGGTTAATTAGGTTAGTTTCCTGTAATAGAATGAAATGGGGCATTTGATTCCTTATCTTGGCTGTACCTCTAGCTCTTTTAATGGAGTGAGATAAACCTTTCACTTTCCAGTACAAACATATGACTTTAACCATCAATCAAAACCAAAGTTGCACAAAGTGTATTGTTGCCCAGTTAGCATATTTCAGTTATGTTTTGAGCATGAAAAACTGTCCACTGCCAAATACCCACAGATGATGCAAAAAAGCAAAGGAATAAAAGGTAACAATACAAAATCCAAATGAAAACATATAATACACACCCTACAACACTGAAGATAAACGGGATTACCATAAACCATGTATTTACAAAATCCAAACAGCTCCCACAATGGCGATAATACAACTTTACTGAGCATAACACAATGGGTAAAGGGAAAATGCACCCTTCAAAGTATGACTGCAAGAAAGGAACAGTACCTCTCACAGTGACACAGCCAACAACTGCATTCTAGTGTATAATAAACCATCCTCTAACTCCTATAAGATTTCGAAATAAGACAGCGGTCCAGGGAATTAAATAGTGTGGGAAGAAATAGCCAGGGAATTGTTATGGCTAGGCTTGTATAGGCCCTAGGGCTGATAGTCTAGTACCAATTTATGAACCTATGAACCTAAGACAGTAATAATTTTACAATGCAATAGGCCAACAAACTGTCCATTAAACAACATTATTGTAAGTACTGAATAGCACTATAGCAGTTTAAATTTCGCTGTCCAGTAGTTCAAAAACTCCACTTGATGGCTCTCAACCATCAGTGGTCACTACTAATAACATCAGGTCTGCCTGCATTTTGTCCAGTGTACCAGATCAATGACTCACGAATAACCAGTGTTTGAAAATAGGAAAATAATTTATGCTGTCCTAAAGAGGCCTGATTGTTAGCAGGTGGACATTTGGATCCAGAAGATTAATTTGCTGCTGGTTGGTTGGAGGCTCATTTAAGCCTTTGATTAGCATTGTCTGACAGTATGACGTTATGAGGGTCACCAGATAGTCAATCCTTTAGCTGAGCAGGATGCAAGAGACAGAACCTCTACTTGTTAGCCCTACAGATCCTAGTAGCATACCTAAAAGCCCTCTTTTCATGGTCTCAGGTTTTTAAACATCATCAGCAAATACCCAGGATCCAGTCACCATAATTATTTTATGTCTGCCACAGAAATAACAGTATCCTTTCTTTGTGGAAGAATGTAGAAAGTTTTACAAGTACTGGTTGGAGAATGGGTGTGCAAGCTGCAGCAGATGTAAAAATCTTATATACCCTTTCAGTTAAATTATCTGAATGGCTAAGGCCAGTCCACTCAAGAATTCTCTCTTTCATGTAACATATACAGTCCTTTTTATCCAGGTATTCTAGAATCCTAGTAAAATGAAAGTACAGTTGTATAAATTAAATTTACCATGACAGTAGATGTTTGAATGACCTCTGCCTCAGTAGCCTATATGAGTTATATCTTGCCAATGATATAACAGATGACCAGCTTCTAAAGCTGCACATGAAACAGTCAGGCAGCTTGAGGTGAGCTGACTAAAATACAAGTTTGGGCATGAACCCCTTCATAGCTTGCCTGCTTGCAGACAGAGGGGAGGCTGAATACTGAAAGGACAATAAAAAATAAATTTCCACACTCTGGCATAAAAAAACACACAAAAAAGGGGGGTGGAGGGAGGGAGCAGATACTGAGGCAGTGATCATGCAAACAACTAATGTTATGGTAACTTTAACTTACACATCTGTATTATGTTCATCATATTGATTACTGCTGCAATAGCCTTAGCTATATGGGTAGACTACCTTAGCTAACTAAATTAAGGAGGTGGAAGGAGAAGAGTCCAGAACTCCCTAGAGAATGGTCCTAGCAAAGATTGATCTGGACCTAGAGAAGGAATTAAGATTATAATGCTTTGTAAAAGTATGTACAGTGAACCAAGCAACAGCTTCTAGAATACTTCTAGAATCCAGCCTGTTACAAAAAGCCATAGATGAAGCCAAGGCCCTGATAGAGTGGGCCTTGAACCTGTCTGGAATAGTTTTGTTTTAATGATCATAACAAACGTTAATAGCTTAAGGCAACCATTTGGAAATACTCTGTTTTGACTCAGATTGTCCCTTCTTCTTACCTTCACAAGAAATGACAATTGATTAAAAAATCTTAAAGGCTTAGTTTTGTCAAGATAGTACCTGAGTTGTCTGTGGACATCCAAGTTATGGATTATCCTTTCTCCCTCATTTTATGGTTCAGGAAAGAAAATGTGGAGATGGATGGTTTGGCTTAAAGTAAAATCAGATATCAATTTAGGCATAAAGGAAGGGTTAATTCTCAAAGAAACACTGTTCTTAAGGAAAATGAGATAGGGTTGACTCATCATAAGAGCTTGCAATTCAGATACCCTTCTTGCAGAGGTCAGAGTAATCAGTAAAACTGTTTTCCATGTTAAAAACCTCAGGTTCGCCAGATTAACTGATTCAAATGGAGCAAGTGTTAACTTGTCTAACACAAAATTAGGATCCCAAGGAGGGGACACCGGTTTTGCTAGAGGTCTCTTATGCAAAACACCTTTCAAGAACATTTTGTTATGAGACTGCATTGGAAGAGGAGGATCCATGGATAGACATGCTGAAATGCCTGATAAATAAACCATAGAGAGGAATAAAAAAGACCATAGGATAGTAGCTCACACAGATATTGTAGATCCAAACAAAAAGTAGCCCTAATGAGTGCTGGTAATATTGCTGGCACCAACTAGAAAATCTTTTCCATTTGCTAATATATATAATTTTCTAGTAGCAGGATTTCTTGCCTGCATTAGTACCTGCTGCAATTCCTCAACAAACTGGTATCAAAAAGGAATCAAGACCATATCATCTAAGTAGTCAAGTGAAGTTGATTAATGTTTGAATGTATCAAACACTAACTGTTTTGGAGTGAGGAGGGAGAAGGGGACACTAGAATCTAAGGATATCTGTTGTCAGCACCAAAAGATATCTCTTCTGACAAACACTAGCACTAAAATTTATGTGCACAGATCTAGTCTGTGAGGAAGCTTGTAGTGATTGCCCCTGGCCATTTTCAAAAGAAAAGACAACAATGGTTGCCAGGGACAAAAGGGTGTCACCGTAATGATCTTTGGAGATTCCTTCTAAATCTTCAGAAGTACACTGGATGTTGTTTGAGGACTTTCCAAGATGCCTACACAGTGATCAACAGCTTAACTTAAGTTCTTCCAGTGTGAAAACAGAAACTGAAAGATAAGGGCTAGGAACTCTATCACTATTAGTAAATTCAGTTACTGGCTAGTAAGTACACTGCCCAGATGCCAGTAAAGAAGAAAATCAACTAGAATAGGTGAAGAGAAAACGCACTGATAGGGAAGAATCCTGCAGCTGTTCAGCAAAAAGCAGTTCAAGCTCCAGCTTTCATTCAAGGCATAGCTTCCAGTAATCTATAAGAAAAAAATAAGTCAAATGTGCTCAGAGCTGATTAAAATAAACAAAACACTGAATGAGTATATCAACTCAAATAATAAGAGGCTGCAAACAATGAAGAATCTTTAAACATATATTAAGATGAGCTGATAAAACTGCAAAACTCAGATGATGAAATGAAGAAAAGGCTGGCTGGATATGAGACTGTTAAAGAAGAGATGGGGTAGGAGGTTGGTATAATGGTTAAGGTGTTTGGCTTACAGACACAAGGTGCAGAGTTTGATTCTCACATGGCGTAATTGGGCTAAGCTTAAAATGATCCATAATGGCAGTTAGCCTAGTACTAACCTATGAACCTTCACCTTCTCCAGATGTTTCAAAAAATGGTAGAATTAGAGGACAAAGTATGCAGGGAAAATATGAGATTTTCTGATGCAACAGAGAAACTAGAAGGAACATACTTTGTTAATTTTACAAAGGCACAAATAAGCAACTGAAATTGCATTCCACAACAAGAACTGTTAATTGAAAGGGCATATCATGTGTATGCTCCAAATCTGACCATGAGAAAGCCGCCAAGAGCTGTATTATGAATGATGCAAACCTACCAGCACAAAGAGTCGATCCTGGCAAAGGTGTGGCAAAAGTCCAAAGTATTAAAAGTTGGAGACAGTAGAGTGTTTGTGGAAAATGATTATTCACTGTGCACCAGGCAGAAAAGAAGCAAATTTATTCCAGCAATCAGCGAATGTAGAGAGGCAGGTGTTTACGGTAATCAGTGAATGTAGAGAGGCAGGTGTGTATTTTTCCTGGAGGATGAAAGTCATTTTTTGATGCAGAACAAGCTAAGGAGGAAATGCAAAAGTTCGTCCAACAAAAAGTGAGCTATCGAGCAGAAGGAGACTCTGCTTCTCATTCTTCAGATAATAAAGCACACAGAGAAACTTTGCCAGTAAAACTTTTTCCACTGTTCCAAAGGAAAATGCTTAATAGACAGAGAAAAGATCATGACTGTGAAATATGGATACATAAGCAAAAGTGGAAAGAGTGGATTTCTGTAGAATTTGTTAAATTTGTTGGCAACTGAAAGGCATTTAATTTACTTCACTTCATGTCATTAATGTTTGGTAGGACAGTGAGTGGACGGGAAGAGGAAGGAAGAAGGCAACTGTAAGTAAAACAATTTCTGTTTTTAACAGTATTTCCATGAGACTTTTCATGATATAAACTACGTTTTACAGTAAAGCATTTTAGTTGTTCTTGTATGTGAAAAAGATAATAAAGCAAACATATGCCTTCTTCTCTTTCTTTCTTTCTTTCTTTCTTTCTTTCTTTCTTTCTTTCATTTCTAATATTAAGAAAGACCCTTGCATTTATCCAGCAAGTTTTAGTGGAAGCAAGTAAATAAGAGAACACTAAATATAGTGAAAAGTTTTACTTTATCAATAAATGTTTCAGATGGTCTTTAGAATCTTGCAGCTGAGGACTACATTATGTCTTCTATGTTTCCATGGAGAGAAACTGATAGAAGGGTAATAAAAAGCCAGAACACTAGTTTCTTCAAGGCTAAAAATTAATGGTTTTTGAAAGCGTGTATGTTGTTTTTCACATCTTGGAGGGGGATAAGATAAAAAAACAGATAATTAGTGTAACTAGAAGCACAGGCAATAGCATTCATTTTAGCATGGAAGACTTCAATTTTAAGTTAGTTAAGGTCTGTGTAGCTGTCTATTTGAGAGGGGTATCAACCTGATAAACATTAGTGGGTGAATGTATCATCAAAGTTGGAAATAGACATTTAAAAAACCTTTCATATATAACAGGTGGGAATAATACTTCTTATCATAATGGTGACACTTTATCTTGGAATGTGAATGGTCTCACAGATACAAACAAAAAGGAAATAACATTTAATTATATTAAGAAATGCAGAATATAAATAGCAATGCTAAAAGAGACATGTTTGGAAACAAACGAGCATGTGAATTTGATAAAGAAAGGATTTCAGGATGGATATTCAGTGGAATATCAGGGACAAAGAGAAAGATACAAACTTATATTAATTCCTAGAGGAGCTCCAATAGTAATATAAGAGGAAAAAAAAGATAATATTTGCAGATTTGTGGTAGTAAGGTGCTACTGGCAAGGGATGATAATTATGCTGGCATGTATTTATGTTCCACCTACATCTGCTATTATGGAGCTTAAAAATTGGGAGAAATAATCAGCTTTCAGCAGAGAATATTACTTATAGGTAGATAATGGAATTTGATTTGTAACAATGAGGATGTATTTGGGGGGAGTCTAGAAGGGAAAATATAACAAAACAAGGTAGATTTATGAAGGAATTTATGGAAATATTTGGTATGGAACACATGAATTTAGTAGTAGGAACTCAGAGAGAATTTACATATTATTCCTCAAAGTAATACAACTGGGCTAGACTAGAGAGACATTATATTTTATGTGAACATGTGCATTTAATTGAACACTTTGAGACATATCCAATAACTATTTTGCATCATGTACCAATAATTACGAAGATAAAAATGCAGGGTAATGAAGTAGAAATTAGACACTGGCACGCCCAGTTGTTAAAACGAGAGGAATTTAAGGCATGGCTTGTGGAAATTTGAAGTCATAGCTAGTGAGTGTGATGAAATAAAAGTGGAGTTTAAAAATAAGTTAGAAATAAAAGGAAAAGTGATATAGTTAAGAAGTAACAAAAATTATTTAGAGTAACTGACAAAGGTTAAAGTATTACAGAATATTGGAAATCTCACAGAATAAGAAGAGTCACAACAGCAGAGTGCTAAAGAGAAAATAAGGGAATACCTGGATAATATGCATGAGTTTGGAAAGATTGCTTTTACCCAATTGTTTTTTGATAATAACACCAGAGCAGAGAAACTTTTGGCACAATGACTTAGGCAACAGAAAGTGGAAAGACTTGTTGCTGAACTTACGGAGCCTATAGCAAGAAAAATAACCAGAGATCCTATAGTATAGAGGTATTAGAGGTATTTCAGTAATTTTAGGAAATTGTGTATGATGCAGAGACGTGGGGAAATAAGGAAAAAGCAGAAATATAAATATTTATGGAAGAATGAAATATGCCAAAGTTGGAGGTAGAAGAGGCTGAACAATTAACAGTTAAGTTAGGAGGAGATGAAATAAAAGTGATGATGTATAACCAATCTGCTGGAAAGTCTCCAGGTATATATGATATTCCAGTAGATGTTTGCAAGCTAGGAGGGAAAAAAGTAATAAAAACCTGGAAGGTTTTGTCTAACTATATTTTAAAAAGAGGGGTTAGCACAAATATCTTGAAAAAAGCTGTGGTGGCTGTAATAGCTAAAGATGGTAAAGACCCATCAAATCTAACTTTATATAGCAAATTGCAATTTCATACCATAATTATGAAATGTTTATGTGTATAATTGCTAAAATAATGACAGAGGTGTTGCCAAAAGTAACAGATAAAGATCAATGTGGTTTTGTGGAGGGGAGGTAGACATTTGACAACATTAATAGAAAACTGATGATCCAGAGAGAAACAGAATGTAAGAAAATGCTGCTGCTGTTGGTGGATCTTGATGCAGAGAAAGCATTTGATAGAATGAACTGAGATTCTATGAGTAGGGCAATGGAAGCATTTGCATTTCCTGATACAATAATCAAGTTAATTAAAAGGATGTATGAGGGATCAGTGGCAAAAATCAAAGTGGGAGGGTTCCTATCTGATAAGTTGTGTATGAATGGGAAACTAGGCAGGGGTGTCCTCTTTCCCCTTTTTAATTGTGCTATATTTGGAACCATTGACAAAGACAATAAGGGACTCAGAAATTCAAGGATATATTTGGTGTGGCATTCAAGAAAATTTGGCTTTATTTGAGATGATATTATTTTGTACCTGATAAAACCAGAAAGTTGTGAAACATCCTGAAACATTTATGTTTTTTTTCCCATTGGTATATCAAATTATTGAGGATAAATCAAAGGATATAGCTCTATACTGGGTACCCACACATGACTTGGTTCAGCAATACCCATATTTATGGGGCATGATAAGGTGTTTAGAAGCATGGTTTAAAAAGGACACTGTTGTAGCAGCTAAAGATATGTGGGAAGAGACTAAACCAAAGGTAATGCAAAAACTGAGAAAGTGAAAGCTCTTTTCTATGGATATGGATAGTAAGATATAAGCAGTGAAAATGTTCTTAGCCCCTTATTTTTATATATGGGTCATACATATTTTTAATCAACCAGAGGTGAAGTTTTGGATAGCAATAAATAAAGAACTGAAGGATTTTATCTGGGAGAGGAAGAGGGTAACAGTCAAGTGAGATAAGTTGATCTTTCCAGTAGAACAAAGAGATTTAGAAGTAACTGATTTGAAGTAATATTTTAAAACACACAGTTAAGGCTCTAATATAACACAAACAGAAAGCTACAGTTCAAAGTGGAAACGGATGATGAAGCAGGGGAGTAATGAAGAAATAAGAAAGAGTGGGGCTTTGTATGCAGAACCTTAAGGAGAATAACAACAGCCATACTGCCATCTTTAGGTACTACAGCCACCACAGCTTTTTCCAGGATATTTGTGCTAACCCCTGTTTTTAAAACACTGCTGCTGCTAAATTAATAACTGAAAAAGTTCTACCATAAGAACACAGAGTAGCGAGGGAAAGGAAGGGGGAGAAATCGAATGCCATCATGGAAGTATCGAATAGAGTAAGCTATAAAGCAATTAAGAGAAGACGTTTCACTGTTAGAAGACTATAGAAGAGGGAATAGATCAACAAAAATACTAAGAAAGATAGATGTGATAAAAGCAATGCACAGTATTAGAACAGATCAGGATCTATCATGTACTATCGCAAATAAACTAAACATTTCAGCACAGGCAGAAAACATATAAGATACACAGATAAATATAAAGGAAAAGTACAAAATAAGCAATTTATTGATGACCCAAAACAGTTTTATAGAGAATTGGGAAACAATGTAAATGGAACTGAAAAACTGCCTAAAAAAGAGGAAATGGAAATAGACACATTTTAGAGAAGTATCTGTGAAAATCCTGTGGAACGTAACAAAGATGCTAAATGGATAGAAGAAGTAAAAGAAAGAATAAGAAGTTTAAAGGTGTAGGATATGAAATGGGATGAAGTAACAGCAGAGAGATTGAAACAGAGTTAAGAAATTGAAAAACCCCAGGCCCAGAAGCAGTACTTAACTTTTGGTTAAAAGTATTAACATCTTTGCACAAAGATATAGCCATGAGTAAGAACTATTTATATGCACACCCTGAACAGACACCAACCTGGCTAACAACAGGAAAAACAATGCTTGTACTTAAGAGTGAACCTGCAAGCTACCCTAAAAATTATAGACCGATAACTTGCCTTCCAACGACGTATAAACTATACACGGGAACTGATGCTGACAGAGTTTATAGTCATTTAGAAGAAAACTCAATTATGGCAGTAGAACAAAAGGGCAATAAAAGAAAGTCATATGGAGCAAATTATCATTTGTTGTTAAATAAAGTCATATTGGAGAACTGTAAAAAGAGGAAGAATTTAAGTATGGCATGGATTGACTATAAAAAAGCATTTGATAGTATTCCACATTCATAGATAAAACAGTGCTTTAAAATGTATAAGATACACCCTACAGTAATCTACTACATTACAGTGACCATGAAACAGTGGCAGACCACTTTGCAATTAAGCCATGATAAAGGACAGATTAATATCCCAGGGATAAAAATTAAGAGGGGGATATTCCAGGGTAACTCTCTGTCATGGTTGCTATTCTGCTCTGCTATTTACTTAACAGCTTAGGCCATGGCTACAATTTGGCTCCTAGAAAACAACAAAGTGTAAAGACTTTTCATCTTCTCTTTGACGATGATTTGAAACTGTATAGCTCATCAAATAAGGAACTGAAAGCACACGTGCAGGTTGTCAAAACTTTTTCAGATGATATAAAAATGTCACTTGGTCTTGATAAGTGTGCAAAAGCAACCTTTAAAGCAGGAAAACTGCAGCACCAGGAAAACATCAGTTTGGGACAATAATGTGATATACAATAACTTGAGCAAGAGGGAGTGTGTAAATATTTGGGAATTGGTGAAGAATCAACAATAAAACATGGACAAATGCGAATAAAACTCAGTAAGGAATACTTTAGAAGACTTAAATTAATTCTGAAAACAGCGTTGACAACTAGGAACAAAATCCAAGCTATAAACCAATTTGCTCCTCCTGTCCTAACTTACAGTTTTGGAATGATTGACTGGACCCAAAATGTATTGTATAGATTAGATAGGAAAACAAGAAAGATGCTTCATGTTGACCAAATGATTTATAAAAATCACTGTATACCAAGATTATATATTCCCCATTCCAAAGGAGGGATAGACTACCTTGAAATTGATTACATGTATAGATCTGCAATTGCGGGACTCCACACATATCTGTTGACCTCACAAGACCCAAATCTAGTGAAAGTTTTGAAACATGAGGAGAATAAATCAAAAATGAAATCAAACCAGAATCTTCAAAAAAATGAAAAAAAAAAAAAAAAAAAAAAAAAATAAAAAGGATATAAGGTGAAAAGAAAGCAATGAGAATGAGAAAACAAGAAAAAAGAAAAACAAAAAAAGTAAAAATAAAAAAAAGATGAAAAAAAAAATGAGAAAAAACAATGAATGGCAAAAATGAATGCCGAATTCAAACCAAGAGATGAAAGGTTAATATTGGCATATGAAAAGTAAAGAATGTAATGTAAATAAATTGGTTTACAAAATCCACAAGAGATGTGGGAGAACAAGATTTGTAAAGGTTTTTGGGAACGGAATTGAAAAATTTGTTACAATTTGTTACATACTGTGACATACTAATGGTGTATACTAAAAGGCATAAAGGCATGCAAGACATTGAAACTGTGGACTGGGGATTGTGCATAAGGCATGTATTGAATTAATGAAAAACAACTGGAGAACATGAAGAAAGAAACAATAGAGAAATGTTAGAAACATGGATCAGAAAGCATCTGAGAAAATAGAAAGATAAAAGTTAGAAAATCAGAAATTGTGTATAGTGGTCCATAGCAGTGAGTAAATTGGTCATTATTCACAGAAATTACATACAAGTATATCTTACATACACCATAAGTCTGCAGTCAAAAAATATAATGAAATCAGAAAACAGAGACAGAAAGAATGTGGAATAAAGATATTCAGAAAGTTCCAATAGTTGTAGGAGCAACACAGGTCTTATAAAGCAGAGTCTATAGTATAAATATAATCAAAATACGATAACGTAGTGGAGCAAAGATATGGCTACATATTGGGACAATTGTGGCTGGTGAAGAACACTGCTGGCTGACATGACACATGAAGTGAACAATGAATTTTCATTGAACTGAGACTTAGGAATGGGGTCATTTTAGTGTTTAATAGAAACCCAAAAGACTATAAATTAAAAAATATATTATTTTTCATAAGAAAAGCAGCATAAAAAATATAAATACTTTTCATAACTCTAAGGCTTGAAGGGGATGATAGATGATGATAGGGATGACTGCATTAGAGATAGAGAAAAGGAATGAGAGGAGGCTGGATTTTACTAAGGAGGGCTGGCAACAAAGGCAATAATTAGGGGGGGACAAATAATTAGAGAAGAAAATGTAAAAGAAAAGAAGAAAAAGGCCAAGAAGAGGAAGGGAGAGATTGCTAGCAGGGGCTTATATAGCTGAGGGCTAGACTAAGAGTAGTAGACAGAAGAGAAAGAGAAATGAAAGACTTGACTGGTGGTTGAGTTTTTAGTAAAAGAAGGAACTGACTAGAACTGAAAAATAAGTATAATTAGATAATTAGTAAATTAATAAAATAATAGGAAATAATCAGAGGGGGTCACAAAGAATAGAGGTGTAGATAGAGATTAAAAAGAAAAAAAAAGAAAATCAACAAAAAAACAAATGTACAAAAAAAAAAACAACAACAAACTCTAGGAATAGGGAATTTTGCCTCATTTTTTTTGCATAGGTTTTTTTATACCCAGAAACAGGGTGATACAGGGATAATCTGAACAAGGTCTGTACCTTGTCTACTTTGTAATGTTTTTTTTTGGTGTGTGCCAAAAAAAATTAAAAAAAAAACTAATTGTCTAAATAAACAAATTTGAACTACTAATATTGTAAGAGAGATAGATAGAAAGATTGATCTTTAGAAAAGTGTGAAAAGTGTAAAAGTAAAAAAGAGAAAATATGATATAAAAAAAACAAAAAAAATAAAAAATTTGGAAAAATGTGATGAGGTTTAAGATAAGGAAGGAATTAAAAATGTTCTTTCAGGATGGTTGATTATATTGTATAGAATGATATACCTGATTTTTAATGTTTGTAAATGTGAACTTGTAAATTTGGTTTGATTACATTTATATAAATGCAAGTCTGCCTTTGTCACAAGTGATTATTCAATAAATGTGTTTTAAAAAGTACCCTAGATATTAGTGGAAAGTATGGAAAAGCATACAAAACATTCCTGTCCAAGGAAAATAAAAGGCATCTGTCTTCCAGGCCTCTTTGCATGGAGTCCTGAAACAGAATCTTGCCAGTTGATTGTTCTTAGAGGAGGCAAAGAGAGAAATGAGAGGAGAATTTCATCAATTTGATCAAATCTTGCAGAGACCCACTCACCGTTTTCATTGGTTTTCATCTTTCCTGCCTGCCCTGATCCTGCTCAATTTGTCTATCAAACAATTTTGTTCTGATAGAATGTAGAATGTATGTAGAGAGAAGAGTAAGCTATAGCCCATATCCTATGAATATGAATAAAGAAATTATCCTGGTTCTGGTTCCCTTGCTTGTGTACCACATGACTCTGGTATTATCTGTCCTGGGGACAAAAGATGGCTCAGAGAATTGAGTGCCTTTGTCACAGCAAGCATCTCTTTGATATTTATGTGCCGGCATCTGTCCTTAATGTCCCATACCCTCTGCACTTTTATCCCCAAGCAAAGTCTGGAGCATCTGTGGTCACTGATTGCTGTGGAGCAGGGAGGGAGAAGGGAATACCTGGATTTAAGGATATCTGTTGTCTCCACCAAAAGATTACTCTTCTGACAAACCACAGCATTGGAATTTGTAAAGATAAAAGGTTTTGATGCTTGGAACAAAGAGATTAGATTCTAGATTCTACTGTATCTTTCTCTTCTTACCAGGGCTATCACAAGAGCCATAGATGCCCTGTGACCCCATATCCTGAGGTATTCCCTTGCAGTGACTGAAGTCTGAATGGCACCCTACAAATACATCTAGATAAAGATCTATTTTTTTCCTGTGGAAGAAAAGCTCTTTGAACTATGGAATCTATCAGACATCACAAGAACCCTATCCTGTGTGAAGGCATCAAGAAAGACTTTTGAATGTTTTCTTGGAATCCCAGCTTGTGTAAGAAATCTATCACCCAAGAGATAGATTCCTGACAGTTGTAAAAAGGCTGCAAAGATAAACAAGTTGTCTAAATATGGAAAAATATGGATACCCTGTTGCCTACAATAAGCTATAACTAGAGATAGACATTTTGTGATCACTGTTTGTGCAGTGGATAGTCCAAAGGGTAAGGCTGAAAACTGATAATGTGATGAAGACACGCAAAACCTTCAGAAACATCTGAAGTCAGGATGAATATGGACGTGATGATAAGCATCTTTTAAGTTTAGTGTTGACAGGAAACTTGAAAGAGGAGAAAACAGGTTTAAGAAAGAAAGATACAGAATTGGTCTGCAAACATTTTCTTTCATTGGTACTAGTAATATTTTTGAATAAAAACCCTTCCTAATTTGGGAAGGAGGGACTGGTTCTGTCACTCCATGGGATAACATATGATGATGAAGAACCACTAGAAAAAAAGCATGTGATTGGAACATGAAGAATGACTCCCTGGAAAGGAATAATTTACTCTTAATGCTATGTGCAACTTTGATGAATGATTTTCAGAATCCATTTATCTGAAACAATCTGTTGCCAAAGAGAAAATGGAGATTCCGACTTTCTGGAAGAAAAAGAATTGGGTCAGGGTAGGAGGGGACACAACATCTCCTGAGCATTCATTCAGACTTATTTGACTGTCCTTGGTTTTGGGAGGTTTGAGACTTCTTTTTGGAACCCCCATTGCCATTTTTTCTTAAATATCTGTTTACCTGTATTTTGTTGAGACTGTTTATTATGTTTTTGCCAAAATTGCATGAGAAATAAAAAAATCCCTAGAAGATTTTGAAAAAGGAGGGCTGGAAAATCTTACAGATTCCCCTGGATCGGCTTGCCCCTTTCATCACACTTTTTGATAACTTCTGCAGTAGAGGGGCAAGCAATAAATCTTTATCAAAAGAAGAAATTAAAATCTCATTTTTAGCATTATCTAGGTGGTTCTGTGAATGCAGCCATGCAAACCTCCGCCAAGCAATAGAAGTGGTCATAGCCTTAAAAGAAGTGTCAACTGAGTCATACATATACTGTAAACAGTAATGGACTGTGCAATAGAATAAACTAAGTTATTTACACGAAGAAATTGCAGATACAACATTCCTCATACTTTCACAATTTGTCAGAACAAATTCAAGATTCTGAAAATCAGAGTTGCAGAAGTATATACTTTCCCCATACCAGTCAATAATTTTCCCAACCTTATCAGAATTAATAGGATTGGAATTAACTAAGTGCTTAGCATCAGTGGAATCAACTAAAGCTATAGCTGCTGGGTCACATTTGGGAATAGCGTATACAAATTTATAGCACTGAGGAACTTTATACATCCTATTTGGCTCTTAGGGGCATATGGCTGGCTATCAGTAAAATTGCAGTCAGCAGCAGACATCCTCTAAAACAGACAGAACAGGAGGAATTGGTGTAGGTTCTGGAATATTCTTCTTAACAACTCCTAGTATTTTCTGAGAGACTGAGAAACCTCAGTGTTCTCCCACTGTAAACACTGGCACATTTTAGCAATAGTCTGAGAGAAAGAGAAACCCCAAAAGGGAGAATCGGAAACTGAGCTCTCCTCTGAGTCTGAATCAGAAATTTGAGAGAAAAAAACTGTATCTGTCCCTGCATCTTCCTGTTCAGATTCAGAATCTTGAATATCTTCAGGAAAAGAGAAATCCCTTTTTCTTTTTTCAGAAACTACTTTACAAGAAGGATGAATAGCCTGATTTAAACCTTGAGCCAGACCCAGTAATCTACTCTTATCTAGTGAAAGTTGAGGAGGAGTAGATACCTGCTTGTTTTTCTCTTTCTTTTTGCTAAGAAAAATGGGGCTAATAATGTTACTAATATCAGCAACAGCAGCAGCTTTCTGAGGGATGGGGACAGCAGTCTTGCACAACAGAGAAACATTCCCTGTTCACACTCCCAGGAACGACAAGAGTTAATAGGTTCACAGGTAAGTATGCTAGCTGCCCTTGTGGATCATTTTAAGCCTAGACAATTTCCATTAGTGAGAATCACCCCTTCCTTGTGAGATAAACACCATAACCTTTATGCTAACCCCTAACCTCAAAATGCAGATAGGTTTCTAGGTTAGCTGCCTTTGTGGACCATATGAAGCCTAGCTAATTTCCTTTCCAAGGGTGAGAATCAAACCCTGTACAATGAATTTGTAAGGTAAATACCTTAAACATGTTACCAACCCTGAGTGGCTCTCCCTTGCCCACTGTGGAGACCCCAAAAGCTTTAGAGGATGTGGCTAACCCCCAGTACATAGTGGTTGTAGGTGTCAGACCAGAAGGATCCGGTGTAAAAGATAAGTGGTCTGAGTTACATCAAATGGCCACAGCAGAGTCACTCATATGCAGCTGAGCCAAATTGGTAGCCTACTGTAATTTTTCTTTTTTTGGCTGAAAGAAGGATTGACTGTGAGTCTGGTAGTCTGTTTCATGCTCAAGCCGAAAACGATGCCTATTTCCTGGGGAAGACAAGCAGCAATTGCTGGTAAACACTACCAGTCCAGAAAAGTTATTTTTTTTTTACAGAAAAACACTTTAAAATGCTTTCAGCCCCACAAGAGTAAATGAAACACAATCTCTCACAGAAAAAAATGTATTCAGTTACTTTACACCACTTTTAAACTGACAGAAAATAAACAGCACTCCATTTAAAAGTATGGCATAGCTTCAAGAAAATCCATTGAATCACAACACATCACTCCAAGCTTTAAAATAATTTTCCTGAACAGGAAAGTAATAATACATCAACAAAATTAGGAAATTGAAAGTATTTTCCTCCAAAGAAAACTTGTCTGCCCAACAAAGAAAAGACAAGCTGACCGTCGATCCTCAAATGTCTCAGAGGAGACTACTCTTTGGCAGCAGTAAAGCTCTGAAGGGTTTCATGCCCACACTTGTCATTTAGACAGTTCAACTTGAGCTGCTTAACAGTTTGGGTGTATGGAGGGTGCCCTGAAGCTTTGGAAGCTGGCTGGCTGTTATATTCTTGTCAGGATATAACCCATATACTGTAGCTAAGGCTACAGCAGCAGTTGTCAATATGATGAACATCTGTATGTTGTATCGTTACACACTGATATAACCATTTAAGAAATTCAGTTACTAAACATCTAATAATAGAAGCATCTGAAAAGTATTGGAAGGGCAGTCATCTATAAAGTAAGAAAAAAATACTAGTTTTCTTGAAAAGATATAAAACAGAGCTTGCAATATTTTGTGACTATAGGATGGAAGCACCAGAAGAGCATTCACTTTGTAAAAAAAGGAACTGTTTCTTTTCAAGAGTAGGAAGTGTGTGTGTGTGTGTGTGTGTGTGTGTGTGTGTGTGTGTGTGTGTGTGTGTGTGTGTGTGTGTGTGTGTGTGTGTGTGTGCGCTTGCCTGTGCAATCTTTGTTTATATACACTACTGGCACATCATCAAAAGCTTATCTATATCATTGGTGGGTCATCAATCCAAGCGTCTTAAACCCCTGATATTAAACTTGGTCACTAAAAACTAAATTAAAAGTTCATACTACACACATACAACAGACAGACATACACATCTCCAATCACTCTAACACCTAAACCTAAATGTACATTCAGTTGTAAAACACAAAGTAAAATAAGACTGACACAAGCTTTGAAAGCTGGCTGGTTGTTATATCTTTGACAGGATATAACACACGTAGCTAAGGCTACTACAGCAATGATCAATATGATGAACATTGTTTTTTCTCTTGCTATCATCTAAGTCAACAAGTTTTGCTTCCACATATTCCATATGATTTTGAGTGCTTTCTAAGTGCTTTTTCAAAGTCTTGATGTGAGAAGTATTAGTTGGTTGCAGGTTCCAATGAGCCGTAACTGCTTGCTCAATGTCTCTCAGCTTATCGTGATTATGAGTCATGTATTCCTGAAGTGAATGTCAAATGCTGAATTTTAGCCATGATATGGTCATTTTTTTTGCCCACAGCCTCCAACCTGACAGCGGGCAGAATTTGTTGAACTCCTGGCAGTATGGTCAGACGTGAAGCACCTGATGGGGCCGGGAGACACCAGGATGTGGAGGTGGTTGGTTTCTTCTTTTTTTCCCTTAGATTTTCAAAAGGCTTCAAAATATAAACTTAAGATAAGGTCCTTGTTGCCTGTAGTCAAACAGTAAAGGGATATGAATCAATGTGTTTTTTATCTAGATTTTCCCTTTATTGAATGCAGATGCCTATGTACATGCATTTGCATTCAACACCAGAATAGAAAGAAGAGGAAACTTTATGGGCACTCAGCCATCTTATATCACACTATACTTGGCAGTTGTTCAGAGTGTTCTTTTTCATTTTCCAGGCTTGCCTGCTTAGTTTCTAAGGTAGGTATAACTCTTTTGAGTTTATGGAAAGGACGAACTAATAGGAACCTATTTAAGTAAAGCTTCACCAGTACATTATCTCTTTATTTCTATTTGAATGGCCACCAGTGAAATCTTATTTACATAAAGCGTGGTTTCTCCCAGTTTGGTAGGAATTTCTTTGCTTCTTCCTTTCCCCTGTTGTACTGAAATAGAATGTCTTGTCACCTATTTGGCATTCACTGTGCTGGCATTTCTGTGGTAAAGGTTTTATACGCCAGTGCACTTTTTTTCAAATTACTCTGAGCAAATGTAAAGGTTTCTTCTAAGTGCTCTCTTAGATGAGTCACATAATTATGGACAGTGGTGGCATATGCCAGACTTGCATCCTCTTTAGTATACAGAAGATGCAAAGGCATCACCATTCTCCTTCCGGTCATCATTTCAAATGTTCAGATACCTGTTGGTTTATTTGGAGTGGCACAGACAGCCATTAATACTAGTGATAATTTCAAATCCTAGTCCTTTCCTGAGAAGCTGAGGTAGTTTTTGAAGTATGGATTATGGCTTGGTTTTCCCTCTTTACCTGACCCAAGGACTCTTCTTGATGGGATCACATACAGCTTCTTTTTTGCAGCTCCTTCTTCACCTCCAAAATTTTAAATACATTTTCTATTACCTCATTAGTGAAATGCGTCCCTTTGCCAGATTCTGCTGTCATGGTTAAGCCCCATTGACTAAACACATGGTGGATTAGCAGCAAGGCAGTTGTTTCTGTAGTGTCATTAGGGACAGAGAATCACTCAATCCATTTTGTAAATTTACAGGTAACAATTAACTAGTACTGATTGCCTCTAGAAGACCAAGTTACTGGATCCATTCAATCAATATGGAGATCAGTCAAGGATATTGTGAGTCGTCTTTTCTAAAGGAATGCCTTGTGTCAAAAGGAAAGTTGGTGGAAATGGCACTGTGTTATGCATGTCAGGACATAATTAGTAACATCACTACACATGTGAAGCCAATAATCCACTACTTTCAGTGCCTCATGAGTTATTCTGTGCTTCCCTGAGGTGCTGTTGACTCATCGTGTGCATACTGTAGCATAGCATAAGCCCTCTGTACCCCAGAGGTACTATCCACTAGAATCTATGTGCGGTGTCACAAACCCTTACCAGTTGTCTTTCAAAAAAATCTGTTTTCTGGTTATATATGGCCTTAAAATCATGGTTGTTTTGTAGATCACTTTCATCAAGTTTATTTGTATTGAGATCATTTATGAAGTGATAATAACTTCTCTACAGTTTGATCTTCCTGCTCCATTTTACCAAGTCAAAATCAGTCCTATAACTATACAGGTAAAAGACATGCTCCCGTTTCTGTCTTTTTTGCTCATGAGTAACTACATCTACACTTGCATGATCTTAAGTAAAGTTCCAGGTTTTACCTTCTGTAACCAGAGCATCAGCTGAGTGATTCCCAGCTTTGCTTGCCCCATACATTTTTGATTGGCCTGTGACCTTTTTCAAATACACTGTTAGCCATCATCTTGCATTAAATGGTCTGAAGCTAGGATTAATTCAGCATGCATAACTCTTTTTCCTTTAAAGCTGATCATACCATTTGCCTTTCAAACTGACATATATATGAGGAAGTTAAGTCTAACATAATAAGAGTCTGTACATATTACAACGTCCTGCATACTGAACTGGACTGCTGTTTGTAGAACTACATATACAGCTGCTAATTCAGCATACTGATTAGTTATGTGCACATGCTAATGATTGACAGGAGGGCGTGGTTTATTAGCTTTGTGTCCAAGATTGTACTTTGGTTAAAAACACAGCCATCAGCATATGCTTTGGGAAGTTTTTTGCATACATTTTCATCAGAATGATAGTTTCTGCTTTGCTGCATGACAAGATTCTGGTTGCTTAGGCTCTGGGCATAATACATTTGTAGATCTGACAGTCCTTAGGCAATTGGACTGTTTTTGTTTTTGAAATTTTTTTTGTTTCTACAAGTTAGTTCAGGAGGACTGCTTTTCAGATCACAATCCCGCTACTAAGAACATTACCCTCTCCACGTTTCTGGCTTCTCAGAAGGGCAATGTGCTGATGTTGTGTCTGTACCACAGCCTTTTTGTCACAAACATGGGTTTTGAATCTCTTTACTGCCCATACAGTAGAAAAGAGGGCATTTTCACACTCAGAGACGTTTTCATTACCTCCCTTGGTGTCTTGCTAACGTAAGCTATAACACAGTGATCAGAATGATGTTTTTGATAAAAGACAGCACTAATGCTACTGTTAGCATATCCTGCTTCAAAGAATAAATCTTTATCCATCTGTGTATATGTCAGGCATGGGGCCTGACTCAAGCTATCCTATGAAGCTTAAATAGCTTTTTTCTGCTTCCCCCATATTCAAGGTTCTGACGTTTTTAGCAGCTTGGTGAGGGGATATGCCATCTCTGCAAAGTCTGAAATAATCAGTTTAGAGGAAACTGCATATACCTAGAAAGCTTCTTAGACTCCTCTGGTTTGTGGGAAGGCTGATACATTGCATAACCTTTCTTTTGTTTTTTTGAGGGCTTAGCCCATATGGCCTAATTTCATACACTAGTCAGTTGATGTTGTCTCTGAGCCACTGTCCTTTCGTGAGGAACAATTTGGCCCCACCATTCATTAATTGCTTTAACATATATGTCACTTCAGCAAGATACTCCTCAGAAGTTTTACTTTTGATAAGCACATCATCCACCTAATCAGATAATCTCAGCCTTCTGCATCAGGCATGGTTTTGTGCAGGAAGATACTGAAATCTGCTGGTAAGTTCAGATACCCAAAATGACACGTATTTCAGGTGTACTGTTTTTTTACAAAATGTAAAAGCCAGTTTGCATTTCTCTTGAGGATGGACCTTCATGGTCGAGAATCAGTTTCAGATATCCACTGTTGTGAAATACTTTGCATCCTCAATATTAGCCAGATTTTGGTCCACATATGTAATGGGCCAATGAAATAAGGGCATCTGTTGATTAAGCTTTTTGTAGTCACAGCAAGAAGTTCTCTGGCTAGGTTTTCAGCCATGCCACCTTCTATGCAGAATCTGTATTTCCTCCCTGTGTTTCCTCGGGTTTTTCTCCAGGTATTTCATTTCATCCCCCATTTCAAAGACATGCAGTAGGTGGATTTTGGACTCTAAATTGCCCATTGATGTGACTTTGTGCATGAGCTAAAGGGAGTAAGATCTGCTTCCATTCTCCCCTTTGCCTTGTAAATTCCACCGATAGCAAATGGACATCCACAGGGTCATTCTAGGAGATGGGTGTGACTCGTAAGAGAGAGATAGTCTATAGTGAGACCACTTGCTAGTGAGTTTGAGAGGAGGCAATATGGGAGAGTTGTACACAGAGTTTACATGCCTTATAATTATCATTTCATTCAGGGTATCCAGAATTTCCTGGATTTGCCCAAACATAACAGTGAGATCCTGTGCAGACATATGTACATATATGCATGCATACACTGGGCCCTTACTAAGATAATTTGGCACACAAGTAAAATGAAGGTCTGTTGTCCCATAGTCATAAGCACCTTTTGCAAACATATTTGCAATCTAACTATACATATCATGCACTGTTTTTTTTTTTCTTTTTCTGTTTCTGTTTCTCAATTACATGTCTGAATAGCCTGCTTAATCTGGCAATGGAAATCTGGGAAAGGCAGGTTATTAACAAGCTCCACTTTGTGCTCTGTTATGTCAGATAAGTTTTCGAGATCAAATGTGCATACTTCCCTAAGCTGTTCTATCTCGCTCATTGCATGAGACAGCACAAGGAAATCATCTTTAACTTCACATTAGCTTATGTCCTTTTTATCATAGGGAAAGATTTTGTGAAGGATGCATAGAACATTTGGCCGTTGTCTTATTTCTTCCTTTATTTCATTGTTTTGTGTGATACTTACTGGTAAATCACTTATACCAGAAACAGCTAATTTCAAATCATAGAAAGACTCCCCTGTTATTAATCTAGAACTGGTGTCTAAGTTGAGTATGGAGTATAATTTTAACCACATCTTTCAAATGGTTGCTAAGAACAAACAGTGCAGTTTGGTCAGGCATTTCTTGACCTTTCCTAATATTATTTCTTACTGAGAGAATTCTCTAACATTGTGTGGAATTACTGTATCAGTGTCAGCCACATGTTGTCATACTTGGGGCATGGTCTGTTCTTATTTCAAAGCTAGTGGAGTCACACTCATGGCTACTGGATCCCCCCTTATACGGGATCACAAAATGTGATAAATCAGATCCACACACTCACACACCCAGGATTTATAGACCTAATGTACAGGAGTGAGTATAGGCTCCTATTTCCTATATAGGATGCGGCAATGTCTTTCTCTCTATCTGGAGGTTTAAAGCACAACTCTGAACTCTCAAGTTTCCATCATAATTTGGAACACATTATAGCAACTCTGTCATTTTAACACATTTCACAATAGGCCTTTGCCTTTTTAGCATTCTAAATCACAATTTACTTATAAGACACTTCTCATACCCAAGCATAAAACAGATTTAGTGAACTGCAAACCTTCTGATTTTCAGTTATGTACACACCCTTAAGAGGAACACTCAACACTGTGCTGAACTAATGGTAAATAGAACTCCCTATACTGAACAGGAAATGAAGGATTTAGTGTAGAAAGTCTGTCACAACATGGTGAAACAACAAGTCCCCAAAGTAAGGAGAAACAGGAGGAGCAGGAGACATTTGAAGAAGAAATGTGGTCATGGGAAAGAAAAAGAGATTTAATATGGTGCAATATTTATGCAAAGCAGAAAGCAAAACTAATCAATACAAAAAGAGCAGCACCAAAGATGTTTGAAGAGAAATACAGTCAAAGGCATCTGGACATGGACATTTTTACAATAAAAAATAAGAAAACAAAGAGGAAAAGTAGAAAAGATGATTAGTAATGGAGAAGTTAAAGAAACAGAAAGTGAGGTTATGGATTACCAGCGAAGTGAAGGATTTAGTGTAGGAAATCTAACTCAGATAATATTACAGCAGGATACAGCAATGGATTCCCCAAATTAAGGAGAAAGCAATGGACCGGGAAACATCTGATCAGTTGCCATATGAAGATACTTTGGAGCCTTTTATAAGAAAATCAAACACAAAACGTCCAGCACCAGATAGGTGAAAATAATAGAATTTTATTGTGGTAACTCCAGCAAATGGTGTATTAAAACACCGTATAGTACAAACAAACTGGTTTTGGCAAAGATTTGCCTTCCTCAGTGCAATAACAAAAACTGAAAAGACATAGTGAAATTTAAATAATCACAACCTCAAAATACAAGCTTGTCACTGGATGATTAAAATTGCTCATTTAATCCAGGTTTGAACAAACCCCCCAACCTAATGATCCAAATGGATTATTTTCTGTTTAAAATGGTATGCCAACCTGTCCTATACAACTTGTTGCCCGCAACCCGATCAATTATGAGAAATTTAAATTTCCTTTTTTTTGGTCCATGCACCTGCCGTATATGCGGTTCATCCTGTGTGTTGAGCCTTTTATAAGAAACCAGAACAAATGTTCAGTTGCAGTTGTACAGCAAGAGAAGGAACAGGAACCTGTGGCAACTCTGACACAGTCAATGTTGTGGAGTGACAGGCCAGTGAGTTCCCATATGAAAGAGCAATGAATGACATAAGATAAAACTGAAAAGAATGTGGCACAGGAAGATGCTCTGGAACTTTCTATAGAATGCCAAAAGAAATGGAGAACAAAGAATGTGCCCTTAGTTTAGAAGAAAATAATCTAAGAGAAGAGTTGTTTGATTTAATAGCATGGGTGCCAGAACCATAGAGTGCTGTGGAAGGGGAGCCCTCCCACTTTTGCAGATCATCCGTACCTCTGCCCCTTTCATTTTCCACACAATGACATCAGCACACCTATTTCCATCTGTTTTTGCAAGCGGATGAAACAGAAAGGAGAGTGGAGCAGACTTCTAGTTTATCAAAGGGAATACACACTATTAGATTTCATTGTGTGTGTGTGAACATGCCCTCAGCAGGATACATCTGGTGGCTAGAGGTACTCAGGCTCAAACCCTGTACTTTGGATACAGGTAAAAGGAGCCTAAAGTCCCTAGCCACCATCATTTGTGAATTTATGCCTCACAATTTTGTTCTGTTCCTCTGGTTTTCAGGAGTGGTAAAACCTTTTATTCTAGCAATTTTCTAAGGTTATAAAATCAGTATTTGAAATGTGTCCCTATTTTGGGGCTGTATTCCCCCATTATTGGCTTTGTTCTGCATTTTTGTGCTAAGAGGTTGAGAGCTATGGTGAGAAGTGAGAACTGAATTCACTACTGGATATGATAGCCATTTAAGTTTGTCTTCCTGTTTTTAAAAAAAAAAAACTGCTGGTTTAGCTTAGTGGTATGTTGCTCTGCCTGTAGTGCACATATTTTTGGGTTCAAGACTTGGTAGTGAAATGCATGATGGTAACAACATTTTATGCAAGCAACTTTCCAAAATTATACACGCAATGTTTAAAATGTGTCCCTGTTTTTTGGCCTTTTGCCCCCCACAATTGAAAATAAGTTCAAGAAGCTGTGCAACATGCCTATGGCTTACACTACTGTGATTCTATATTTATATATTGTGTGTAGAAGTAGACTGTTATCATGGAAATGTTCTGAATAGGGCAGTTTTGTCATTATTGGTGCATGCATTTTGCTTCATTGCCTACTGGAAAAATGTTCAAACAATAAATTTAAAATGCAATTGTGTGTGGAAGTAGACTGTTATCATGGAAATGTTCTGAATAAGGCAGTTTTGTTATTATTGGTGCATGCATTTTTCTTCATTGCCTACTGGAAAAATGTTTAAACAATAAATTTAAAATGCACTCTAACTTAAGTCTAACAAGTGTGCTGTATTATACAAGGAATATAATTCTAATAAAATCAGGAAGGTGAATCAAGGAATGCATACATGTATGCATGGCCCTAAAAATATGTTTGAAAACAGCCCAGAGGAAAGTGTGAAAGGCTCATAATCATGGGCAAATTTTAAGCTTTACTCTTGTTACCAAAGCAATGGATGAAGGTAAAACTGTTCACACCACATTACCTTGACCTGTCCAAGCCTTTTGACACAATCCCCTACTCAGGTGTAGTACAAAGGATGAATAATGTAGGAGCAAACACTTACATTGATCACCAGCTGCATTGCCAATTTAGCTCACAGGATGCAGGAGATCAAAACAGGGGAAGAGACCAGTCACCAATGGAGTCCCCCAAGGTTCGGTGCTGAGACTTTTTCTATTTGGCATATACATCTCAAAAGTAAAAGGAAATACCAAAGAGCTTTGGCCAGCTAAGTTTGAGATGACTGCACTGCAAGCTAGGAGAAGTTATTGAATCCCCAAATGACTTAACCATTATGCAGGAAGGTTTGTCCCAAATAATAACTGGTGTCAAAATCATGACAATGTCCTCTGAGAACTGATCCAATTGTTTGGCATTTGGGAACTTGTGTGTACAGTGACCTAACTTTTGACCAACATGTGCCCAGAGTCATAAGAAAGTCTTTCTATATTGCACATCTTATAAACAAATCGATTCTGACTAGATATATAGATGTTGTTGTCCTCCTTTACAAAGCTCTCATTATGTCAATCATTTTGTATAATGCCCACTTTGGTATGTATCTGATCAGCCACATGCAACAATTGGAATACCTTCAGAGATACCTTACTAAAAGGATACAAGTCCTAAACAATAGGTCTTGCATGGACCACCTAAAAGATTTATTACTATACTCATTATCCTACAGAGTGCTTAGAGGTGACATGTCTGGCATACAAAGCATCCGCCGACATAATACAGATGGACCTACTGAACATCAGCAAGTCAAATGGCATCAGAAATACTCAGTCCAGGTATCTAATCTGATTGTTGTGGAGAGATGGATATATATCACAGAGGCTACCACTGTTCCAGAACAGACTATCCATAAAAATAAAGCAAAGCTCATCCATCCATATTCAAATGCAACTTGGATCTAAGGATGGGTAATAGAAAATGTACTACAGGATTTCCCCTCATGCCACTAATGGATAGAGCCTGTTCCTAAATGCTGCATCCGTTACATGGCCCCCCTCAAATTATCTGTGGTATGATCACAGTTCTCACTAGGGCTAATATACAGTTATCAGTCATGGGGATAGCTAAGACCAATCAGAAAATGTTAATTCAAGCAGCAAAAGGGAAATGGCTAAGCTTAAAATGTCCTCCAAGTGAACCTATGTTGTGGTAGCAAATAGTTATAAAAATAATTACCCTTTTTAGTACACTAAGTGTCCCATTCACCCTCTGCACCTCCCCCCCAATCTTCAACAGCTTCCAGCACCTATGTTTAATAGAAATGGAATGGATAGACATATTAAGATCAATGAAAGAAACAGACTACAGAAAGTCCGTGAAACCCCAAAAGTTAGCAGTCTGATAACACAAATGAACACAGTAAGCAGGACTGTCCATAAAGATTCATGTGATATAACAGAAGTAAATAGGATATACTATTATGCAACTAGATTACCACAGAAACACAGGATAGTAATGGAAAGGAAGGGGAGAAATCAAATGCCATCATAAAAGTATCGATTAGAGAAAACAAAACACGAAGTGTCACTGTTAGAATAGTATAGAAGAGGGAACAGATCAACAAAAATACTTAGAAAAATAGATGTGAAAAAAGCAATGCTCAAGTAGATCAGGATCTATCATGCACTATAGCAAATAATAAACTAAAACTATCAGCACAGGCAGAAAAACGTAGAAGATATTCAGATAAATATAAAGGAAAAGTGCAAAATAAGCAATTTATTGATGGCCCAAAAAGTTTTATAGAGAATTGGGAAACAAGGCAAAAGAAAATGAAACACCACCTAAAAAAGAAGAAATAGATATATTTTGGAGAAATATCTATGAAGATCTGTAGAACATAACAAAGATCCTAAATGGATAGAAGAAGGAAAGGAAAGACTAAGAAGTTCATAATGTACAGGATATGAAATGGGATGCAGTAATGGCTAGAGAGATTAAAAGAAAGCTAATAAAAGCTCCTAATTGGAAAACACCAGGCCCAGATGCAAAACCTAACTTCTGGCTAAAAGTATTAACATTTTTGCAAGAAGATTTAGCCATGAATAAGAACTATTTATATGCGTACCCTGAACAGACATCAGCCTGGTTAACAACAGGAAAAACAATACTCCTTCTTAAGAGTGAACCTGCAAGCTATCCTAAAAACTATAGACCAATAACTTGCCTTCCAATGACATATAAGCTATATATTGGAATTGATGCTGAGAGAGTTTATAATCATTTAGAAGAAAACTCAATCATGGTAATAGAAAAAAGGGTAATAAAAGGAAGTCATATGGAACAAGGGGAGTAATCTAAGTATGGCATGGATAGACTACAAAAAATATTTGACAATATCCCACATTAATGGATTATTTAAAAATGTATAAGATACGCTAATTGATTACATTACAGTGACCATGAAATGGTGGCAAATGACCTTGCAGTTAAGCCATGACAAAGGATAAATTGTCATTCCAGGGATAAAAATTCAAAGGGGATATTCCAAGGTGATTCTCTGTCACCGCTCCTCTTTTGTCTTGCCCTTAATTCAATAAGTTGTCTCCTTAACAGAATAGGTCATGGCTACAGTTTGGCTCCCAGAAAACAAAAAAGTGTAAAGATGTCTCATCGTCTTTATGAAGATGATTTAAAACCATATAGTTCATCAGATGAGGGACTGAAAGCACAACTGCAAGTGGTCAAAACTTTTTCAAATAGTATAAAATTGTCATTTGGTCTTGATAAATGTGCAAAAGCAACCTTTAAAGCAGGAAAGCTGCAGCACCAAGAAAACATCAGTTTGGGACAGGAATGTGATATAAAAGAACTTGAGCAAGAGGGAGTGTATAAATATTTGGGGATTGATGAAGGATCAGCTACAAAACAGGAACAAATGGAATACAACTTAGTAAGAAATATTTTAGAAGACTAAAATTAATACTGAAGCAGTATTGACACCTAGGAACAAAGTTCAAGCTATAAACCAATTTGCTCTTTCTGTCCTAACTTACAGTTTTGGAGTGACTGACTGACCCCAAAAGATATTGGCTATGCTGGGCTGGAAAACAACAAGGATGCTTCAAATTCATCAAATGATTTATAAAAATCAGTGCATGCCAAGATTATATATTTCTTGTTCTGAAGGAGGTATGGGCCTCCTCAAAACTGATTACATCTATAGATCTGCAGTTGTGTGACTGCGTGCATATCTGCTGACCTCACAAGACCCAAACATAGTGAAAGTTTTGAAACATGATGAGAATAAGTCTAAGATGACTTCCCTGCTTAGTTTAGCAGAAGCATATTGGCATCAAGCAGGAATGGAAATCAAACTAGAAATAGATAAAAATCAACTAACAACTGAATGTGCCAAAAAACAAAAGAAAAAATATAAGGCGAAGGATCAGATGAGAGGGCAAGAAATGTGGAAAATACATAAATATAGTGGCAAGTATAGAAAACTCTTGGAGCAACCTCATTTTGATCAGGATTGAGATGGTTAAGGAGAGGTAAATTTAAACCAAAAGATGAAAGGTTATCATTGGTAGCCCATGACAGTGGACTACATGAACATTGGTTTACAAAGTCTAGTGAAAATTTGGGAGAAACAGGCAAATGTAGGTTTTGTAAAACACAATTGGAAACAGTTGCACATCCTGTTGCTGGTTGTGACATACCGATGGCAGAAGGACTGTATACTGATAGGCATAATAATGTGGCAAGACTGTTACATTGGGGATTGTGCAAACATTATAATATTGAGGTAGCTGAAAAACACTGGAAGCATGAGCCACAAAGCATCATAGAAAATGATTAAGTTTATATCACATGAGATCATCTGTTACCAACAGTTCAAAAAATAGATGTATGAAAAACAGATATAGTAGTCAAAAGTAGAAAAGTAGTAGTAAAGAAGACAAAAGTAGCATTGATCATTGGAATTTCAACACCCAGTGATGACAGTGTATGTACAGAGAGACACAAAGTCATAACATACCAGGATTTACAGACAGAAATTAGGGCAATGTGGAAGAAGGATACCTCAAAAGTTCCAATAGTAGTAGGAGCAACAGGTCTTATAAAAAAGAGTTTACAATCATACTTAGATATGTTACCAATATATGTAGCTCCATATGAATTGCAGAAGGAGTCATTACTGGGCACATTGTGAGTACTGTGAAGACCACTTTCGGATAACATCAAAGACTGAAACAATTCTAATTTCTTGAACTTTAATCATATTTTGACTTAGGAATGGGGTCCATTCCCATCATGGTATTAGAAACCAAAAGACTTGGAGAAATTCAAAATAAATACAGGATGATATAGCAAATTTGCTGGCAAAAGATTTAGCTCCAATTTCACCCCCATCACTCTCAGTTATCTTCTGTGAAAATATAGTCTATCATTTCTCCCCCAACTATCACTGCACTCTCCAAAGATAAAAACACTGCATTAGTGGGTCCTGATAATATCCCACAAATCCTCCTTAATAGCTTGAAAAATAACCTTTCAGGGCCTCTGCTATTTCTATTCAAGGGACTGGAAGACTGCAAGAGTCATTCTTCTACACAAAGGGGGACCATCAACAGACCCAGGGAACTACAGAGTCATAAGCTTGACTAGTCTTATATACAGGCCATGGAAAGAATTATTGTGGACCTGATAAACAAAGGCATAGGAAATCTTCAAACACTGGACCTTTCCCAATTTGGTTTCATCAAGGGAAGGTCATGCCTACTAAACCTGGTGGACTTCTTCAAGAGCCATGGATGAGGATAAAATGGTACATACTACTTGACCTGGCAAAGGCATTTGACACAATATCTCACCCGGGCATTATAGACATACTCACAGATTTAGGCTTAAATCCTTATGCCACAAAATGGATAGCTAAATGGCTCATGGATAGGAGACATGAAGTTAGGGTGGGGGTATCTACCACCAAGAAGAAGCTTGGTACTAGTGGTGTCTCATATGGCTCAGTACTTGTATCTCTCCTGTTCAGAATATACTTCTCAAGTCAAGGCATATGTAGAGGGTCTTTGGCTAACCATATTTGCTAACAACTGCAAGCTGGGTGCAGTCACTGAATTCCCCAGAGCTGTAGATATCCTCCAGGAGGGTCTAACTCAGACAAATATCTGGTGCCAAAGCCAAAGCTTAAAACTCAAAGCAATAAAATGCATAATTATACTCTTTGGGAAGGTGACCACCCCTGCAGATTAAAACATTGGTGACACTTCCCAAAAAAGACTCAGTGGTAAGGAATTTGGGAACTCGGGTTGACACTAACTTGAACTTTGATCACTATGTGTCCATGGTGGTGAGGAAAAATCCTTCTGTGTGGCACAATTTATAAGTAAGGGCATGGCATCCAGATCTAAGGAATCACAGTGCCACTATACTCAGTCCTCTTTAGACAAATAATGAAGTAGAGTACACTCTTTGGCATGTACATGACCAGGCACTTCCAACAGCTGGAATGGCCACAGAGGTTCCTCCCTAAAAGAATGCGAGTGTAAGTAACATGTCCAATGAGAACTATCTTAAGGCCATGTTCTTGTACTCAGTCTCCTACAGATTACTGAGGAGCAATCTATGCCTAACATACAAGGCATTCTCCAATCTTGAAATAAAATCCGAAACGGCTTCAGGTATACTAAGGTGCCCAAATAAATAATAAAAATTGAAATGAAATAAGGCACCCAAGTCACACACTGGAGACTATACACAGTAACTTTATTACAAAAATGAGAACAGAGAGGTGAGCGCTTTCACAACAATGTTAATGCAAATCATACTTGATTAAATACTTCGGCAATTAGTATGACATCAAAGCCTTAAAGCAGTATCATCCAATAAATACTAATAGGAAACAATACCTCACTTAAATAGATACCTGAGGCAGCCCTTAAAAACACTCTCCAACTCTTATCCAGCTACATAAGCCATATATATATGTATATTATTTTAATTTATAATAAAAAACATAAATGTAAAAATATATATAAAAAATATATGTACATATTCATACATGTATATATATATATGTATATATATATATATATATATATATATATATATATATATATATATATATATATAAATACAAGTCATAACAGTTACCACATAAACCATCATAAAACATTAAAACCATGTACATTATTAATGCTTAAGAGGCCTTGCCTTAAGGCAGGGAATTAATGAAGTGCAACTATTTAGGGCAGGATATCTATCTGCATTTAACTTAATAATCCATTTTTGTTCTAGTTCTTCCATATAATTTTCTATATCTCCTCCCCTATTTGTCCTCTGTATTTGTTGTAAAACTAGAAATTTAAAGGAATGAGTGCAATCTGTGTTTAAGACATGATTAGCTAAAGCATTTGACTGCTTCTGATTCCGTATATCTCTTATGTGCTCTAATATTCTGTCTTTGAAAATCCTATTCATCTTACCTATATAATAGGCGTGACATACTTGGCAAAAACAAAAATAAATAACATCAGCACTTTTACAGTCATAATAATCATTCGTAAACAATTTAAACTGTCTAGTAGGATAACTATATTTGTTCTTAGTATAGATATATTGGCAAGCTGTACAGTTCCTGCAAGGAAAGGTACCTTGTCTACTAGAAAACGTATTTCTTGAAAGCTGATGTTCTGTATTACAAAGGTATTGCTTTAATGATACGTTGTTTTTAAAACTAAAATTTGGGATAACACTGATCATGGGGACAAGACCTGGTATTTAAGACTTTAAGAACAACAACGTCTTTTCATGGCCGAGGGACTCTATAAATAGATCCACCTTATAGAATCCCGTTACTGCTAATACAGTATTATTATATAGGTAAGACGAATAGGATTTTCAGAGACAGAATATTAGAGCACATAAGAGATATACGGAATCAGAAGCAGTCAAATGCTTTAGCTAATCATGTCTTAAACACAGATTGCACTCATTCCTTTAAATTTCTAGTTTTACAACAAATACAGAGGACAAATAGGGGAGGGGATATAGAAAATTATACTGAAGAACTAGAACAAAAATGGATTATTAAGTTAAATGCAGATAGATATCCTGCCCTAAATGGCATTAATTAATTAATTAATTAATTAATTAATTAATTAATTAATTAATCACTTCATTAATTCCCTGCCTTAAGGCAAGGCCTCTTAAGCATTAATAATGTACATGGTTTTAATGTTTTATGATGGTTTATGTGGTAACTGTTATGACATGTATGCATATATATATATATATATATATATATATATATATATATATATATATATATATATATATATATATATATATACACGTGTATGTATATGTACATATATTTTTTATATATATTTTTACATTTATGTTTTTTATTATAAATTAAAATAATATACATATATATAGCTTATGTAGCTGGATAAGAGTTGGAGAGTGTTTTTAAGGGCTGCCTCAGGTATCTATTTAAGTGAGGTATTGTTTCCTATTAGTATTTATTGGATGATACTGCTTTAAGGCTTTGATGTCATACTAATTGCCTAAGTATTTAATCAAGTATGATTTGCATTAACATTGTCTGATGAAGCAACGCTAAGTTGTGAAAGCGCTCACTTCTCTGTTCTCATTTTTGTAATAAAGTTACTGTGTATAGTCTCCAATGTGTAACTTGGGTGCCTTATTTCATTTCAATTCTCCAATCTTGCCCTGATTAAGCTTCTACTCATTCACAAAACAAACAGCACTAGAATTACCTGATCTAAGGATCTTAACCTCATCTGTGGCATAAAAAAACATGTTGGAGGGACAGGTATGTATCTTAGAGATTACCCATTCTCTGGAACAGGCTGTCTATTTAAGTGAAGCAGAGCTTTTTCTAAGCCTATACAAATGCAATTTGAATCAATGGATGGAAAATCACAAATTCATTCCTGACTTGTTGCCTGTGTCCCTTATGGACAGGGGTCTCTTGTAGATGCTCTAAAGCACAGACATATACCAAATCTATTGTAGTCTGTGGGTATTGATAATTGGGAAAATTGGGTATGAACATCTAGGTTTAAGAAGACTCTAGAGCTGTTAGCCTAGTAACATCCTATGATCCTGTTAACAAGCACCACACTCATTTAATTTCCCTCTGATCACATTCTTGAAAGAAATGTTTCATGACCCGATAAACTTTCCTTTGCATTTTGCACACAGGAGGTAGGGTGTTTAGCATGTCCAGCACTGCTGTGTCAGTGTTTGGATGAGTTTCTGAGCTGACAGGGCTACTTTTTTATTAGAGAATGCCAGAAAGCTGATGTTTATCTTGGATTTTAATTCATCCTGTATCAACACACATAATATATATATAGCTTCTGTCTCCATGGGATCACATCTTAAGAATTTCCAAGCATTGAAACATCTGGCACATCCGACTCTACAAAAGTCACTTTAATCATAGCATTGTCTCTTTACAAATAGCGTGATTCTGCGTGTTTATGAGCCTTTAAACTGTTTTCAGAGATAATGAGCTTATTGTGACCAAAAGACCCTGCAAAAATAGGCAGTTATAAGTCTAAACCTTTTAAGGACATCATTGTCAATTAAGAAATCATCCCCTAGGTCACTAGTGACATACACTGGATGGCTCACTTCCATTTTACTAAATTTTAGGTAAGGCTATACTTTTCCAAAGTTTGATTGTTCTCTCCCATATAGCCTACAAACTGCAGGCCATCAGATAGTATTTTCTGTCTCTTTATATATTTTAATGCTGTGGTCAGATTTTAGAGAACCACCTTGACATTAAAGTTACTTAATTTCCTGTGTTTATTAGGGCCTCATGCCTTAAGCTGCTTTCCACACTTTAAAGTAGAACCTCTCTGTAGTTCCCTGAAGTATTAAGCAACCTGGGCAGAATTTGTTTTGCACTGTCCTTTGTAACAAGGCAGCATAACACTAGTAGCAGTAGAAGCTTTAGGAGCTTCCAGTGAAGGGTCATCTTAGGCGACAATTTTCTATTAACTTTACCAAGCACACTTCTTTCATATTAGTAACCATATAAGAATCACTTATCCTCTAGGTGACACAAGAAACTAGTCATTGGTTACTGGAAGTATGGTTGTCAGTGTGGGGCTGTTTGGGTTGGGGCTGGGGGATGATTACCCAGTGCCCCAGACCTGGGAAAAGGAAAGCCAGGAGGTAGTGACGATTTTTGGTTCCAAAAATTTTGAAATACGCACTTCAGCTGTACTACTTGTGCCGTTATTTGTCTGATCTCATTCTGTGACATTCTTTTTTCTCCTCTCATCTCTTTTCTGATGGGAGAATTAAGCCTGTTTTTGGGCTGTCTCCAATTAAGGCTTTGATATTTTTGATGATAGTTAATATCAGAACCATGTCTCTGTCTCCTTTTGTATCTTCTGTCCTTTTGTCTAACAGGACCCTGTCTTCTGTATGACTGTTGGGAGGATGGCCTAATGGTTAAGGTGTTTGCCTTACAAACACAAGGTGCAGGGTTTGAGTCTCACAAGGGATAATTGGCTAAGCTTAAAATGGCTCGCAAGGGCAGTTAGCTTAGTACTAACCTATGAACCTGTCCCTGGATTGAATATGACTTGGGGAGAAAATAGGACTGCCTTTCAGGTGAGGGAGTTAAGTTCCCTGCATGTCAAGGGTATGAGAAGTCTTGACTTCTTGGGCAACAGGTATTCTTCCCTGTCTTTTTTTGGTATAGTTTCATACCCCTTATTGGATTCTGAAATATTTACTGAGTTTCTACAACTCACTGTACACTTCGAGGTTTCTTTTTAAGCATTAGGGATAGCTGTATTTTATTGCAGAAAGGTAAACTGTGAAAGATTGCATCCTGAAATTCATCGCTGTCTGTATCAGAACAATCATCAAGTACAAAACACACATCCCTCAACTGCTTATAAAAGTCCTGTGGATGTTGGTGTATACCACATTTCTTTAGCTATGCTGCCTGACTACCCTCTCTCCAACAGTGATACCTTTCAAACTTTGTGGGTAATTTTTGTTGTATTGAGGTACTCTAGCCTGGTATATTTTTTATCATCTAAGGACCACCTGATTATGAACATTTGATGCTCTTTGTGTTTCACTGTTGCAGTCATCACACTTAGGTTATCTGCCTGCAGGTAGCCCTCAGTCAGCCCAAATACCAGAGACTTAGTATTTCTGTGTCGAATGCTGTCACTCCAGGACTGATGTCAGGTCATCAGGGGTATAAAAACAAGCAGCTAATGCCATTACATCAGTCTTTCTTGCCCGAAGCAGAAGTAGTTTGCAAGTGCCGGTCGGCCGCTACCTGAATTTTCGCTTACGAATTGAATAATCCTGAAGTCTTCTACAGCTAAGTACCCTGTTGGGGATCCTTTTTTCTTGCTCTAACTGATGTCAGAGATTTTCATTCTTACTGTGTCACCTGTTTAGGCCCAGACTACGACGTACCTCGCTGTCAGTTTTGTGCCTTGTTTAACACCCGAACCAGTCGTCGTCGGGCTGTCTTTGTCACTAAATTATTTTGCTGTTGATCTCCGTATTCTGAAATGGCTTCAGTAAGCCATATGACTACTGATATTCTGAAAAAACTTCTGGATAAAGACAGAGACAGACCGCATAGGTCCAAAGCTGCCGACGATGCTTCCATTAAGCTAGTCGCCAGTTCACCGGTACTCAGTGAGGTGCTTTTGCAGTCCCTGATGCCCACTTCAGTGGATTCACAGCCCCCTACCAAGACCCATTCAGAGTCCAGTATGCCACGAAACTCTTCTTCGACTATGGAAACTGCAGATGTCTCTACCTTGGATGGGTCCGGAGCCGCTGTGCACGCACCAGCTTCTAAGGCAGTTCTTTGCTCAACCAAGGTTTGACTCAAACTGATGACTTCTTTTTTAACCAAAACTGCTGATTTCTTAGGCCTAGGGTATGCACTGTGCCTAGAAAACTGACCACCAAAATGCATACACCTGCTCCAATGCCACAAAAACAAATGTGTAGAATGGCAGAAGACCTTATTACGCTGATTAGGGGAAGTCAGCCTTCCCCTGCTAAGAGAAAAAGAGACCAGTCCCCTACAGCTTCTACAGACCAGAAGTCTGATGACTCTGAGATTTCTGATTATGAAGACATGCCCTTATCTGCTTATGGGGATTCAGATTCAGAGGAATCCATTCCCTCTGCCTCCACTCCAGAGGATTTTTCTTTTGGTGAAACCTTGCATACCTTAAGAGAGCATTTCCAGTGGGAATGCCAAGACTATCCTCAGTCCAAAAAGAGACTCAGAGAATTCCTAGAGTTGCCTCAGCATAGGCCTCTAGCTATACCCCCTGTCCTGGATGTTGTTGATGATGTTTTTATGGAATCCAGTCTTACTCCTGACAAGTTAGCTCCTGCCCATAGGAAACCAGACAGGTACAACAGAGTACCTGACACTCACAAATTTCTTTTCAAGAATCCTACTGCTGACCTAGATATTATTTCCCGGGTGCCTAAAGGTATCAAGGCTACTACAGCCAAGAATCCCACCCCTTCGGACAGGGATTCCAGAGCTTTGGACAGATGGTATATACCTCTGCAACTCTTGCTATTAGGGCATTGAATTCTCAGTTTCACATGCTGAAGTACCAGCAGCATATTATGAAACTTATTAAACAAAAAGTGGCAACCTTTACAGACTGTGCAGAAAATAAAGAATTGCAGGAGCTTATGCACTTTGCAAGCCACGTCAGTAAGCATACTTTGCAGTGTGACTTTGATGTCCTAGAAGCATCTTGCCAGGCAGCAGTCACTGGATCTGTACTGAGAAGACATGCTTGGCTCAAGGAGTAGCCCTTGCCAGACCATGTCAAATCAGAGTTACTAGACGCTCCTTTGAACAAGGACAGTTTGTTTGGCACCAAAGCAGAGGAGTTTCTTAAAAAGATGGAAGAAAAAGGTAAGTCTATGCAGACTGTTAAAGAATTCTTACAAGTGCAACCCCCTAGATTCAGTAGGCATTGCCATTCCAAACACTAGTCCTTTCTAGCCCCCTCCAGGCCTTCTCAAACCAGACCCAGGGGAAACAGACCACCCAGACTACAATCTCAGGGTATGCAGAGGTCTAAACAATGGAGTGCCCCCACCCCTAAAGCTGGGAGTAGTAAGCCACCTTCTTACGGAAAAAACTCACAATGACTTCTTTACTCCACTCATAGCAGCAAACAATAAATCTTACTGTTGGTAACAAAAAAGGCTGTCCCTCCAATACATATACAAGAAAACGAACTGACCGATAAATAAATCCAAAATCTTTATTTGAAAACACAGTCTCAAATTAAAACAGATTGAGCGCGCTTTCATCTCCTATCATGAGACTTCATCAGAATCTTCTGTTAACACATTAATTCTGTTTAAATACTCTCATAATTAACCAATTCTTAATTAATTAATTGTTAGTCACTTGGGTTCAATTAATTCCAGTTCTGAGCAACCCTTAAATGTATACAAACTATTATAAATTCACTTGTCTACTACTGACATACACTCATGAAAACTTGTATACCTAAAAATATATATGTTTATGAAAATAAAATACTTATAAATATAAATATGAATATAAATACAAGAATATAAAAAACCTACTTTCATACACATAAATTCATATACATAAAATCTTGAAGGCAATAAACATGGACAACAAATTAACTTCATATTATTGGTGATGTGTATAACAAAACCCTATTACAAAAATATATATAAAATATAAAATATACTTCATAAAAGATATATAAGTCCATTAAAATATTGTATGTCACCTACTATTTTTAAATATGTTAAAATTGCCATTTAAAATGTCTTGTGAATAATGATAAGATCAAAAATTATATATGTGTACAAACTATCCTAAAATACTTCATTAATACATAAACTTGTTATAAATGTATATAAAAATTTTTAAAAAATTTTATATAATGTATAAAGGAATTTTTACTGTGTAATTAAATTAATACTTGGATATTACTAAATAGAGTGTGACCAAGATATACTTTGATCCTTTGCCAACCAGTCATGACAACATAATAAATGCATAAAACTATCTACCTAAGTATCTACAAATTCTATAGTGATTAATAAAAAAACACTCTTTTGTTTCTTCTTTCTAACATGGTTTGATGCCAATATTTTCAAGGCAGGTTTAATTGAAATGTGGTCATTCATTCCTGGATATACACAAGAGTCCAATCTAATTTGCCAAATCATCTTGCGGTTTTCCAGGAAAGTTTCCCAATCACCTCTCCTTTCCTTTTGTTTCACTACCTCAAGTACCCAGAATTTTATATCCATATTCTGACAAGTGGTTGAATGCCTGCAAAGTGCATTATTCTCATTCTTTTTGTTTATGTCCCTGGTATGTTCATATATACGAGTTTTCGATTTCTTTCAGTCTTGCCTATATAATACTCCCAGCATGATTGACAATAGGCTAAATAAACCACTCCTTTTGTATAACAACTTGTACAGGCGTGGCTTTTAATTGTAAAATTGATGCTGAGTATATTAATTTCCTTTCTACAGGCAATGTATGAGCATTGTGTACACCTCCCACATTTATGTGTGCCCACCTTTAGTAATGCCCCTTATTTTTCTTGTTCCTTCTTTTTCTCTAAGATGTTTTTCAAGTTCCTATTTCTTCTAAAGGTGTATTTAAGTTGCTGTTGAAATATGTTTGTTCTCATGGGCATTGTTTTAAACATTTTCCAGATCCCATTAATGCCTTTTTTTAACCAACCTATGTCAGAATAATATGTTAAAATTAACCGGGGTATTTCCTTTTCTATTATTTTACTTATTTCCATGTTATTATCCCTGTCCATACTGGTGGCATTATTGAATGTCCCTTTATCATACTGTCCACTCGCCAACAATGGACTGTATCTACTATTACGTTTCTTAATTATTTATTTTTTAATATTTTCCAGCATATTATTGGGGTAACCTCTTTCCTTAAACATCTCCTGTACAACATCTAGTTCACTTGTAAAATCACAAAACCCAGTTGTCATTCTAGACACTCTAATCATTTGTCCTTTTACTATATTTCTTTTTAAATGGTAAGGATGGTCACTTTGGTAATGCAGGTATGAATTTGAGTAACATTTCTTTCTAAAGATTTTGGATTTATATGCTTCTTTCATATAGTCTTTAATAATCGTTACATCTAAATAGTGTATTTCATCCTTGTTACTTTCATATGTAAATTTAAAAAATTGGTACTACTATTTACATATTTCGTAAATTGTTCAATTAATTCTTTTCCACCATTCCATATAATAATAATATCGTCCAGAAATCGAAAATACCTTATTATGTGCTGCTGAAAACTTGACCCGAAAAAATATTTTTTCTCCCAAAACAACATTATTATATTTGCATAAATGGGTGCACATGCTGAACCCATGGCAACTCCGTCCAGTTGATGATAGATATCTCCTTGAAAATAAATAAAATTGTATTTCAAGACTAATTCCATGTTTTCCAAGACTAATCTGAATTCTTCTGGATTCAGCATGTTAAATTCAGTAATCATTTTTTCAAACCATTCCATACCTTCCTTGTGTGGAATTACAGAAAACAAATCTTTAACATCAATTGTTAAAAATAAATGTTCTTCGTGAAATGGTATTGTACTGAATTTCTTCAGGAAGTCCCAAAAATCAATCAAAATATGCACATAGTTTAAATAAAACATTTTTAACTTGGTATCTACATATATACCAAGAGGTTGAGTCTTTGATCCCCTCGATGTAACTATTGGTCTCATTGGGGGATCAATTATATCTTTGTGTATTTTTGGAATACCAAAGATTTCAGGTATGACTGGTTTGGGGACTCTAAGGAAATTATATAATTCCACATCTATAAGCCCCTGTAACAAATTGTCCTCTAGTATTAAATCTATTCTTTTATACAAAATATTCAGTTCATTCGTGGAAATAATACAATACCTACTTTTAATATCTAACATTTTTTGCATTCTCTCAGTATAATCCCAGCTATCCATCAGTACCACCATACCCCCCTTGTCAGGTTTCATAACTCCAATGTTCTTGTTTTTACCGAGTTGTTCTAAAATAGTCCTTTCTTCATCTGAAAGATTCGCTGTTATTTTATGTCTCTTCTTGTATCCGTCCCTAATCATATTGATGGTACATACTTCAAAATTGTGTATATCCTGCTGCAAAGGGGGGTTGTATGTACTACTTTTCTTTAATACTTTATTCTCATAGGTCAAATTGTCTTGATGTATGACTGCTAAATTCAACTTCCTTGTAAACAGTTTTATATCTAACACTATCTCTTCTATTTTAGGTTTCCTAGCTGGTACAAAGGTAAATCCCTTTGTGAAAAGTCTGAAATATTCATGAGTAATCTCCATGTCTGTATAATTGAATATGTTGAAATTATTATAACTATGTATTATAGTATTATGTTTAACACCTAATACATCTTCATTAGTAGCCTCTTGACTTGTTTCTTCTATTAGTAATAATTCATTTTTTTAATCCACTAATTCTATCTGTAACTAGGGACACTGGGTATATTTGTTTTGTGAACATTTTTTCTGGGGTTGATGTTAATAATCTGTCCCTCATCTTCTGTCCCATCCTCTCCCCTTGTATCTTCCTACATAATTCCCAGTCACTTCTGCATATGATTGCTGACCATTCCGATTCCTGATTCTTTCTGACCTCCTCACCTCCTGTCTTACTTCTAAAGGGTCTTTTAGTTCATCTATTTAATCTATTTCAATAGCATCTATCTGATAGTCCATTTCTTTGCCGTTCCTTTGTACTACCCTATTGTATGGGTTTGTTTCATTCTTCCTATTTTCCATTTGATAATACTGTTTTCCTATTGTATTGTACCTTCTTGAATTGTGGATGAAATAAGCCATTCCTTTTTCATAATCCCCTATATCCCGCTCTAGCTTCACCATTTTCCTTTTATAATTTTTCGCAATGATAATATCTACTTCCTGAAGTGTCTTACAAAAAATGTTTTTATACTCAGTCACTGTAAAAAGTAAATCATTCATTATTTCTGATTTCAAAATGTCTATTTCTTTTTTACATACATCCATGTTTTTAGCATTGTTCTCTACCATAGCCTTAAAGATTGCTAGCCCACATTCATTAAGTATGTTTGAAATCATTTTAAAAAATTCCATGTCATTAGCTGTATTATTAGGAAATTTATTCAGTCTCAGGCCCTTAGGCACTATTTTTTGTTCAATACATTTGGTTAAATAGAAATTGTCCAAACTTAAGTTTTTGTACCTGTTAAGTTGACTCTGAAATAGTTTACATTTGTCCTTAAACCCTGTGTTGGTTGGTAACCTTCTTTCGGCTTCAGTATTAGTCGCCGAGAATGATTTTTCCAGCCATACTTCAAAGTCAATGTTCCGATAAGTGTCCAACCCTCTGTCGCTGGATAAATGGTGTTCTTGGTGTGTACTACGACTTGGTCTTGTTAATCCAACAGCACATCCACTGCCAAAAAGCTGGGAGTAGTAAGCCACCTTCTTACGGAAAAAACTCACAATGACTTCTTTACTCCACTCATAGCAGCAAACAATAAATCTTACTGTTGGTAACAATAAAGGCTGTCCCTCCAATACGTATACAAGAAAACGAACTGACCGATAAATAAATCCAAAATCTTTATTTGAACACACAGTCTCAAATTAAAACAGATTGAGCGCACTTTCGTCTCCTATCGTGAGACTTCATCAGAATCTTCTGTTAACACATTAATTCTGTTTAAATACTATCATTATTAACCAATTCTTAATTAATTAATTGTTAGTCATTTGGGTTCAATTAATTCCAGTTCTGAGCAACCCTTAAATGTATACAAACTATTATAAATTCACTTGTCTACTACTGACATACACTCATGAAAACTTGTATACCTAAAAATATATATGTTTATGAAAATAAAATACTTATAAATATAAATATAAATATGAATATAAATACAAGAATATAAAAAAACCTACTTTCATACACATAAATTCATATACATAAAATCTTGAAGGCAATAAACATGGACAACAAATTAACTTCATATTATTGGTGATGTGTATAACAAAACCCTATTACAAATATATATATAAAATATAAAATATAAAAAAATTAATTCATAAAAGATATATAAGTCCATTAAAATATTCAACCACTTGTCAGAATATGGATATAAAATTCTGGATACTTGAGGTAGTGAAACAAAAGGAAAGGAGAGGTGATTGGGAAACTTTCCTGGAATACCGCAAGATGATTTGGCAAATTAGATTGGACTCTTGTGTATATCCAGGAATGAATGACCACATTTCAATTAAACCTGCCTTGAAAATATTGGCATCAAACCATGTTAGAAAGAAAAAACAAAAGAGTGTTTTTTATTAATCACTATAAAATTTGTAGATACTTAGGTAGATAGTTTTATACAGTTATTATGTTGTCATGACTGGTTGGCAAAGGATCAAAGTATATCTTGGTCACACTCTATTTAGTAATATCCAAGTATTAATTTAATTACACAGTAAAAATTCCTTTATACATTATATAAATTTTTTTTTAAATTTTTATATACATTTATAACAATTTTATGTATTAATGAAGTATTTTAGGATAGTTTGTACACATATATAATTTTTGATCTTATCATTATTCACAAGACATTTTAAATGGCAATTTTAACATATTTAAAAATAGTAGGTGACATAAAATATTTTAATGGACTTATATATCTTTTATGAAGTATATTTTATATTTTATATATATTTTTGTAATAGGGTTTTGTTATACACATCACCAATAATATGAAGTTAATTTGTTGTCCATGTTTATTGCCTTCAAGATTTTATGTATATGAATTTATGTGTATGAAAGTAGGTTTTTTATATTCTTGTATTTATATTCATATTTATATTTATATTTATAAGTATTTTATTTTCATAAGCATATATATTTTTAGGTATACAAGTTTTCATGAGTGTATGTCAGTAGTAAACAAGTGAATTTATAATAGTTTGTATACATTTAAGGGTTGCTCAGAACTGGAATTAATTGAACCCAAGTGACTAACAATTAATTAATTAAGAATTGGTTAATTATGAGAGTATTTAAACAGAATTAATGTGTTAACAGAAGATTCTGATGAAGTCTCATGATAGGAGATGAAAGCGCGCTCAATCTGTTTTAATTTGAGACTGTGTGTTTAAATAAAGATTTTGGATTTATTTATCGGTCAGTTTGTTTTCTTGTATACGTATTGGACGGACAGCCTTTATTGTTACCAACAGTAAGATTTATTGTTTGCTGCTATTAGTTGATACTGGGTGTGAGGACCTAGTGATTATCTTTACTCCACTCCCCAGCCTTGCCCAATTGCTTGTGCCCCTAGGAGGAAAACTTGCCCTTAATGCAAAAAATAGGATGTCCATCACATAGGACCGGTGGGTCCTCAACATTTTATCCTAGGGGTACAAATTTTATTTCCATTCACTGCCAACCCCAAGTGGGTTTCCAGACCATCTTCCTAACCAGTGGGCAGAGGCTCAAAGCCAAGAAGCTTCCCTGCTCAATATCAGAGCTATTCAGCCAGTTCCAGTAGAACAGAAGGGTCAAGGATTCTACTCCAGACTCTTCCAGGTACCCAGGAAAGAGGGCTCTTGGTGCCCAATTCTGGATCTTTCAATTCTCAACACCTTCCTGGTACCAGCATCACCTTCCTGGTGGTACCAAAATTCAAAATGCTTACCCTGCAACAGCATCTTCCTATGCTAGCCAAGGATGCCTGGTTAGGCTTCTTTTAAGTCTAGGGGGACTATCTGCACATCCCCATAAGTGAGTCATGCAGGAAGTATTAACATTTCAGGGCAGGATCTATGCATTATCAGTTCTCTGCACTTCTCTTTGGCTTATCTACTGCACCCAGAGTTTTCACAAAATGCCTGGCTCCAGCCATTGCATACTGCAGGCAGAAAAATATCTAAATTTTCCCATACTTGGATGACTGCCTGATTCAGGCAGACAGTCAGGAATTGCTGTTGTAGTACCTGTCATTTGTGAAACACCTTTTCACTTCCTTGGGGTACACCTTCAATGAAAAGAAATCAAAACTGGTACCCAGTCAAAAGATTGTATTTCTGGGAGTAAGCTTGGACACAACATCCCAGATGGCATTCCTCACTTCAGAAAAACAAGTCTATCTGACAGCCTACTTCAAACAAATGGCCACCAGAACCCAGCTATCCACAGGAAAAATACTGCAGGCCCTATGGTTCATGGTCTCATGTATACTGCTAATTCCATATGCAAGACTGCATATGAGGAAACCTCAATGGTACTTAAAAAGTCTTTGCTGCCAACATTCTCCGGACCTGGAAACAGTCATTACTATCATACCCTATCTAAGGACAGAGTTCGTTTGGTGGGCAGAAGCATGCTACCACAACCAGGGGCTGCCCTTTTCTCAACCCCATGCCACCCAGACCCTAACCACAGATGCATCAGACTATGCCTTGGGAGCACACATGGACGGCAAATGCATTCAGGGCCACTGGAGCCCAAGTCAAATTCATCTGCACATCAACCAAAAAGAGATTCCAGCTGTGCAGAATGCCCTGACAGCTTTCAGATCCCTACTCTTTCCAGGACAACTGCTAATAAAAATAGACAACACCACAGTTATGTGGTACATCAACAAGCGGGGGGGACTCACTCCTACCCACTCTGCAGATTAGCCATGGCTCAGTGGCACATGGCCTTGGACATGCAAGTCCATCTGTAAGCTCAATTCCTGCCAGGCAAACAAAAACTCACTGGCAAACGACTTAAGCACAAATCTCCTAGACCCACATGAGTGGCAATTGGAGCCCAGCACCTTCAACCTTCTGATTCAGAAGTGGGGGACCCCAGAGGTGGATCTCTTTGCTTCCCCCTACAACCATCAGCTCAGCAAATTCTGCCCCAGGAATCCTCACAGCAGGGCTTGGAAAGTGGATGCCCTATCTTTACAGTGGTAAATCTCTCAATCTATGCCTTTCCCTCTCTGCCCCCTCTCTCAAGAGTATTACTCAAGATAAGACAGGACAGACCAAGGACAATTCTGATTGCCCTGGACTGGCCACGCCAGCACTGCTAACCACTCCTGCATGGCCTGTCACCAGTGCCACCCTGGCACCTACACCAGAACCCAACCCTGCTCTCTCAGCAGGAGGGACAGATTTTGCATCCACAACTGCAAACCCTAAATCTTGCAGTCTGGCTTATTCCTTGAATTCTCCCCCAGCAACCCTAAGCAAACAGGTACTGGACATCATTCTTGAAGCCAGAATACCCAGTACAAGAAAATCCTATGCTGATAAGTGGAAAAGGTTCTGCTCCTGGATTCTATCTAAAGGAGAGGACACAACTCTGCCCTCCCTGCCTCTAATCCTGGATTATTTAGCAGATCTACTCCATAAAGGCCTGTCTTTCTCTTTGTACTGGAAAAGCTCATGCTTCCCCCCTTTGAACCTGCTGCATCAGCAGACTTAAAATTCTTCTCTTGGAAAACAGCCTTGCTTCTGGCCATCACTTCAGCTAGAAGAGTCTCAGAGCTACAAGCACTTATGACTGTGGAACCCTTCATTAATGTACATGCTGACAGGGTTTTCCTCAGGACTAACCCTTCCTTCATGCCTAAAGTGGTGTCCAGTGTGGCTCTCAATCAATCCTTCCATTTGCCAACTTTCTTCCCTAATGCTCAAAATAAAGGGGAAAGGATCCTGCACTCCTTGGATGTGCACAGACAGCTCAGATTCTACCTTGACAGGACTAAGCCCTACAGGAAGTCTGACTAGTTACTAGTCAGCTTTGCAACAGGGGCAGAGGGCAAGGTCATTTCAAAACAAGCAATTTCCAGATGGATAGCACACTGCATCAATTTCTGCTACAAGCACCATGGGAAACCAACCCCTCAGGGGGTCAGAACACATTCCACTAGGGCAACATCTACCTCTACAGCATTCCTCAGGGGAGTCCCTACCAGGGACATCTTGGAAGCTGCTACCTGGAGTTCAGTACACATCTTCACCAAGCATTACCACCTGTCTATATTTTCCAAATCCAGGGCAGGTTTTGCAATAGCAGTCCTGCAAGGCATACTAGCCAGCCCTAACTCTTCCTGACTGCCTCCACCCTTCTTTAGCTTTGGGAATCCACCCAAGTGTGATGACTGCAACAGTGAAACACGAAGAACATAGTACAGTTGTGTACACTAACAATAAATGTAGATGTTCGAGTGTATTCACTGTTACAGTTCTGGTTTACCTCCCTCCCACCCCCTGTTTTTTCTCTCTCTCTCTCTCGCTCCCCTCTCTATGACTATTACTCACCTCTTTCAGGGGTATTGGTATTTACTTTTTACTGGTGGTGTTTTCCCCACCATATCTTAGCTACCTATTTGGGAGGCTCCTGACATTTGGGGCAAGAAAAACTGATGTAATGGCGTTGGCTGCCTGTTTTTATACCCCTGACAACCTGACGTCATTCCTGGAGTGACAGCATCTGATGCAGAAATACTAAGTCTCTGGTATTTGGGCCGACTGAAGGCTACCTTCAGGTAGATAACCCAAGGGTGATGACTGCAACAGTGAATACACTCGAACATCTATATTTATGGTAAGTGTACACAACTGTACTTTTTTCTTTACTGGTTATGGATAATGCTGCAAAACACTCTTTTAATGTTCAAATATGTTGGACAGTATCACCCTTTGTTCTGCCTGTGAGGTGAACTTACTGACAAATAGCTATAAGACCTGCATAGCAATTTTAGGGGTTACAAAGCCTTGTTCTTTTTTATCCACCTTTTTTACTTCCAGTATACTTGGATCATCACTATCAGAATCAGAGTCACTCTGGCAGTTAGCTCTCTTCCTAGTTTCTGGGTAGCTGCTTAATAGTGGTACAAGACTTTCTAGATGGATGTTTGAAATTCTTCCCCTCTCCTTCATTGCAGCTCATTGGAGTTTCTTTCTCGCCAGGCTATAAGCTCTAATTTATCATTCCCTTCTGCAGGATTAGATATCTTAGGTCTGCCTGTCTCTGAATCAGATAGCCAGTTCTTTAAGTAGTCCATATTACTCTGTACACCTCTCAGAAGAGGTTCCTTTCTAAGCAGACAAGATGTTAAATCTCTGACCAGTGCTAATGACACATCTCTCTAGTAATGGAGTCTTTCACACATGTCACTCTACTTTCTGAGGTGTACCTCCGTGTCATGGACTCTTACAGACAGAGATTTGTTACCATATCTTCACCTATTTATCTCTTTATTTTCCTCCCTTTCCAGAGCAAAATAGACTCTCAGATTTATTTCTTATACCAGGGACTGCTGTATTTTCCAGTTATGGAGGCCAAAATGGCACTGACTCAGGGTCCCTTGGAAATGCATGCAGACTGCTGGTTCATAGGTTCATAGGTTCATAGGTAGGTACTAGGCTATTGGCCCTAGGAATTACATAAGCCTAGCCAAAAAGGTACCCATGCTTTTGCTACCCAAGAAAATAATTTTCCTGTGCCCCTGTCAAGCAGAGCCACAGAAGTAATCCCTGGGGTGAATTTCCTATTACCCATCCAATCATCAAGATTTTTCTTGAAGAGTGCTAATGAGGAGCTCTGTTTGACATAGATAGGTAGTCTGTTCCAGAGTATGGGAAGTCTCTGGGACAGGAATCTATCCCTCCAGCATGTTTTGTTTATTGTGGTGACAAGGTTTAGGTCCCTAGAGCGTGTAGCTTGGAGGGATTGGGATTTCTTTAAGTGGAGCCTGTCCAACAGCTCTGGGTTTGACATAGCTTTGTATGTTAGGCAGAGATCACCTCTGAGTAGGTGATATGTGACAGAGTAAAGCTGGAGTTTTTTGAGACGGTCTGCGTAGGGCATCTGTTTGAGGCCAGTAATCCTCTTTGTGAGGTATTTCTGCGGCCTTTCCAGTTGTTGTAGATGTCTTGTGAGGTACATACCAAAAGGGGTGTTGTACTCTATAATGAGTCTAATGAGTGATGAGTAGAGGGGAACAATGACCTCCTTTTTTCTGGATGAGACACCTTTTGTGATGAGGTGTGCTATGTTGAAGGATTTCATGACCACTGTGGCGATGTGAATATCAAAGGAGAGACTACTGTCCACCTGTGTCCCAATGTCTCATCACACTTTCGGTGTTAAGTAGACTACCACCTATGTGGTAGTTCATGTGTACAGAGTTTTTACCAAAGGGGGTGACAGTGCACTTTTTGGCCTTGAGCTTGAGGCCATGGCTTTGATACCAGGCGTCTGTCTCAGTGAGGCCCTTTTGTAGGATGTCCACATTGTTAGGAGTTTCAATTATGGCTCCTAGTTTGCAGTCATCTGTGAACTTAGTTAGCCAAAGACCTTCTGTGTTAGCTTGTACTTCAGAGAATTAAATACCAAACAGGAGAGAACCCAGGACAGAACCCTGTGGTACTCCATTTGTCACTGGTCTGAAGTCTGATTAGGAGTTTGCTACTTTCACAGTGTGGGTTTTGTCAGTAAGCCAGTTGGCAACCCATCTTGTGACACAGGGATTTATACCTAGTTTAGTGAGTTTATCTATAATTCCAGAGTGGAGGATGGTGTTGAACACCTTGGCTTGATCTAGATAGGCTGTGTGAACCACCTTACCCTCATCTATGGCTTTGGTGACTGCTTCAAAGAAGTCTATCAGGTTTAGGAGATGTGATCTGCCTTTTACAAACCCAAACTGTGTGGGGTCCAGAGTTTGGCAATCTCCAATGTCTTTGTTTATGAGTTCCATGATGATACGTTCCATGGCCTTGCAGACCAGGCTTGTCAGGCTAATGGGGTGGTAGTTCCCGGGGTATGTCATGGCTCCCCCTTTGTGGAGTGGGATAACCATCACAGTGCACCATTCAATGGGCACAAAGCCTGAGGTGAGGCTATGACTGAACATGGTACTTAGGTGGGGTGCCAGTTCATTCTGTAGTTCATGTAGAAGGCAGCCGGGGATGTCAGGTTCCATGGATGCTGTGTTCTTGGCTTTGGAGAGTGAGGTTTTTACCTGTGCAGCCATGATTACAGGAACTTTGCATTCTTCCAGTATAGAGATGGACCTTTTAGGGGGTGAGAGGGGGGTAAAGTTAGCACTGACCCTATCTGCCAGGATGTTGGCAACATCAGTTGGTTCTGTATATTTAGTGCCATTGTGCTGTAACTCAGAGCAGATCTGAGGGTTGCCGTTGAGATTCTTGATATAGCTAAATAATGCTTTATGGTTGTCTTTAGAATCAGTGGCAATTTTGTTTTCATAACTAGCTTTGGAAGATTTTATGAGGGATCTCAGCTTCTTACTGAGGTTGTTCCTCCAATCATGGGATTTTACTCTTTACTGCAACAGTTTCTTTCTACTGTTGTAGAGTTTGTTTATGGCAGAAGACCACCAGATTGGCTTCCTTTTTTTGGAGGATAGCATCTTGGTTCTGTTAGGGATAGCACGATCCATGCACTCGTGTAAGTATTTATAAAGTGCATTTGTGCAGGATTCAGCAGTCGTATCTCTATTGTCCATCTGCATGGGTTTGCCACTTCTGTCTTAAGAAGTGTGAAGTTAGCTTTGTAGAAATTCTTTACATTTTTTCCCTAATGGGGGTGGGGGTGGGATGTGGATGTCTAGGGTGATTAGCTTGTGGTCAGATCTGACCAATGAGGAATTGACCTCTGGTGTGGAACACCGGTTGCCCATGTTGGTGATGATCAGGTCTAGGATATTGCTGCCCCTGGTGGGGGTGTGGATAAGTTGATCCAAGGCATTGGAGTTTATGAATTCCAGAAAACGTTGAGCAAAAGAGTTGGTACATGAGTAGTTTTCATAGTTAATGGTGGGGTAGTTGAAATCACCCATTATTAGGGTGCTGGGTTGTACCCTAATATTTTCCAGTGTATCAAGAAAAGAGGAATGGGAATCCTTGGGCATGGTGGGGGGTCTCTAGCAAGCTACAATCTGAACTGCGGTCTTGCCCAGAGTTAGTTGAATTTGGATTATCTCAGATGCATTATGCTGAGCAACTAGCTTGGAGGTGTGGATATCATTAATGAATATAGACACTCTCCACCTTTAGTATTTCAGTCTGGGTTAGGTGGCTGAAAGGTGTGGTATGAATTATAGCCTGGTAATGCAGGGGTGCTCTCTGGAGCTTTGAACCAGGTCTCTGATACTGCACATATGTCGATGTTCTCCATTTTAAGGAGTGCCTCGAGTGAATGCATTTTGAGGTTTAGACTTCTAGCATTGAGTAGAATTACCCTCAGATTTTGCTTCCTTGTACCTGTTACGGTGGGGAATTTGTCATTTGAACCTTGCCTAAAAAGGCACTATAGGGGTGGCAAGAGCCTTTGCCAGTATCCGGAATCCCAAGATTACAGGTGCAGGCCATCTCTGGCAAGGCATTGTGGTCTGTCAGTCATGTCATCCCAGGCAGACAGATACTGGATACCCTTAGAATGACACCAGAAGCTTAGCCAATTGTTGAAGTCAATCATTTTGTCCTTGTACTGTGGTATCATTCTGGGTGATGGCAGGATGCTGCTTAAGGCTAGGGTCATACCTGCCTGGGCTACAAGATCAGAGAACTCCTCCATGTCTCTTTTTATGTAGTCCAGGGAGGTATGTCTCAGGTCATTCACAACAACATGGACAATGACAGAGTCATATTTATACTTGCTGTGGAGTGACCTGAGTGCGTGCATTATGCGGTGGATCCTTGGACCCGACAGGCAGCTGACAGTAACTTTCTCCTTGTTTAGCCTGGTGAGTGGAACATCAGTGTGCCTGACTATAGAGTCATGTATGACTAGAGTTTTGGGTACGTTATGTCTTATGGGCTGTAGTTCAGTGGCATATTGTGTTTGTGTGCTATGTGCCATTTGGTTTGTGTTGGGGGATGGAGGTTGCTTGCATTTCTGCTTTGGAGGTCTTGGTTGTTTGGGCAGATTTTTATTGAGAGCCTCTGAAAATGTAGGTGTGTGTTTTTTGCTTCTATTGTGTGTTTTGGTGGTATAGGTTTTGAGGGACTATGTGATGAATGTGGTGTGGTGCAAGTGTTTACCTTCTTCTCTTGACGGTCTAGTCCAGTCTTCTGTGAAGAGAGCTTTGCTCCCAGTTTGGCTATATAAGTGCATCTCTCACAGGTTGTAGGGTTGGGTGGTAGGAGGAGAGGGTTGTCTGTGTACATGAGGCAATTGCTGCATTGCCCAAAGATACCCAGATTTATCTTGAGACAGGAGAAAACACTGGGAGATGACCTTTAGATATGCCTGGATAGGTGCTTATTTATTAAGTACTAAAAACTGTTTTCCTGTAGACAAGTGAGGAAAGTTGAGTGCTGTAGTAATTTGTAGCTTATTTAGTGCTTACAATGAGTTCTGAACAAATGCTGAGCTCAAAGAAACAGATTTGAGTGCTAAAACTAAAAAGCTGGCTAGTTGCAAGGGAAAATTTGAAGAGCAGACTTTATGGCACCAGGAATAGTTTAACCCTAGTTAAGCAGGGTGAGGGGGCTCAGGAGCTTACAAGCTAGCCCTGGATACAGCAAATCTGTATCTGGACTAGACTTGTTACAGGAAAGGGGGGAAACAAGCTTAGAATTTTTTTTTTCAGTAAAGTAGAAATGGAGAAAGCTGGAAAAGAAATTAATTGAGTGGGTTGGCTCCGTTCTCTATTAGATTGACTGAACTAATGACACTAGACTGGGAGGAGTGTCACAGATCAAATATTACAGTATGGCCAGGCAACTGCAAAGCCACCAAGTATAAGAACACCACAACAATAGGGAGGGAGGAAGGGAAACTATTACAGGTACTAGCTGTAGCCACTAAATGAAAGTTTTAAACAGATCAAGGAGCAAGCAGACTCTAGAGAATGCTTTTAACTGCAAACAGACTAGACTTTTTTGTTGTGTCTTTCTGCTTTTCCCAGTTAGGGGTCGCCACAGCGGAACTCCGGTCCGCTAATGATTGGCAGTAGATTTTTACGTACCGAGTTGCCAGCTCTGACGCACAACCTTCAACGAAGGCATGCCCACTCACGCATGTCTCCACAGAGAAGACGCTTTAGCTGAGAATCGAACAGGACAACGTCTTACTGTGAGGTGACAATGCTACCACAGCACCACCACCGTAGTTGCAAACAGACTAGACAAGAACACAGAAACCTCAAAAATCAAAAATGCACAGAAAAACTTGGATAGAGCACTCACAAACAGAAAATACAACTCTCAGTATGAAAAAACAGTTTACAGTTAAGTAATTCAGTAAACATGCAATTAGAGTAATGAAACAGTATCTAGCATTGAAAAATACAGGTAAAACAGTATAAAACAGTACATAAATGCAGTGAAACAGTAAAAAAAGCTTTATAACAGTGCAAAATGTAGTAGATTAACTGTATAAGACAATTATAAGAGTCACAGAAATGCAAATCTCTACTGTTACTGAAGGGCCACAATATCTAAGAAAATCTTAGCAGCAGAAGTGACAGAGGGTAAGTAAAGCAGTGACAAAGTACAGTTGTGTAAGAAGTTACCATAACAGTATATGTTCATATGATTATATTACTCTACAACACCAACATATACTTAGTTGGTATACACTACATTGACCAAAAATGCCAAAACTCACGCAATCAAAAATAAATCAATAAATGCATACATAAATAAAAAGGAAACAATTCCAACTCTAAGATCGCAAAACAATGGGGAAAGAGCAAAATCCCACTCCCACTGTATAGTAATTCCGCATAACAAATGTTGGCATCCTACAATGAACTAGCAGTTCGATGAAACAATCCTCCTAACCAAACATTCGATATAACAAGAGTACAGTGAAACACATTGAACCCTTTTGAGTAGACACCTGTTGCAGTAATGCTGACAGATGTCATGCATCCTGTCAAGCTTAGGTGCTCCTTGGAAATGTGCCGTACATCTGACCTTAGAAATAGGTATGAAGAGTACATGCTGCTACTTATGGGATATATGGGCTCAGAATTCCTCAGAGCTTTCTTGCCTCAGACACACATTGAAGCTATAGACTGAGGTACATATGGAGTGGGAAAGGATAGGTGAAAGGGGATTTCATCTCTGCCAAATGGAAAAAGATGAAGATGAGCAGGGATGAAGAGAAGGTGCATATACTGTAACAGTGTTCTGTTCAAATTTCTACTGTTATGGTAAGTTCTTACACAACTGTATGATGTTCATCATTAGATTTCTATTGCAGTGATACTTATGGATGGGATAATTACCAAAGCATTTAGGTACATAGGGAGGGGGAAAGAAATATAGAACTGGAGTCCAGTAACCCTTGAAGGATTGCATTTTCAAAACTTGTTTTAGCTCTAGAAAATACATTAGTTTTGTAATGTTTGGGAGAGGTGTGACCAGAAGCCCAGGTACCTGTCTTCAGGATAGAGTTGAAGACATACCCTTTGAGAAATGCAGCTGAAGAAGACACAGCTCTTGTAGAATGAGCTTTAATATGACCTTGGAGGGATTTTACCTGGAATGAATAACAAAAGGAAATGGAATGGGAAATACATCTGGAGGGTTGCCAAGTGTCTGGAATTTTTCAGGACAGTCCAGAATTAAGGGACACTGTCACTGATATTGAAGAACACAAGAATATGATTGACTGAGCACAGTAATATTGTATGACAATCCCCTTGAGAGGAAGTTAATATGCACTTCTATTCTGCATGCATTTTGCTTTCACGCACATGCCCAAAAGTCTACTTGAAGATTATAAAACCTTTTTTTTTCCCTCAAAGGAACTAAAACAATTGATAAGTTTTTTTAATTTGTTTAGCTTTGTCTAAATAAAATATCAGCTGTCTGTGTACATCAAGTAAAGAAAATAGGCTTCCTATTGAAATATTGGCACTCATAATGCTGTGTGCTGATAGAAAAAAACACAAAAACTGCAGGAGATGAGCAAATCTTGAAAAATCACTCTTATCCTTTAAACTTGTTGTTTGCGGGGGAAAGCCCCCCACTTCCTCAGTATGTTGTGTAAGCCCCCTAGACCTCCAAAGTGAAATATATACTAAAATACTATCTCTGTGAATACTACACTTTGGAGAAAAATAAATATTTCAAGAAATGGCTATCTTGGACTTGGTATATTCAAGTCCGTTTTTTCACGCATTTAGTCCCCGCATTTTGGGACTCAGTTATGTGGGTCCCAACATTTCATATGTTTACCAATGAAGGTATCCTTTCTTCCTTATTTTGAGGTTCAGGAAAAATATGCAGGAATGTGATTAGACTTACTCAGTGACATCAGTGACCGGCTCAGGATAGATATGTCCTTGTGAAAAAAAAAAAAAAAAAAAAAAAACAGAAAGGGAGGGAAAGACATGAGGCTTTGTAACTTAAAAACCCTTTCTTATAGGTTCATAGGTTCATAGGTTTATACTAGGCTATCTGCCCTAAGGCATTATAAGCCTAGTCCAAATTTTTGTGGCTTACGCCACCCCTTATATGAAAAAATACTGTGCCCATTAGTTTGTTGTGCCTCTGTCCAGCAGTGACACAGAGATGATTCCCGGGATAAACCTACGATCTCCCATCCACAGGTCAAGATTTCTCTTGAACAGAGCCAGCAAGGTGCTCTGCCTCACATGGACCGGGATTTTATTCCACAGCATAGGGAGTCTCTGAGTGATAAATCTATCCCTCCAGCACGTCCTATTTATATCCGTGCTAAGGTTTAAGTTGCTTGCTCTAGTGGTTTTGGTGGATTTGGATTTTTTGAGGTGGAGCATGTCCATTAATTCTGGGTTGGACATGGTCTTGTATGTCAGGCACATGTCACCTCTGAGCAGATGGTATGCAACTGAATACAGCTGGAGTTTCTTCAATCTGGCAGCATATGACAGATTTTGGAGTCCCTTTATCCTTTTGGTGAGGAACTTTTGGGGTCTCTCCAATTGCTGCAGATGTCGGGTGAGGTACATCCCGAATGGGGCATTGTACTCGATCATTGGTCTGATAAGTGAAGAGTACAGGGGAACAATGACTTCACTAGATCTGGATGTGAATCCCTTCATGATCAGGTGGGCAATGTAGAAGGTCTTTCTAACCACTTTAGCAATGTGAGTGTCAAAAGAAAGGCCACTGTCAACCTGGGTCCCCAGGTCCCTGATAACCTCTTCTGTGCTTAGTGGATTGCCACCTATATGGCAGCTTGGGGTTACCTTGTTTTTCCCAAAGGGTATGACTATACATTTTTTGGAGTTTAACTTCAGGCCATGGCTCTGGCACCAGCTATCTGTTTCCGTGAGTCCCTTCTGAAGGATATCCGTGTACGATGCACTTTCCACTATGGCGCCCAGTTTGCAGTCGTCAGCAAACTTTGTCAGCCAAAGTCCTCCCATGTTGGCCTGTACTTCTGAGAAGTAGATGCCGAACAATAGGGGGCCAAGGACCGAGCCCTGTGGGACACCACTTGTGACCGGCTTGGAGTCTGACATAGCGCCAGCAACTCTAACCCTGTGGGTTCTGTCCTTAAGCCAGTTTGCAACCCATCTTGTGACATGTGGGTTTACATTTAAGCTGGTAAGTTTTTCTACAATACCCGAGTGGGGTATTGTGTCGAAAGCCTTTGCAAGGTCAAGGTAGGCTGTTTGGACTGCCTTTCCCTCATCAATGGCCTTGGTGACTGTTTCGAAGAAGTCGACCAAGTTCAAAAGGCATGATCTGCCCTTGATGAAGCCAAACTGGGTTGGGTCAAATGTCTGCAAGTCCCCTATATCTTTGTTTATGAGCTCCATTATGATCCTCTCCATAACTTTGCAGACTAGACTTGTTAAGCTTATGGGGCGGTGATTACCAGGGTCCGTAGAGGCACCGCCTTTGTGGAGTGGGACCACAGTTGCCGTACGCCACTCCTTGGGCACGTATCCTGTGGTAAGGCTGAGATTAAACAGCTGCCTTATGTGCGGGTTTAATTCCTCATTTAGCTCATGTAGCACACAGCCGGGGACACCATCCGGTCCCATTGATGCTGTGTTTTTAGCTTTAGAGAGAGCAGCTTTCACCTGCGCATTTGAGATGTCTGGGAGGCTACACTCCGCTGGGATAGTTATCTCTCCTTTAGGGGGGGAGAGGGGGGCTGAATTTAACTTCTCAAGAAGACAGTTCATGCCCCAGGGAACTGGAACAGATTTTCAGGTGGAGGTTGGATGTGCCTGACACATTTTAAGAATGGCTGGACCTCTAAAATGTGAAGAAAGACATAGGTAAACAAGCTGAAATGGTTGGTTGACAACTATATCTTAATAGAGGAATAAACCAAGGCAAAATTAAGTAGCTCACAAAAATATGTGAGAATACAAGGTGTTCCTACTTGCTAGGGATCCTGTCCTATTTTCTGGCACCAAATAGAAAATCTTTTCCATTTTCTTACTGCAGGTTTTCTAGCCTCCTTTGTCACCTGTCGAGCTTACCTGAAGGCTACAAAAAGAACTGCTTTTCATTTACAATATTTTAGGGATGTTGAAGAAGCAGGTTTAAATGGAGCTGAATTTAACTTCTCAAGAAGACAGTTCATGCCCCAGGGAACTGGAACAGATTTTCAGGTGGTGGTTGGATGTGCCTGACACATTTTAAGAATGGCTGGACCTCTAAAATGTGAAGAAAGACATAGGTAAACAAGCTGAAATGGTTGGCTGACAACTATATCTTAATAGAGGAATAAACCAAGGCAAAATTAAGTAGCTCACAAAAATATGTGAGAATACAAGGTGTTCCTACTTGCTAGGGATCCTGTCCTATTTTCTGGCACCAAATAGAAAATCTTTTCCATTTTCTTACTGCAGGTTTTCTAGCCTCCTTTGTCACCTGTCAAACTTACCTGAATAAAGGTGCCTGAAAGGAATTAAAAGCCTATCATCCAAACTGTGATACTGAGTGTCTTTAGATCTGGATGAATTACATAGCCATTTTGCAGTGTGAACAAGTCCATCTTGTACGGTAATATGTGGTTGTTGTCTATAGCTAAGTGGAAAATAAGGTAGATTCAATTTTGCCTTGACCAAAAGGGATTCTCCAAAATAAGTTTGTGATTCTTCTTCTGAATCTTCAGGAGGACCTTTTAGATAAGATGAAAGGGAAGAAAGGCATACTGGGATTTCCCTTTCCATGAGAAAGAGAAGGGGTACATTGTTCAGGGTTCATTGCAAAGGGTCTTGGAGTATATCAGTCTGAGATGACTGATCAGAGTAGAAACAAAATGATCTATCTGGGGTTACCCCACTGGCAGACAATCTAAGGGAAGACCTCTCTGTTCAGCATCCATTCATGTACGTCTCCCTTGAGTCTGCTCAGGTAGCCTGCCAATATATTCTGTTCTGATTGAATGTAAATTGATTGAAGAAAGATATTGAAATGAATTGCAATGTTTCAAGTAATCACTGACAATCTGCACAGGTGGTATGACTTTTTATTCCCCATTTGTTCATGTACCATTTGGCAGTGGTATCATCTGTCAAAATCTGAAGAGTTCCTACAGAGCAAAGATAATGCAGAGATTGGAGAGCAAGAATCAAATATTTAATTTCTTTATGTTTATATGTTCTGTTCTTCCTTTTTTTTTTCAAACAGGTTTATTATTTTAACATACAAGAGAAATATCATAACAATTTTATACAAGTAATTAAAAATAGATATGATTATAACATTCAACAAAACAACTAAAGTATTTACAAAGACATCCACTACAATCAGATCAATTAATTAAACTAAAATACCATGCTATTGAAATTAGGATTTTTTTAACAAATTTTGTAAATTATCCCATACAATATAATAAGATGTTTTTCTAGTTGTTCTTGACCTAATTGTGTTTATTTCCATGTGGCACACTATATTCATAACATTTTTAAATTCATTGAACGAAGGAGGTGTATCTGAAATCCAATTTCTGGTTATTATTTTCCTAGCCACTGCTAGAATAGACCATAACAAGGGAAGCTTAACCTTTTTAACACTTTGAGGTACAGGTGTGTTGAATAATATAAGAGATTTAGAAATAATGAAATTATCTGTAAAAGAGCCTGCAAAAATTCATTAACTGACTTCCAGTATTCTTTCAATTTTATACAGTCATAAAACATATAAGCCCAGTCAGCATTAATTTCTACATTACATCTCTTACATAGATTATCTTTATTATTTATTTTATTCATCATCAAAGGTGTATAAAAAGATCTATGTAAAAATTTCCATGTATAAAGTCTCCAGACAATGGAAGACGTAGTTCTATAGGCAGATTCCAATATATATAGTTTATCTTGTTGATTTGGTGGGTCCCCATTAATAGAAGTGAAATAATTCCAGTATGTATCTACACTGTAAAAAGTTTCTTGTCTGATAATTTTATGTATGTATGAAAGTTTACCTTTATCAGAAACTTTATGTTGTAAATTTAATATCAAGTAATCAATCAGTGTTGGAATAGATTCTTTAACTGTTATAGACATTAGATCTATTCTATCAATGAGATGTTGTCTAAAGGTCTGAACCTCTAACCAGCAAGTTTCTCTTAGATCAAATTCTTGTTTTAAGAAATCTAGATTTTTAACTTTATTATCAGATATCAACTGATACCAGTACTTTAGATCATTATCTATAGCTAAATGAGTTCCTTCAGAAGTAGATGACAAAAGCATACCCTGAGTATACATTATAGGAATATAATAAAATTCCATTCCCTATACTTAGGGTGCATGAATATAAAGTTACGATAGCTAATAATAATATTTAATGGGTAACAAACCATATGTTTAGGTGTAATAGGTGAAGTACAAAATTCCTTTAGTAACCATAACATGGAGTTATTTACAATCATATTTTTATGTGTTAAGGAGATTTTCATGAAGTGCATACTAATTAGCTCCCAATAATCTTTCCATTTTGCGACATATGACTGATCTATTAATAAAGTAATAACTTTTACAATAGAAGAGATAGTATATAAATTAAAGTCTGGAAAAGAAATACCCCTTGAGACCAGCTATTAGTATGTTTCTTTAATGCAATCCTAGGTCTATTAGGTGCCCATAGGAAATTTAACATTAGTGTATTCAGTTTCTTGATAATTATTTTTGTTGGTGGAAGTATTATTGATTGTATTAAGTATAAAATCTTGGGGAATATTATCATTTTAATAATTGTAAGTCTCTCCTCCATAGTAAAAACATATTATTCCAGGTATTAAAAGATTTTGTATATTAAGAAAACAGGTATTATAATTATTATATATAATAGATGTAATATCTTTAGATAGTATTATACCTAAATAAGTTATCTGACCTGAATTGGGTACATATTTAGTAAAATCACTAATGAGAATATTTTTCGTGTATATATAGGTAGTATTTTAGTTTTTTCTTCATTGAATATTAAACCAGAAATACTTTTAAAATTCATAATTTTATCAAATAGAGACTGCATAGAAGAATTAGATCCTGCTGATGTAATTAGAACATCATCTGCAAAAGTTGAATTTTGATGTTGTATTTTCATCTATTTCAAAACCCTCTATGTCAGTACTGTTTCTGATCAAATTAGCCCAAGGATCCATTACTAAAGTGAATAATAGTGGAGAAAGTGGACATCCTTGTTTTGTACTTTTAAGAATGGGTATTTTTTGTGAAACATATGTTCCTACCTTAATATAAGCCAACGTTCCTTTGTATAAATGCTCAATTAGATTTACAAATGCATCTGAGAAGTTTGTGCACTTCAGTAAAGTAAACAGATAGTCCCAACTTATTGAATCAAATGCTGAACTTATATCAAGACTAATAAGTGTTAAATCTTTCTTTTTCCTATTTGCAAAATCAATTAATGTTAAAGTTCTTCTTATATTATCAAAAGTATTTATATTTACAATGAAGCCTGTCTGATCTATATCTATAATGCCGGGAATGATTGTCTTCAATCTATCAGCAAAAATACTCATAAACATTTTATAATCAACATTAAGTAATGAGATGGGCCGATATGAAGTACATCTAGTTGGATCTTTATTAGGTTTTAAAATTGGCGAAATAAATGTATATTGCCAAGATGGGGGTGTTATTAACTCAGTTTGGGCCAAAATAAAAACCTTATGTATTAATGAATATGTACTTTTAGAAAGGATTTTATATATCTCTGGTATAATACCATCATTACCCGGTGCTTTGTTTGATTTAAGCTTATTTATTTGTGTAATAACCTCTGCATATGAAATATTTTTGTCCAATAGTTTAATCTGTTGTTTATTAAGCTTTTTATTCATGTTTGTGGTTATAAACTCCTTTATTTTATCTTTAGGTTCCATGTTAATGTTACTATTGTTAATGTTGTGAAAGTGATTTCTAAATTCATCTAGTATTTCTGATAGACTAGAAACATTCTTCTTTTTCCTTAGAGAAAAGATTTCTTTGATATGGTTTTGTTTATTCAACCATTTTGTTTTATTTTTAAGTCTATGTAAGTATTTGGGGCTTATTGAGTAAGACAAAAACTTGTATTTCTCTAGAGTTATTTTAACTTTATGAGTTAAAATTTCTTTGTATTTCTCATTTAGTTTGTTTATTTCTTCAATGACTTTCTTATCCATAATATTTTCTTTATTATTATGTTTATAAGAGTCTAATTTACTTTGAATATCTAACAATTCCTTATCCCAAGATTTCCTTTTATTATTATACCATCTTATACTTTGTCCATATAGATATGATTTTAAGACATCCCAAACATAGACAATGGAGACTTCAGGAGTATTATTTATGTCTAGAAAATGTTGTACTTCTGAAAGTATATGTTCTTTATAGTCTTTTAGTTGAGTTAAGTATGCTGGTATCCTTTGATCTGAACATTATGAGTATTTTTATCATGAATTCAAAAACAATTGAATTATGATCAGATATAGGACATGAAATAATTTTGGAATTAATTAAATCTGTTACCATCTGGTTAGAAATAAAGACCCTATCTATTTTTGAATAAGTTTTGTATCTGTTAGAAAAAAGGTGTATGGTAATGATTTTGAATCTATCTGATTATTAATATCATTCAAATGATAAGAATTAGCAAAATCATTTAAATGTTTTGCATTAGATATAATTCTTCTTTTTCCTATAGTGGTAGTATCACTTTCATGTAGTATACAATTAAAGTCACCAGCTAAAATAATATCTCCTATAGAGAATGATATGATCTTATCAATATGATGTTTCACTGTATTAATACCAATTCCAGGTATCCAATATACATTAATTAAAGTGTAAGTCTTCCCATTAATTTGTATTGTAACCATACAAAACATTCCTTTGTCATCCTGATAAGACTTAATGGTTTTAGGAATGGGCATACTTTTATTCCATAAAATAGTCACTCCTCTTTTTTCTGAGTGTGCTCTGAACTAACCAATACTGTATATTTGTTTGTGGCTAGTTTATCAATATCTTTTTTCAAGAGATGGGTTTCTTGCAGGAAGACTAAGTTGGCCTTATGTAAATTAATGTATCTTATTAGGCTTGCCCTTTTACATGGATTATTCAATCCATTAATGTTTAAAGAAATTCCTTTTAAAGATGTCATTTGGCATTTTTAAAACTTAAGAATCTTATGATCAAAATAACAAATAACAACATAAGTAATGTTACATTGCCTCCTTTAGGTGTACCTTTAAATATAGCTGTATTTATTGAATCTCTTATGGGATTTTGTATAGGATTCAATTTTGTTTGTAGTGACAATGAGTGTACAAAATATATTGTGGATGTCAAAACTATATACATATAACAATGAACAAGTGAAAATAATGTAAGGATTAAACCTTGCATCCAGCCCGGAGTTAAAAACTCCAACTTAGAGTAGTATTTACCACTCAAGTTAACCCCTACCCTAAGCAGCAGTACCTCAGCTACCACCTTATCAATTTAATACTGGTTATATTTAACTTAAATTAACAGCTTTCAATTCAATTATCTAGCAAGACAAGACTACACATTTGATAAAACAGCATCATATAAACTAAAATAAATAAACTTTTTTTTAAAAAAAAACTATTCATACTACTATATACATCTATGTAATATAATACACTTGTATTCAAATAGCATTCAAATAAACTTGATATTAGAAACCAAGAGGAGAGAGAGAAATAAAAGACATGAAAGAGGGAGAGAGAGTGAAAGAAAGAGAAAAAAAAGGAAGGCAAATTTACATATTAATTTATTCAAAGTATGTAAAAATAAGTTCTAACATTCATTTAAATCAAAAACTTTGGCTAATATGGTTCAGACATTACATATATTAAGATGCATCTATTTTCTGTCATGTAAATGCAGTCAACAGCTTCCAAAAAAAAACTTGAATTGCTTGTATATGAGCATTTTACTCATACTCATTATTGTCAATAGAATAAAATATTATATTTATAGAAATTGTTATAAATCATACTGCATAGTTATGCAAATTCTCGGAAACACTTGCATTATTGTAAAGAAAAAAACATCTGTATTTTGTATGTCTATACTACTGCTTTAAAATATATCACATGACAATTTCTTCCAGAATAGAGTTATAAAGTTATTTATGCTTGTCAATCAGATGAATTAAATGAGTTATAGTAATGTATATGTTTGGAACATAAGTTTTTAACACAGATTAGTATGCTGCAGTCAAGTAGATTTTCAAAAACACTTGAATAAATGTTTCATTTTCTATGCCTTCTAAAATAAGACATTTACTTACTACAAGAAACTGCATCATTTAAAATCATTATAACTGACATATTTTATGAATTATAACATAGATATTTAAGTAATTATATAAAATAACTCACATTTAAATGTCAAAGAGTTCATTTTCCTTCACATAGTCGCATTTGCATCAGTTCTACTTCCTGGTAGAGAGTTCTTCCTGAATCTGTGATGTGTCAGTGTGATATCTGGGTCAAAGGTCAGATTGACTGCTTTCAGCTTCTCTGTGAGAATTCTGAGAGTTGAAGCTTTTGAAACAACTCGAGAACACTGTTCATGAGGTAGCCCACATCCCAGATTGTCTCCCTTAACATTTTGGCGGGAAACTTGTTAAAAACTAGTGACAAACATTCATTTAGCAGTGTAAATGCATCTAAACATGACAAAACCTTTGCGATGTATTTTACAGGTTATTACAGCCTCTATGTAAGTGAAATTAAGCCCAAAGTTATTAATAAGTAATAAAACTCAATATTTTTGTCCCAACTCAATTTTTATGCAAATCTTATTATTTACTGTGTCTATATGATCAAAAGCATTTCTATATATTAATATGAGAAAAAAAAATAAAGAGAAAGAATAAAGAAAAGAAAAGAGAGTAGAAAATAAAAGAGTGTAAAGCAGAAATAAAAAAATGTAAGAGAAAGCTATAAGAAGTATATACAATGGAATATTACTTACTGTTTATATTAATAGAGTTAAAAATAAAACATATTATTTACTATTATTTAGTTCTAATTATTATTAGTTAAAGCATGACAGATTATTTACAAACAAGCATAAGCAGTATAATCAAGAAAGTATAATTAGGAATAGCATTTGAAGAACATATAAACTTTTTACAAGGAATAAATATGTTATTATTCCATTTATCATATTTTCATTACTCTTCTCTCCCTGCCCTCCCCCACCCTTTACCCACTACATAATCTAAATAGAATGTCATTGTTTAAACAAAGAAAAGAAGAAAAGGAGAAAAAAAGAAAAAAAATGTATCAAATTACTGACCTTACTTCTCTTTTCAGAAAGAGAAACAAATTGAATAATAGTTTGTTATTAGTTCCTCAGATATTTTGACTGGTTATGAAACAAAACATTTCTTTGCACACAGAGAATAACTTTGATTAAATCTTTTTCAGAACATTTGTGGCTTTCTGGAAATGCAGGAACTATATTTAAAAAGATTAATAATGAAGTAAAATGAGAGAAAAAAAGAAAAAAAACATAGAACAAATCATTTGTTCTTTAGTCTCTTCTTCTTCTCTGAAGTCTTCCACGAAGTTTCAGTTGCCAGTCTCTTTAATGAAGGACTAGCCCATTCCATTTCCTCTATTTTATCCAAAATCTTATTTTTTTTGATAAACAGTAAAGCAGAGTCTAAGTCATCAAAAATTTTAGGACCATCAGGAAGGAAGATTTTTAGCTTGGCAGGAAACAGAAGGTATGTTTTAAACTGTGCTTTTTTAAGCTCCCTTATTAGTGGCAGAAAAACTTTTCTTTTAGCTATTACCAAGGAAGAATAGTCATTGTCAAAATGCACAGTTGTCTCATTAATCTTAACAGGAGCTTTAGCCCAAGCAGATTTAAGAACCATCTCTTTATCAAAAGATGATAGAAATCTAACTATAACTGATCTAGGATAGTTTTTGTTAGAGTTAGTATTAGCTATAGATCTATGTGCTCTTCGATACCAAAAGAGAATGCTTCTGGTAAGTCTAAAGTTTTAGGGAGCCATGTTGTTAAAAAGAAGTAATATTGTTACCTTCAATATTTTCTGGCAGTCCAAAAATCCTAATGTTATTGCGCCTAGATCTATTTTCCAAGTCATCCAGCTTTGTTTGTAAATGTGTATTTTGTTTCAGCAGAAACTCAATGTTGATTTCCTCTTCTTGGATTCTATTTTCCATGTAATTCACAGCTTCTTCTATGCCTGTCATCTGGATCTTCTGTTGTTGCAGGTCTATATGTAACAAGTCTATTTGTTTTGTAGTTTTTCTATGAAGGTATCAATTTTAGTATCCATTTTATCCATCTTAGCAGTAAGTTGCTGGATTATAGTTATCAGAGACTGAAGTTCTTTCTTGATGCTGGAGTCTTGAGAATTTGTCTTACTGGAACTCATTTCAGACTGATAAACTGACAGGAAAATTTCCAATGTGATTTCTGACAGGAATATTGTTAAAATTTCCTTTCTTTTTTAGATATAGTTCAAGAACTATATAAAACAAACATATTTAGAAAGAAAATTACTTCAAAAATTATTTTTTTAAGTAATTAATTCCTGTCAGTGTAATGAAATTGGTGGAGCTGAAGAAATCTGCTGCTATCCTGTGTTTATCCTTGGCCACGCCCACCTGTTCTGCCTTTTTTGACCAAAGTTCCTGTACTTTGAAACCCTTTGAATAAATCCTCCCCCAGGCCATATCTATGTCTGTAGAGACCTTTTGCAGAGAAGGGTGAATAAAAAAAGGAACTCCTTGTTTAATATTGTGTGATCCAGCATAAAAGTTCTTTCTTCATGAAAGACAACAAAGGATCTTGGAATGACAGAGGATGACAGTGTTGCGTCCAGATGGATTTTAGGTATCAGCACATTTTTCACTTATAAAGTCTATTAAATGGAATAATTTGCACTGTGGATGCCACACATCCCAGAGGTCTCAGAATTACTCTCACAAAGGTCAAGAAATGTTTTTTCCAGTGCTAGAAAGTAACCTGTCAATAACCAAAACTTTTCTAAGGGGAGAAAGGTCATCATGGTGGATGTGCTGAGATAACAACCTAGGAACACCAGAGAATGGGAAGGATGAAGACTGGATGTTTGAAATTCAGTGTGAAATCGTATTTGTGAAAGAGGTTGACAGTGAGCTGTAAATATCAAGAAGTGGCCTGAACTGGGAAATCATCTAGATTAGGATAGATATTGATAACCTGGAGTCTGCAAAGTGTTATTACAGGAGACAGAGGCTCTGTAAACACTCTCAGAGCACTGGAAAACCCAAATGGCAAAACAGTAAGCAAAGTGAAATCCCAAGAAGCAGATGTTTAAGCATATCCTGTGTTCAAGATAAAGAGAAATATAAAGGTAAGGAAAGTAACCAAAAAAGGGTAACCATTTAAAATGCTGAGACCTGCTAGAGTAGGGCTGGAAACACAGAAACTGAATCGCCAAAAAAAAAAAAATTAAAAATAATGCTTGCATGTACTTAGTCTGAGATCTCCATTTCTCAGAATATTGTCTTTTCTCTGAGATATAGCAATTTGAGTTAGCATATATAATTTCAGGAGGGGGATATGGGAAACTTGCACCTCTACAAAAAGAAGTTTAAAGCAAAACCCAAATGAAAAATTTTCTAGGGATTTATCTGATGAAAAGGTATTTTTAGGTTTAGACTTAAAACCGGGGTCGTGGAGGGTACAACTGAGAGGAGTGGTCCAGAGGTTCAGAGGTTGATTCTGAGGAGGATTCCTTCTTCAAGGATGTATCCCCCTTTCTTTTCTGAAGAGTAGAGGGCATAGAGCAAACCATTATGGAGATTTTAAAGCCATAAGGAATTTAGAAAGTTCCTGAAAAAAGTTCCTTTCATTCCTGTAGAGGATCCCTGGGGGCCAGGGAAACATGATATGACATGTATTTTTTTTTTTTGGTTATTAAAGAAATACATGAATAGGATAATCCCCAGCTGTACCTCTACAAGAGAACCTGAGATGTTCTCATTAATTAGTATCTGAGAAACACCACCATGGATATTCTGAGATTCATCGCCAAAAATCTCTCTTCACAGTCTTAGTGGCCGTCTTACAGGCCATGCCAGAAGACTGCTGAATATCAGCCTCTGAAAGGGTTGCAACAGCAGGAACAGTTCCAGATGACAGATGGTCTGTGGGCTTGTCAATAGTCTCATCAGAGGCATCTAACTCTGACCTTGAGAAAGAGCCAGTCTTACTGACATCTTTCTGTTTCTTAGCTTTCTTTTTAGGCTGAGAATATATTTCTTAGGATGGAGTTTTGGAATGCATAGCAGTTCACACCAAAGACTGAAAGTATTTTTTCTCAAAGTAAATTTTTAGCAGGAACAAATGGTTTCTAAAGGTCCTCAGAACAAAAACCTGACAGATAGACCATTCCTTAGTTTTCTGGTCAGATCCTAAACAAAATAAAGACTGGTTTGCTTGTTAAGAGATTTGCCTGCCAAAATTCGATAATGAGGAAGGATCTTCAATGGGGTACTTTTCTTATCTTTCATACAGGTAACTAGGTCTTTCATATGGGTGACAGACCAAGCTTCAGATCGGGTCTTATGTGAAGGACTAGTTGCAAGAATGTTGTGAGGAGTTTCAAGCTTGTACAGTCCTTAAATATGTACTCCTCATGCATAGGTCTGATGTCAGACATATGGTATATGAGGAAGGAATGCCTAAGCTTTGGTACACTGGCCAGACATATGGTATCCTTGGAAGGATGTGTCCTGTCTGTCAGCATTAGTGGAAAACTGATCAAAGGATGAACATCTAAAACAGTATTTCAGCAGAAGCAGCAGATTAATTTTCCAATGAGAGACCATTTTTCTATACATTTATTAGGTATGTGCACAGTTTTGTAATTATTGTTTCCAATTCCTTTTGGCTGTTTTAATTAGTTTGTCCTAAGAATAGCCCAATTACATTATCAGAAAAATTATGTAGGAGCATAACTGTTGTACGCTGCCTAGTATACATTTATCTGTGGGTGAAAATATGTTGGCGAAACATGTATTTGTAAAGTTTTGCAAACTTAGTGTTCTAGCTTCAAATGAAGTGAAAGATCAAGTTAAAATTCACTGTCAGATTTGCATAAAATAGAATGTATTCTAATATTAAGAATACATTTCTAATTTAATTAATCAACAGTGCTGTACTGCATTGATAAGACAGAAAAAGCCATTTATAGCATTTCTGTTTGGCTGAAGATAAGGCAAGTCAAATACCATCTGAGCTTCCAAATTTAACAAAAATTCCTTTCTTCACCTGGTTAACACAGTCTCTTTGTTTGAGGGTCTTTAGTCCTCAACCAGCGTGGAAAAAAAATTGAATGTATGTGTGCAGTCTCACGGGAATTCAGCAAACTGGGCAAATATCTTTTTGATTGTAGGGCAGACCTTGTCTGATTTCCTTCCTAGACAAGCTACTTCTCTACAGCAAATCATTCAGTTTTTACCTCATTGGATGAGGCCCCTGAGTAAGCAAAATTCAATATCACAATCTCTAGTTCCTTTGTTAGAATGTGATGGTATAGCAGTCCTCAGTGACACACCCCAGCAGATCTCCTTCAGAGTCTATCTACATCTTGTCAGTTTTCAGCTCATATGATTGAATGAGCTCCTCAAAATGCTGAGGCATGAGGAGTGAATGAATATGACTGACTGAATTACTGGAGAAATATTCATGATTAACTATCCATTCCAGACTCCAGTATAAAACTGTTGCAAAAAGGGGGAACTTTGGATTTCTTTGTTTTGTTACTGTTCTGGATTGAGTCCATAGATTCATAGATTCATATATTGTTACTAGGCTAATGACCTGATGGGGCCATTCTAAGCCTAGCCAAGTTTTCCTGAAAGAATAATGATGTCCTGTATCCAAAGAGGACATTGAGAGCCGGGCATTTATATGCTACAGATGTCCAGAAGGGACATGAGTGCCAGGCTGTTGTACATTTCCCATTCCCTATCCATTGGTCTAGGTTGAGCTTAACTGGGTAATAGACAAACTCAGCTTCACATGGATAAGAAGCCTGTTCCATAGGAGTGCAGTTTCTGGGACACACATCTGTCTCTCCAGCTTGTTCTGTTTAAGTCACAGTCAAAATTCAGGTCCCTAGACTTTGTATTTCTGGTATTCTTTGACTTACGACCATGTTGGAGATTCATAAGTGTGGGGTTTTGCGGATGCCTTGTAATCCAGGCATAGATCACTGCTCAGCAATCTATAAGAGACTGAGTAGAGAGGAAGGGCTTTAAGGTGCGCTGCATAAAGCAGGTTTATTATGCCTCCAGTTGTTGAAACATAATTTATTTTCAGTGTCAGCCTTTGGAACAGCTTGTTTTTCTGTCTCCCAAGTTTACTGCTCTTAAGAAAAAAAATACATATATGATGTACTTACATTCACTGCTGCAGTATTCTTAATTATATGGGATTCCCTGCCATGGAAGCCCAACATCTGGCCAGTCTTCCAAAGATGTCTGAATTTAAAAGGTATGCTGAATGTCACCAGATGCACCCTGCATAGCATAGGGGATAAAGGTGACATTCAGACTTAACAAAAAACAGACCTTCTTTGTTGCCAGTCCGAATGTATCTTTTACACCACTGGTCTGTTTACCTGCATCTGTTTTCTGCAAGTTGAACACATTTTCATTCTTCTGTGACTTCCTATGCCTGTTTGCTGTTCTTGCAAGTAAGTGCCCCTTGGGGATTTTCTTTTCTTCTTGTTTTTTTTTTTTTTTTTGTGTTCCTTGAGGTTAATGTCATCCAGGAAGGGTAAATGCCTGTGTGGGAGACAGATTCCTTATAGAGACTAGGACAATAAATGTCTTTTTTACATAGGTGCTTCTCAGGACCATACATCTTGTTCTATTTGTCAGGCATTTTTTCCAAAACCTTTCACAGTGGACTTTCTTACCTTTCCTTGTATTTTGAGAACAATTGTCTTAAGCTGCTCGCTAAAGATACTTTGGAAGGAATCTCCCACTACGAGGGTCAGCTGTTAGGGAAGAAGTAGATGAAAAAGGTATGACCAGAATCTTCCACTGTCCAGCCTCTGCCAAATGTTTCTCTCGAGGTCACTATGAACCTGGAGAATCGCCCAGCTGTGTAGTTGGATTTCTCTACCACGACCGTGTTGAAGACCAGGTTGGCAGCACTTCCGAAGAGACTTTGGAGGCGTCCATCTTAGACGTTCAGAGAGAACCATGATTGATTTTTTTCTGAGGGACCTAGGGGAGTTCCTCAGTTATTAGTTGGGGAAGAAGTTCCTGCTACAGTTCCCGACTGTTGTCCTGAATCTGAGCCTTCTCAGGATGTTAACTTAAACAAGAAACACAAAATTAAATATGTTTCATCTGCTTCTAGGGATCCATAAAGTGAGTGTCAGGCTTTTACTCAGGGGTTATTTTCTGCCTTAATGTCCTTAAAGCCTCCTCATGGGGTTTCAGTTCCTGCTCCTCCTTGGTCCTCTACTCCTCTTAAAAGGTCTACTAGAGCCCAAGATTCTTCTGAGGATGAGTCAGATTCTGCTGAGGAATCCCTAACTTATTTTACTCAGATTTCTTCTCCCCTGGACTATGGGTCAGAGGAGGAGGAATCTATTAGTCCTGATGTGACTTTGGAGGAAATTTCCTTTGGAGACACACTCTCTAGGATTATGGATTTTTTAAGTGAGATTGTACTCAGGTCTCTGATATCCTTAAGCATTACTATGAGTTGTTGCAGTTGGACTCTCCTAAACCTGTGGCTTTTCCTCCTGCCTTTGCTTCCTTACTGGATGCTTTCTCCAATGCCTCTCAGGCACTTGATTCTCCCCTCCCCTCCCCCCTGCTCCCATGAAGCCTTATAAATTTTATAGGGTTTCTGAGGATTTATTGTTACAGTGACTTGTTCTTTTTTATAATAATGTCCTGCTGCTGACCTCTTTGTAGTGTCCGTAGCCTGTATTAAGCCATCTCAATTGCTTCCTTCACCTAAGTTATTGCATTCTGACAAGAACAGCAAAACTATGGACATGCTGGGCAAAACGTTTTACACTTCTGCTACCCTAGCTTTTAGGGCTATTAATTATTAGACCCATATGTCTAGGTATGTGTTGACTCTTCTTTCTCAGGCATGTCAACTTATTTCTTATTTTCCAGACTTTGAGGTTAAAACTTGTGTTCTTTCCTTGCTAGGGACTTTCTCTCAAGTCGTTTGCATTCTGTTAAACATAGTTCTGATGTGGCAGATGCCTCTTCTAGGGTTGCTGTTTTTGGTTCAGTTATGAGGAGGTATTCATGGCTTAGGCTTCAACCTCCACCTGATGATATTAAAGCTAAGTTGATGAATGCTCCTCTGGATTCTAAACTTTTGTTTGGGTAAGCTGCTGCTGGTTTGTTTAAGTCCCATTCAAAGGGTAAGGCGTTATGGGAGCTTAAACATGTGTTTGTTTCTCCTGTGCCTAAATATCAGAGAAACTACAATGCCGAGCCTGCCTTTGTTCATAGGCAATCCCATTCTTCTACTAAAGGTAAGAACAGTGGAAAATGGACTCCTCCTGTTAAGGCTACTCAAGTTTTTGGGGACTTTAAAGCCTTCCTTTTTGGACAAACCAGGTGCTGTGTGACTAGCCATCCCTTCCCAACCACATTCCTCTTTTTCTTTGCTTTTTTCTTTCTCTTCCAGTTTGGCTTCAGATCACTCAGGATTCTTGGTTTCTGTCGATCATTTATCAAGAGCACTTCATGGTATGGAAATCCTGTCTTCCTTTTATGGGCATTCCTCAGCCTCCTCAGGAACATTTTCCCATTTTACCAGAGGGTCTTCAAGCTCTCTTGTCTCAGGGTACTATTCAAGAGGTGTCTGTGTCCCAAAGGGGGAAAAGGTTCTACTCCCAACTGTTTTAGTGCCCAGAAAAGAGGACACTTGGAGATCTATTCTAGACCTCTCTCATCTAAGCACGTTTCTAAAGATACCTTCCTTTCGTATGTTGTCCCTTCAGATTCTGATTCCTGTCTTGCTCCCTCACACCTATATGGTATCTCTGGATCTCCAGCATAATTATTTCCATATTCTGATCCATCCTCTTTAAAAGAAGTTTTTGGCGTTCCCTGTTGCTTCCTGGCATTTTCAGTACTGTGCTTTGCCCTTTGGCCTTTCTACTGCCCCAAGGGAGTTCACCAAATGCCTTGTTCCTGTGATTGCATTTTGCAGACTTTAAAGGATCCAAGGATCCAAATATTTCCTTACTTGGATGATTTGTTGATTCAGGCATCCTCTCCAGAGACCCTTTTGCAATTTTGCCGTATCCCTTTTTCAGAGCCTGGGGTTTACTATAAATTTCAAAAAGTCTTCCCTGACTCCTTCTCAGGATCATGTTTCTGGGTTGCAGGGTTCAGACAGTGCCAGTGCTTGCATCCCTGTGCCCACCAAAGGCCTTAACTCTCATTTCTTTCTTTCATACTCTTCTTCCTCTGGCTTCCATTACCACCAGGGAGTTTCTGAGAGTTCTGGTTTCATGGCATCCACCATTCTGATGCTCCCTCTGGTCAAGCTTCATATGAGAAAGTTTTGGTGGTTTCTGAATTCAGTGTGGCTTCAGCATGCTTGTCCTCTAGAATTTGTAGTTCCTCTTCTTCCTTGTCTCAGACAGGAACTTCTCTGGTGGATTCAGCAGTTGTCTCTGAATTCAGGGATCCCTTTTCATCCCCCTTTTTTCTCTCAGGAATTGTTCATGGACACGCCAGACATGGGATGGGGTGACTTTTGGTTCCCTTAAGGTACGGGGGGGGGGGGTTGTGGTTGCCTCATCAGCATAAGGTTCACATCAATGTCAAAGAGATGAGAACTCTCCTGTTGGTTCTTCAGGCCTTTCAGTCTCTCCTTTCTCCAGGGCCTCTCAATTTATTCACAGAAAATACCACAGTGATGTGGTATATCAAGAAGCAGGGAGGGTCGGGATCTTATCTTCTTTGCAGGTTGGCACTTTTGGTATGGGATCTTACTGTCAAGTGTCATCTGAGTCTTCAGGCAGTTTATATCCCCTCCAGTCAGAACATTATGGCAGACACTCTGGGCAGGTCATTATCTCAGTCCCAAAAATGGGTGCTTCACAGAGATGTGTTTCTGGATGTTATCCACCAGTGAGGTACTCCTCATGTGGATCTTTTTGCCACCATTCTGAATAGATAGTTTCCTATGTTTTGTGCTAGAGTCCCAGGTCCTCTGGAATGGAAGGTGGATGCTCTCTTCTTCTCTCTGAAGGAGATGTTTCTTTATGCATTCTCTCCCCTTCCTCTCATTCCAAAAGGCCTGCTCAAAATTCAACAGGATGCTCCCAAAATCTTGTTGGTGACTCCCTTTTGGCCATGACAGCACTGGTTCCCTCTTCTTCTGCATCTAGCCAGAGGCAATCATCACAAGTTACCTCACAGGGTGGATCTCATAACACAAGGGATCTCTTATCCATCCCCACCTGTCCATACTTCAGCTGACATTGTGGATGGTAGGATTTTGATTCTTCATAGACATCTTTTTTTCTGAGGATGTACTGCAAGTCCTGCAGGAGGCAAGGAAATCTACAACTAGGAAATCCTACTTATCCAAATGAAAGAAGTTTCTTTTTGGTGCCTTTCTCGTAATCTGGATCACTTACTGAGGGTGTTCCTTTGGTTCTGTCTTATTTGTGTGAGTTGCTCAATGCTGGTTTGGCCTATTCTTCTATTAAGGCCCACCTATCAGCTATCTCTGCTTGTCTGCCCTTTTCTCCTCCTTTTGCTGCTAGATTTAAGGTGAAACAATTTCTTAAAGGCATCCTTAATATTAGACCTATGTTAGACCTTCCAGGAAGCCTGTTCCTCCTCCCCCCTGGGATCTTAATTTTGTTTTGGAGAAGTTGACTCAGACTCCTTTTGAGCCTACTGCTTCAGCTTCCTTGCAACATTCTTCCTGGAAGACTGTTCTTTTGTTAGTACTTACATTGGCCATATTGGTGTCTGAAATGCAGGCCCTTATGGCTTTTCCTCCTTTTTTGATTTTTCATGAGGGCAGACTGTCCTTGCACACTAACCCTTCGTTTATGCTGAAGGTGGTTAATGAGCTATCCCATAATCAGTCTATTAATCTGCCTACCTTTTTCCCCTGTCCACAAACTGACAGGCTGCTGCATACTTTGGACATGCATAGGCAACTTAAAATTTATTTGGATATGACCAAGGCTATCAGAAAATCTGATAAGTTATTTGTTTCTTTTCATCCTAGATCTTTGGGGCTTGCTGTATCCAAGCAAACTATTTCTTCTTGAATTTCTAAGCTTATTTCCTTTTGTTACATTTTCCATGGCAAGATCCTTCCTTTTTCAAGTAAGGCTCATTCTGCTAGAGCTGTGGCTTCTTCTGGTGGGTTTTTCAAAGGCTTAGATACTAAGTCTATTCTTGAAGCAGCTATCTGGACTTCTGTGCATACCTTTTCTAATCACTACAAGTTGGATGGTATCTCTAGAGTTAGTGCTGGTTTTGCTAGTTCAGTTCTTCATGTTTTTTTAGGGGACACTTCTGTCCTTTCCTTCTCCCAAGTTTCCTCTTGAGCTTCAGCACTCTCTCATATCATTAAGAATACTGCAGCAGTGAATGTAAGGACATAGTACAGTTGTGTAAAATCTTACCATAATGGTAGCTGTCCTTGCTTTCACTGCTGCAGTATTTGCTCCCTCCTTCCATCCCCCTAGTTCTTTACCTTCCTGAATGTACACTTTACCTCTTGGGTTCTTTGGACTGGTGTTCCTCCTGGGGCAATCATTTCTGTTTTTGGTATGTCTGAATGTAATCTTACCATAACAGTAGCTGTCCTTGCCTTCACTGCTGCAGTATTTGCTCCCTCCCTCCACCCCCCTAGTTCTTTACCTTCCTGGATGTACATGTTACCTCTTGGGTACCTTGGACTGGTGTTCCTCCGTGGCAATCATTTTTATTTTTGGTAAGCCTGAATGTTACCTTTATGCCCTATGTTATGCAAGGAGCGTATGGTGACATTTGGCATGCCTTTTAAATTCAGCATTCTTTGGAAGACTGGCCAGACGTCAGACTTCTGTGGCAGAGAATCCCATATTGATAATACTGCAGCAGTGAAGGCAAGGAAATCTACCATTATGGTAAGACTTTACACAACTATACTTTCTGGGGGAGTAAAGGATGCATTTACTTTGCAGACAGTAAGCTTTCTTCGATACCCTGTGATTTTTATTTCCCTTATGGACCTCTTGACACTTTCATATCTCAGAACTAGATACTGTGCAGCTCTATGAGTGGTGCCTTCATCTCTTTCGCTGAGCTGAGGGCAGATATTAGGGAATGAGAGAGCCCATAGGTCCATCAGCTAGGAAAACAAGTCTTACATTGCATGGCCTCATGTACTCTACTTAAGCAATAACCCACGCCTGGGTTTGGGTAATGCTGGATTTACCCACGGTTGGTGTGGTTTGGTTATGAGGGCGAAGCCCGTGTGGCCAAACAAAGACAACTGTGGGTAAATCCAGCATTACCCACACCCAGAAGTGGGTTATTGCTATTATACAATGACACTATTTAAGAACAAAAATACTTAATTTTCTTAAATAATGGCATTGTATAATGCCTCCGTGCTGCCCTTCCACAGCTGTCCGGTATCCTGGAGCAGTTCTGATGTAGTGCGCATGCATATGCTTATGCAGTACATCAATGCTGTGTGTAGAGGAAGCAATGGAGAAAGGAAGATCTCTGTTGCTTTTTTAAAATTGTCTCGCTATGTTAAACGAGTTTAAAATAGCGAGATATCTTTAAAAAAAGCAACGGAGAAAGGAAGATCTCTGTTCCCTTTTTTAAAGCTGTCTCGCTATGTTAAACAAGTTTAACATAGAGAGACAGCTTTAAAAAAAGCAACAGAGAAAGGAAGATCTCTGTTGCTTTTTTAAAAGATATCTCACTATGTTAAACTCATTTAACATCGCGAGATTACAGCAGTGCAGCTCTTCCGTTCTCCATTGTTACCTAACACAAAAAAAAAGTAAAGACTTATACTAATGGAAAAAGTCTGGGCGACCGGACCTTTTTCCATTAGTATACGTCTGATTTGCAACAGGCACGCTGAACAATCAGCGTGCACGTTTTGGAATATTAATGGGGGGGTCATTGTATAATTTCAGTGTTTCTGTTACCTAATGATACTTTATACATCAAGAAACTAGCAAGGTTAATACACAGTAATACATGAATGTACAATTAATTAATACACAGTAGCAATGCCATTAGCTACACAAGTAATAATAATAATCATATAATGCTAATAGTAATTAGAATGTTGATTATAGGTATTTGTATCTATATCTGTAGCTGAACACACACACACACACACACACACACACACACACACACACACACACACGTATGTGTGTGTGTGTATATATATATATATATATATATATATATATATATATATATATATATATATATATATATATATATGGTTCAACTTCATTTGCCTGAATGCTCATTTGCCCGACACTCATTTTCCCGGACCAAATGACTGTAAGCTCATTTGCCTGAAAGCTCATTTGCCGAAAGCTCATTTGCCTGACAACTAGTCATAGCAAGAAAATGTAATATGCCCACCCCCGCACTGCAGTGCGACCCTGGAGTTAGAATATATGGTTAGGGGGGGTGTGGGGGCACAGCCCCCCACAAAGGGGGGTGTGGGGGGCAAAGCCCCCCACTTACTTTCCTGTTACTAAGCAATATTACATCAAAAGGTAACAATATCATATGAAATGAAGTGGGGGGCTTCGCCCCACACCCCCCCATTGTGGGGGGCTGTGCCCCCCACACCCCCCCAACTATATATTCTAACTCCAGGGTCGCACTGCAGTGGGGAGGGGGGCATATTCCATTTTCTTGCTAATACTAGTTGTCAGTCAAATGAGCTTTCGGGCAAATGAGATTTCAGGCAATTGAGCTTTCAGTCATTTGGTCTGGGGAAAATGAGTGTCGGGCAAATCAGCTTTCAGGCAAATGAAGGTGATCCATATATATATATATATATATATATATATATATATATATATATATATATATATATAGGCCTACTTGATATGGCCAACATTTCAGAATGTCGAAAACCATATGACCAAGACCATATGATCTACATTCAAAATGTCGACTATACAAAAAAAAAAAAAAAAAAAAAACTAAAAAAATCTTACCTTCACGCTGCTCTGCCCCCTCACCCCCTGGAGCTTAAATATACCAACTCCAAGATCGCACTACAGTGCGGAAGATGGAAATCTTTCCATTCCACACTGTTTGCAGATGCCAGTTCCGCATGGTCAACATTTCAAATGTCGATCATATGGTCTCGGCCATATGGTCTTCGACATTCTGTAATGTCGACCATGTGAAGGGGACCCATGTATATATATGTGGGTCTACTTCTAAATACTGCAATTTCAGAATGCTGAAGACCAAAATACCAAGATGAGAATCATGAAACTTAAAATGCCAAACCATGTAAGTTTTTCCAGGGCAAGTAAACACTTGCCCAACATGGGGAGTTATGTCCTTTCTCACCTGTAGTGCAATCCCGGAGTTGGTATATATAGTTGGGGGGGGGGAGAGTGTGGCACAGCACCTCACATGGGGGTTGTGGGTTGAATAACAATTTACAATCATCAGAATATTTTGTTAGCCATTACCTTTTGATATCAATTTTCATGTCAGAGAAGTATAAACAAAATAGGAGGGTGAGTGACTAGGCCACTTCTCCATATTATTATAGGATAGCCAATTCCCTCCCTGTCAAACTGAGGTAGGAGAGCGAATCAATATTCCCAGCATGGGAGACGGTGTCAAAGGCCTTGGCAAGGTTGAGAGAGGCAGTGTGGACTCTTTATCCCTTACACATGGCCTTACTAACCCTTTTTTTCAAAAACATTTTTATTTTGTTTTCATTATAAACATACACAAATGTACAAATAACAATTACAATAAAACAATTACAAAACTGTTTACAACATTTACATTCATCCATGATAAATAATCATTTTATCTATGAGAAGTTATCAGTATTTGTTCAAAAGGTTTTCCAATTTTTGCCATGCTATTTTTTATGAGTAATGTTATGAGTTCTATAACAAATGGTTTGCAGTTCTTTTTTACAAATAACTTTTGCTAAATTAATAAAATCTTTAAATATCAAATTTTGTTTACTTTTCCAGTTCAAAGTAATAACTTTTTGGGCAATTGCAAGAATTGACCAGAGTAACTGAATTTGAGATTTCAGTATTGGATTAAGTATAGGAGCATTTAATAGGATTAGTAAGTTAGAAATATGACAGTTATCAGACCATAAAGCATTTGCAAAATATCTGAAGTCTTTCCAGTATTGAACAACATTTCTACCTTCAATGAACATGTGAACCCAGTTGGCTTCTAGTAATTCATCACATTTCTACCATTTACTTTCACTGTTTTTGAGTATAAGATTTATTTTATGTGGAGTATAGAAACTCCTATTCATAAATTTCCATGCATACAATCTCCAGTATAATTAAGAAGAGGTACCATACGTAGAATTCAATAACAATTTTTTTAATTCATCAGATATTTGTTCTCCATTAATCTTTACATAGTAATTCCAAAAATCTGAGTCAAACTTTAGAGTATCTTCTCTTAGTATCTTATAGATTGGTGAGATACTTAATTTTTGATTATCTGTCTTTTCAAGACACCTAATAAAAAGCTGACTCAAACTAGGTATACATTCAATCTCTAGGTTGATTTTTATTCTCATTTTGTTTTCTAAAAGCTGCCATAATGTGTGTATAAACAACCAACTGTCTTGACTATTATCAAAACTACATAAAAGATAGTTTAGTGGTTTAACATTCTTATTTTCAATAAACCGATGCCAGAATATCAAGTTACTTTCTTTTAATTTTTGCATCGCATTGATGTTGAAAGAATCTGGGCAATCAGCGGAGTATGCTATAGGGAATATAAGAAATAGAAATTGTTTAATGTTGTAATTACAACCAATTATATTTTTAAAGTTATTAAATATTTGATTAATGCCATAAGAAAAATGATCACACTTCTTATTAAATGAACAAAATTCACGTAAAAGCCAATGAACTCTACTTATTCCATATAGTTCTTTAAATTGATTTTCTATCGTTCTGACATCAGTTATATAAATCTCATGTATTATTTTCCATCTAGATATATAGGTAGGTGTGATCCAATGTAATATTACACTAATTATAACTGATTTGGAATAAATATCTAAGCTAGGGAATGATATGCCATTAATGTTCCAAGCTCTAATGTGCCATTTGTATGCAATCCTAGGTTTTAAGGGGAACCATAAAAATTTAAGTAGCATGGAATCCAATTTTTTTAAATAAGTTTTTGAGAGGGGGAATAGTACTAATGACTGTATATAAAACAAAATTTTAGGTGAAATTATCATTTTAATTAAAGAGAGCCTATCCTCCATTGTGAAGAACATTTTATTCCATCTTTTGATTAGTTCACTAATGGTGGTTATTAAATTATTGTAGTTTACTTTAACAGACTCTTTCCATGTTCTCTTTATACTGATACCCAATTTTCCAATACATCATTCTCCCAATTAAACAGGCTATTCTCTCTCTTAGGTTTTTGTTGATCTTTTTGTTAATTAGTAATGTTTTAGATTTATTATGATTAAATTTAAGCCCTGAAATTCTTTCAAATGTGCTTAAGGTATTTATAAAATCATGCAAAGAACCATCAATATCACCCGATGTTAACATATCATCAGCAAATAATTGTATCTTAAGACAATAGTCCTCATTAATTTGAAAGCTTTTTATATTGTGTTTGTTTCTGATATATGTAGCAAAAGGTTCCATTGAAAGAGCAAACAATAATGGCGACAAAGGACAACCATGTCTAGTTCCTTTGGGGATTTCTAGTGGTGAGGATAGACATGATCGGATTTTCACATAAGCTTGTGCCCCACTATAAATTTTTATTAATAAGTTGACAAAATCTGAGGAGAATTCAAAACCAATCAGAATTCTTTGTAGATAAGAGCAACTAATAGAATCAAAAGCATTTTCTATGTCTAGGCTGATAATATTTAGTTGTTTTTTGTATTTGCATACTATGTCTAGTAATGATAATAATTTAATAATGTTATCTTGCACTTTTCTGTGAAGAATGAACCCTGTCTGATCATTATGTATTATATTAGGTATTATACCATGACCCCCCCAAAACGTGCATGCTGATTGGCCAGCGTGCCCGTTGTAAATCGAGTTATACTAATGGAAAAAGGTCCGGTCGCCTGGACTTTTTTCCATTAGTATAACTCAGTTTTTTAAAACACTGTCTCGCTATGTTAAATGGGTTTAACATAGCGAGACAGTTTTAAAATAAGCAACGGAGATGTCCGTTGCTTATTTTAAAGCTGTCTCGCTATGTTAAACCCATTTAACATAGCGAGACAGTGTTTTAAAAGCAACGGAGAAAGCAAGATCTCCGTTGCTTTTTTGTTCGCTATGTTAAATGAGTTTAACATAGCGAGACAGTTAAAATAAGCAACGGACATCTCCGTTGCTTATTTTAAACTGTCTCGCTATATTAAACTCATTTAACATAGCGAACACTAAAAAAGCAACAGAGATCTTGCTTTCTCCGTTGTTTCACAACTCTGATGTACTGCGCAGGCGCAGTACATCAGAACTGCCGTGGATGCCAGACATCTGCTGAAGGGCAGCAAACAGGCATTATACTATGCCATTATTTAAGAAACGTAATAGTTTCTTTTCTTAAATAATGTCATGGTATAATAGCAATAACCCACTTCTGGGTGTGGGTAATGCTAAATTTACCCACGGTTGGCTTTGTTTGGTCCCTCGGGCTTCGCCCTCGGGACCAAACCACGCCAACCGTGGGTAAATTTAGCATTACCCACACCCAGGCATGGGCTATTGCTATAATATTTTCTTTATCCTATTAGCTAATATTGTCATGAAAATTTTATAATCAATGTTTAGTAAAGAAATTGGCCTATATGAATCACAAGATTTGGGGTCCTTACCTTGTTTTAATATGGGGAGATAATTGAGTATTTCCTCGATGGGAGTGTTATACATTTTTGCTTAACCATAGTAAAGGCACTCATCATTTTATTTATTATATATTCAGCAAAAATCTTATATAGTTCAGGAATTATTCCATCCAGCCCTGGAGCTTTATTATCTTTTAAATTATTTATTTGCTCTTTCACTTCTATTAGTGTTATTTGTTTATTTAATGTGTTATTTTGTTGCATTGGCACCTTAGTAGATATATTTTATTGAATACAAGTATTTATTACATTATCTGTCTCCAAAAGTGGTGTATTATTTATATCTTTATAGTAATTTTTGAACACTTCTAATATGCCCATTAAGTTAGATGTACTCTTAACTGAACTTTTATGTTTAATCTCATTAATAAGATTTTGATTGTTTTTTTTTTTTTTTTGGATCTTACCGCTATTTTGTGTAGATATTTGGGATTTACAGCATAAGATTGTAATTTCAATTTTTCCAGATTTATGGCTACCTTATGATTCAGAACTTCTAAGTATTTTGATTTAACTTAGTAATTTTGTTACATGCTACTTTGTTTGGTTTTGCGTCCATTTTTATCTTGTCTATGTTTTTTTGTAAGTCTAAAAGTTATTTGTCCCACTCTCTCCTTTTTTTAAGGTACCAGGATTTTATTCTACCATATATTTAAACTTTAAAGGTGTCCCATATTATAGTAGCATATAGTTTCCATAAACATGTCTATTTCTTTCATTATCCATTCCCTAACATCTTTTAACTGAGTTATGTAAGCAGGAATTCTCTGCAGAAATCTTAAATAATCTGTATGCATAGTTAATGTAAAGTTTATAGCATTATGGTTCGAAAGTGGACAAGTCATTAGAGATATGCCACTTGTTTTAGAAAATATATTATTTGATACAAAGACCGTATCAATGTTTGTTTGTGTACCAAACCGATATGAATAATGAGTATAGAATAAGGAATAATTCTCTCTTAGACCATGTCTTTCTTTAAGTTTCATCTAGTTTGTAAAGTCGTTTAACTTCTTGGCTTGAGATGTTAGTTTTATTTTACAATTTTTAGAAGTATCATTGCCTGATAAAAGGCAATTAAAATTACCTGTTGCTATAATTTCCCCTTTTGCATTTAAAGTAATCAGGTCCAGATATTTGTCAACATATTTAGTACTCAGTCCTGGTATCCAGTATGTATTAATCAAAGTATAATGCTTCCTATTGATTTCCAAAATAACCATGCTTAGCATCCCATCTTTATCCGAAATTGTATCTATATAATTTTTTGGCATAGTATAAGTATTTTTCAATAAAATAAGAGTGCCCCTTCTCTTAGTCTTAAAACATGAATCTGCCAGAATGGTATAGCCATTGAATGAGTATTTTTGTAGATCTTTTTGTAATAGATGGGTTTCCTGTAAAAAGATGATCTGGGCTTTATGCATTTTGATATATTTAAGCAAACCAGCTCTTTTGACATTATTGTTCAAACCATTAATATTTAATGATAAACATTTATAAGCCATTGACTTTAATGTGTATATTACTAACTGAAAGGCCTTTCTTCCTTGTTGACTTGAAATCTACTGAAAACTTATTTATCATGGATGCATAAGGTGTATTAAGCACAACTTTCAAAAACCCAAAACTATTTACAAAAACATACATGAAACATAAAGTTTCTGGTTTAGTTAAAAACTTAACTAAACCATCCATCCACTACCTCTCTGATACCAAAAGACACAAATTATCCATCTCTACTTAGAATATAGTATAAAAACAAAAAAAAAATTAAAGCATTATGAAAGCAACTAAAGAAATCTGAATCTATGAAATATACATTAGAATAAGAGCGTCCAATATATCTGAAGCTATATGAATATGTCACATATGATAATAGCACCTCTAATACGTATATATGCCAGAAATACACATCAGATGAAAGTATGTATAAATATTAGAAGCTGAAGGTTAAGAAGATTGCCAATATTTCCAAGACTTTTCAAGAAACATCAGACGATTTAACCATTTTGTCAGTCATCTATCTCACATTTTTCATATTATAACATAACTATTATATTTTGCAGTTATACACATATTATTCATATTTATTAACAATATCTATGTTGATGTCTTTCATCAGGATGGGGGCAGAGGCAGAGAGAAAAAAAAGGGCCTCACAACCCTCTGTTTAGTTACTAAAGGTTTAGTTAAGTAACATAAGTCTGATGTTAATGTGCATAATGAGTTTTCTAATGCAGCTCCTAGTTCACTTGATGTCATTTAGTTGCTAATAGTGTCATTGAATCTGCAGCATGTATGCATCTATAAGATAATATAGGCATTTTCAAAGGAGTTAAAACACATTTATCAGAACTAGTTATTTACCATTTAAAGTATCTAAGTGAAGGATAACAGAATTTCAAGAGAAAAGAATTCTAAGTAAAACCATTTAACAAGTTCAAAAATCTCAAATTATGTCATCACTGTTGTTTACTCAAGCTGCAGCTTCATAAACTTGTTAAAAAGTATCTAAATAGGCTCATGCAGAACAGAAGTTGTCTCTAGTGAAGAAAAAAGCATTTTTGGCAGGACATTCAGATCTTGAAGCATTTAGAGTTTACAGAAAGCAAAAAAAAAAATGATCAGGCTGCCTTGTCAGTGCATGTCATGAATCTCCACAATGAGAACAGTTACACAGACCACCAGTTTCTTCACAAAACATCAACATCATAAAACAATTAACCCTTTCATATAAAACAGCTATTTAAAAGTAACAACAGTGCCTCAAAACAGAAATCATATTATAACATTTCAATCATTTACCCACCAGTTAACCAGACCAGAGAGAGAGAGAAAAGGAACCTAATATATATATATATATATATATATATATATATATATATATATATATATATATATATTAATAAAACATATTCAGCTATCTATAAAACACCATTAATGTACTGTATTAATGTTTATATGTATCTAAACAAAGAGTCTAAAACATCTAGTTAGAAACACTAATCAGAAACATCTTGTTACCCCACCACTGACCCACTAGAAAAAAATGCACTTTGGTATTGTCAAATTATACTATTACTGAAGAATTAGAAGACATGCATCATTTGTAGTTATTTAAAAGGGAAAAGTATGTAAAATACTTATAATGGGGAAAAGAGAGAAAATGAACATTAGTAGCAAAAAAGAATAGGAAGAAAGAAGAGAGAGAGAGAGAGAAATGGCGAGAATGTTATTTAAATACTCAGTACTATATTTAATTATAAGAGGTAGATATATAAAGAAAAAGAGAAAGTTAATAATAAGGATGATTCACATTACCTTACAGCCAGTCGAGGAAGGCAGAAATGGAAAATCTTGCCCGAGAGACAATCTGGTCGCACTCTCAAGAAAATGTGGAGTCAGGCCGGAACTGTTTAGTATGGAACATATCTCAGAGAGTGCTTGACTTGTTTGAATGTTTAGTCCTTAATAAAGGGCTTGGTTTTATACTTAGAAGTACTAGTGAACTCACTATGTTATAATTGATTTGAGGACATTTACTAGGAATGTTATGTTGAAACTGGAGATGGGAGGGGATTTGTCTTATGAAGAAGTGAAGTTTAAGAGATCGAGTACTTATATACCTAATAATCATCCCTTGGTACTAGCCTTTAATAAGTTAGTTGAAGATGATTTGTATAAGTATTTTAGCAATGTACACAGTGGAACGTTTCACAAATTAAGGACTAATTTAAGTTTCAGAGAACGTGAGGCTTTGAAGAAATTGCAATGAGATGTTAATTTAGTTATTAGACCAGCTGATAAGGGTGGCCCTGTGGTAATAATGGATGCCTGTAGATACCGCCTCTCTATGAGGGAGATGTTGAATGATGGCAGATTTTATAGCCGTATTGATTTTGATGAAATTACTGTTAGAATCAATGGGATCAAAGCCATGTTAGATGACTTGGTTAAGAGTGGTATAATTACAATGGATTTGTTCAAGTATTTATATGTAAATGACCCTATTATACCCATAATACAAGGCCTCCCTAAGGTTCATAAGAATGGTTACAACCCCACTATGAGGCCTATTGTGTTTGGTAAGGGGTGGTGTACAGAACCATTCTCAGTTTTTGTAGAGAAGCATTTATGTCCACTTGTTAATGAGAACCCTATGATTTTGAGGGACACCAAACAGTTTTTGAAGGACCTTTATGTTTTTATGAGTGGTCCCTGTTTAGCTAGTGATTTATTGTTTGTAACTTTGGATGTACAATTCCTTTTTACAGTAATACCCAATGTAGAAGGGGCTGATTTTGTGAGATGTTATTTGCATAAACATAGTTCTTATGACAACAAATTGTTAGATCTTATTTGTCTGTTTTTAGAGACAATCCTTGGAAGTAATATTTTCCTATTTGAGGAGACCCCTTTCATACAGCGTGATGGCGTGGCTATGGGCACACCTTGTGCCAATAGCTACGCCAACATGTTCTTAGCTCTTTGGGAGGAGGAAATATTGTGTTCTATGAAATTGTTTCATAGACATGTATCTTTTTATAGGCGTTTTGTGGATGATGTCTTTTTTATTTGGAGTGGTAGTAAGAATCTGTTGGATAGATTTGTGGAATGAATGAACAGTGCCACTAGTTATTTAAAGTTTACTATGTTTTCGTCAGCAGTGAAGATAACATTTCTGGATGTTTTTGTGGGTGTGACAGAATTCATGGTAGCATCTATAGCATCTATACCTGAGGAAGAGGACGCTGTTTTTTTAGAGGCCGAAAGTTACCCACGCAGGTCAAAGAGGCTTCTCAGCAGGAGGCCTCAAGTGAGGAATGTTGTGGACAACCATTCACCGAGGAGAGGGAACCGACGATATTAATGGACACGTTTTGTAAACATGATATAGTTGTTGATTTTAATATACGTTTTGCTTTAGATTCTTTTGTATTTTGTATTTGTGACAAAAGTATGGTTGATAGTTGTATGAATGAGGAATGTTTGGGTTGTGAGCAACATAATCAAGATTTTATTGCTTCTTTAGAAGGGGATAATTTCCAACAGCGGTCTGAAGTTACTCAAAATGTTATTGAGTCTAATGATGAGGAACATTATGATTATGTTCCAAGTGTTTTTTCTGAAAATGAGGTCCTGTACAATAGTAAGGAACTCGGAACTGACATAGAAATCAGTGAACGGGAATCATCCAAACTGTTATGTTCCATCGAAGGGGAAGGGGAGCCTACAATGAAATGTGAAGTGTTAAAAAATGGGGGCTTTATGATATATAACTACACTGATATGGACATTGGTAAGGTCCATTTTGAATTATTCAGTAAAGGGACTAGTTTTGTCCCGAGTCATAGATTAGATATAACTCAGTTATTGGTGAACTTAAAGCTTTATACAAGAAAGCTAAATCTGCACCTGTATTTTTCAAACTTAGGTGTGAGGTTAGTTAACCCTTGCTCTTCAACTGGTGCAGCAGTGATGAAAAGGAAAAGTATTTTTATGCCCCCCACAAATACTGATATTAATATATTCGAACAAATGGTTGAACGTGATTTTCGTAGACTATGTGCACAGCAAAAACATATACAAGACAATTTAACTATTGAGGAGAGAAAGGTTATCAATGACCTTATGGTGACCAATGAATATAGATGTATGCACCCCGACAAGGGGGGTGGGATGACAGTACTAAGAATACTACTCACAGCTGAAGGTGCTCTCACCAAACAAAGGAAGAAAAGACTGTAAAGTGTGAAAGCAACCATATAGTAGGGTGTCAAGGCACAAATTACGGCAACTCCCAAGTAAAGACCATTGGCAATCTTTTAAAAACAGCAAGAACTTTATTCAAGGACATGAATGAGGATGAACTTGATTATCTCAGTGTCAAATTTCTAAACTACCTGTATTATTTGGAATTCAAGGTCCACAATGAAATCTTTGACATTTTGTGCGGCAAGAGGATCTAATACAGAACTTATGGCAGCCTTTGTGGACCAACTTTGTATACAAATACTATTAATCAATTATTAATTAGTAGTCATAGAGACAAAAAACAAAAAACAATCAAGAAGACAGTTTAAAAAACAGTTTAAAAAACAGTTTAAAAAACAGTTAAAATGCATTGCCTAAAACTGTTCATATGAATTATGCACATAGCAATGCAGTAATAAATCGTACTCATCATTCAATTCAAACAGCAATAATGGTCTAAGAACAGCTCCCAAAGATTCTAGAGCATCTGATTTATATTTTAAATCAGTATTAAGCTAACCTTCATTTTCGTCAAACATATCAGCCATTGCAATATGCAGCATCATGAAACTAGATGAAACAACTCACTACTCACTAACGTGAATTATCATTAATGAACGTGAAAACGCTGAAAATCTAAGACCAAGCGTACAGCATAATAATGGAGCTTACTTTTCATCAGTAGAACATTTCACGATCCAAAACCATGGATATGTTTACAAACAAGTTCTACTTTATACACAAAGCACCTCCAAAGGCGTTCGTAGCTATGCGGAGAATCACATGCTTCTAAAAAATAACTTGAAGACAAAGCTTCTTCTGGGTCCTAATGCCTAAGGCATACCTATCTTTACAAGCATTAAGCTATGTTTTTATATCCACTACAGAAGTTGCTTGAAACTTACTCATATCAATGAACAAAGCATTAGTTCATATACCGTAATTAAATGCCTCACTTCTATAAACATTAAAAGACCTTAACTAAATGCATCGCTAATAAAAAATAAGGAAAAAAAGGAAAAAAATATATACATAGGGTATATGAGAAGTATATACAAATATAAAAAATATATATATAGGGGGGTGGGATGGTCATCATGAGCAAAATGGATTACAATGGGGCCATGATGAAGATGTTGAGTGATGAAGGCACATATAGTAGGGTGTCAAGACATGAAATAAACAGGGCGTATAGCAAGATTGACCTGTATCTTTTGGATGCAATTTATCAAGGAGCTATTAATGAGGATGAACTTGATTATCTCAGTGTCAAATTTCCTAAACTACCTGTATTATTTGGAATTCCTAAGGTCCACAAGGGCCTTGATCATCTTTCTTTTAGACCCATTGTCTCGGCAAGAGGATCTAAGACAGAACCTATGGCAGCCTTTGTGGACCAACTTTGTAAGAAAGCACTTATAGATGCACCACACATTATTAAAGACTCCTGGCACTGCCTTGAGAGAATTAGAGCAGTAAGTGAAATGGATGTCGAGACCTATGGTTTTTTAACCATAGATGTGGTGAATCTTTTTTCAACCATTCCCCACAACGAGGGTTTGGAATTATTCCAGGATAGTTTAATGAATAGTACAAGTTTTGATTTAGGGAGGCTCAACATCTGTTTAGATTTCATGAGATTCATTTTGACAAGTAATTATCTAACATTTGAAGGAGAAACCTACCAACAGACTAAAGGGGTGGCGATGGGGGCCCGTTGTGCCCCGGTCTATGCCAACTTGGTCCTATTGTCATGGGAAAGGAGTTTCATTCTATCCTCGGTGTTTAGGGAGCACATAGTATTGTATAGCAGGTTCCTGGATGATATCCTAATTCTTTGGAAGGGCACTGAAAGTGAAGCTATTGATTTCATGACATATATCAATCAAACCACTGAGTTTTTTAGATTTACATACACGTGGAATATGACATTAACTAATTATTTGGACATTTGTATTTCCAAACAAGAAGGGAAGCTTGTAAGTAATATCTATAGAAAACCGAGTTTTTCCAACTCAATGTTACACTTCACTAGCTGTCACCCCTTCCATCAAAGGAAGGGTGTGATTAAAGGGCAAATGGTCCGACTTTCAAGGTTGGTCAGTAATGACGAAATGTTTAAGAAGGAGATGTACACCTTGATAGGCTTATTCATTGAAAGAGGATATCCCCTGAATTTATTGCTTAAAACAAAAAAGGAAATTTATAGGAAAAGAAGGACTGTGTACACTCCTATATTAAAGGGTTTAGACAATATGGCATTAGCACAAGGAAAAAACAAGGAAGTGGTGGACCTTGAGGGGGATAGTCTTACCTTTGTGTTGAAGTTCAATGACATGGCCAATGAATTTTGTAACAGTATAAGGATTAATTGGAATCATTGTATTAACGAACAAACAAGAAAATTGTTGGGAGGTACCCCAAAAATTGTCTTCAGTCGAGGAAGTAACATCAAAAATATGTTGGAAAGGGAGAATAAAGGCTACAATAGATCTAAGATGAGCAAATGTGGAAACTGTAGCGCTTGTAGATTTATTGCTGAAGGGAGTTACACATGTGTAGGTGGATTTGGACGTACGTTGGCATGCCCCGGCTTGTGTAATTGTAACACAAGGAATTGTGTTTATTTAGCATCATGTGCTTCCTGTGATGCTTATTACATTGGCATGACTACCCGTAAGTTACGGGAAAGAATTTGCGAACATATTAGATGTATAAAGAACAAGGATGTGCACAATGCTTTATATTTGCATAGTGGGGTGTGTACCAACTTTACCAAATTTTTGTTTTTCATCATTGACAGGGTGATGCCTTTTACCCCTGGTGACACAAACAATAGGGTAGCAGTTCTGGAATCTGAGTGGCAGATGAGATTAAATGCCACCAGATTCCCTGGTCTAAATGATCATATTTCTTTAAAACCACATTTAAAATTAAGAGCTAGCATAATATGATGAGCATATGGTTGTTTATGCCATTAGTTATTAAGTATTAATGTTTTGATGTTGTGTCACAACATAGGTAAGGTAAATAGTCATGAATTTAACCAACTGATTAATTTAAGCTATTAATTAGTTCATTTAGTATGTATTTTGTAAACATTGTATATTCTTCATTGAATCGCTATGTATTTGTTTAAACAATGTTGGGGTTGATATTAATGGCATGGTTTTGCATTTTGAAATGAGGATATCAATGACTACTAGTACCTTCAGACCGCAAAATGCAATTGAATTTTGAATATATTAATTATTCATAATTTGCGTAATAATATTAATGTATATAGTTATATTATAATTTATTATTATATTTATATTACATTCACATTCATATTCATTTCTTTTTTATGTAATGTATTTTATACATATATAAATTTTCAATTTTACCTTTATTCATAATTTTTCAAGTGTTGCTGTTCCTACTTTTTTGGAGATATTCCTTTAAGGAATCAATGGAATGGTTAATTAATTAATTGTGTGAGTCATGATGTATGGTTTGCTATTTAAGTATGGATGAATTAGTGTTTCAACAGACTCTGATGATACCAGTTTAACTGGTGAAAGCGCTTAGTCTGTACGTTATCGTTGGAATAAAAGGATTTCACTTTCGTGTGTTGGTGTTCCTGCATCCTGAAATTGCTGTTGTGGATATTTGTCTTTTTACATAGTTGTGGATCCTGGTTTTGGTTTCCTATTTGCTGGTTTCGTGTTTTTGTGGAAAGGTTGAGTGATGGCTCCTTTAATACAGAAGTATTTAGGAAGGAATGATACAAGAACACAGTCTTACACAGACAAAGTATGCATCCAAATTATGCATTCCGTAATGTGGTGAAGGGGCATGGAATGCGCATCTCTAGAAAATAATACTGATGCAGGTTTCTCTTCAGAATTATTAAACCTTAAAGATAGATTTACACAGTGAGGATATGGTCAGTATGACCTGAATGAAGGGCTGTCTGATTTAAACTCTCTGAGGAGAGGTAGAGTGAAGCCCTATTTTTCTGATCATTCTAATGTTGAGAGATGCAGAAATTTTCCAGAGTGTTCTGAGATCAGGATACCTATGTTCTATACTATAGATAATAAGAATATTTATGACATTTTTAATAAACATTGGAATGTACTTCTGACTGACCCACAAATAGCATGTGTTATTGGTGGGAGACCTAGGTTTAGATATAAGAATAAAAGTAATTTGAAAGGAATGTTATGTTAACAAAAAACTAGAGATAGATCTGGTGTTACAGCAGGCACTAATCCATGTGGTATGTGTAATTTTTGTCCATACATAAATAGTGCTGGTAAATTTGTACATCCTGATACAGGGTTGGAATATGTTTTTGACTGTTCAGCGGACTGTAATACCCAGCATGTGGTATACCTTGCTGTGTGTGTGGCCTGTCGATCATTTTACATAGGGAAGACAGACAGATATTTTAAAAACAGAATTAGGGAGCATCTTTATAATATCAGAACAGGTTTGACCACCAATGTGTTAGCGAAACATGTGATGTTATCAGGGTATCAGCATACCTTTGAATTTATGGTTGTTGAGGTTATCTCATCGAGTATAAGAGGAGGTAATGTTAGAAGTATCACTGAAAAGAAGGAAGTTAAATGGATCATACGTTTGAGAACTGTTTCGCTATGCTGTGGAATAAAATCCCGGTATATGTGAGGCAGAGCACCTCGCTGGCCTTGTTCAAGAGAAATCTTGACCAATGGATGGGAGATCGCAGATATACCCCAGGGATTACCTCAGTGTCACTGCTCAACAGAGGCACAGCAAAATAATGGGTATAGTTCCCCATACTAAAGGGGTGGCGTAAGCCACAAAACTATGGGCTAGGCTTGTAAATGCCCTCGGGCAGATAGCCTAGTATGAACCTATGAACCTATGAACCTATGAACTGATTCAGGTAAAGGGTTGAATGAGAGGGCTTCGATTAGACCCTTTCTTAGGTGATTTATTTTATTTTAATTTATGAGTAATATGTATTAATTTTAGGCTAGATGTGTAGTGATAGATTTTTATACATTTTTTATTGTTGTTGACAGTGGTTTATTGTGCTTTGTTAGTATTGATACACATATATATGTTAAATATTAGTATATGTTTACTAGTTATTGGCTTCTTTTTTCATTTTATTGTGTATATAGGAATCACTACTTTTGCATGATGGTTCTGCTTCTTTAAATCGTGATTATGACATCAGAGTTAATTGATGCTGCTTAACTGATTGCACTTTTCAATGGTCTGAAGAAGCTGTATTGTGAAAGCGCTTACCTACTGTGTGCACTTATTAAACCTGATTTTTGGATTTTATCTACTGTGTTCTACTTGTCCTGAACTGTGTTTTGGAAAGAACCACATGGTTATTGCTGCTGATACCATTTGGATTTTATTTACTGTGTTCTACTTGTGCTGAGCTATCCTTTGGAAAGAACCGCATGGTTGTTGTTGCTGCTACCATTTTGATTGCTGTTTTACTTGTTTCATTCAGCAGCATGACATTTACCTTGTGGAGTGTTGGTGTGCTTTTCTTTGTACTGATATATATATATATATATATATATATATATATATATATATATATATATATATATGTATGTATATATATAAAACTTATATTCAGCTATTTATAAAACACCATTAATGTACTGTATTAATGTTTATATGTATCTAAACAAAGAGTCTAAAACATCTAGTTAGAAACACTAATCAGAAACACCTTGTTACCCCACCACTGACCCACTAGAAAAAAAATGCACTTTGGTATAGTCAAATTATACTATTACTGAAGAATTAGAAGACATGCATAATTTGTAGTTATCTAAAAGGGAAAAGTATGTAAAGTACTTATAATGGAGAAAAGAGAGAAAAGGAACATTAGTAGCAAAAAAGAATAGGAAGAAAGAAGAGAGAGAGAGAAATGGAGAGAATGTTATTTAAATACTCAGTACTATATGTAATTATAAGAGGTAGATATATAAAGAAAAAGTTAATAATAAGGATGATTCACATTACCTTACAGCATAGAGACTTTCCAGAATCAAATATATTATGATTCATTAAACAAAGCATATAAAATTAGAAGGAATTTAATTTGTCCTTTAGTTTCTTAGTTTTGTTTGCTCCTTCCTTCATAGACCATCCATTTTTTGTTTCCTGTCTTTTCAAACTCTGGAATGACCATTCCATTTCTTCTAAGTCCGACAGTATTTTCTTCTTTTGGATAAATTCTACTGCTTCTTGTAGGGAATCAAAGATCTTCACTCCTTCTGGCAAGGTGAATTTTATTCTTTTTGAAAAAAGAATTTGAGCCTTAATACTGGCTTTTTTCAAGTACTTAATTAGAGGAACACATTCCTTTCTTCTGGATATGACTGTAGAGGTGTAGTCATTGTCAAAACGAATAACTTTTTCACCCATCTTGATAGAGGAATTAGTCCAGGCTGATTTCAGAACTAAGTCCTTGTCTTGCGAGGAAAGAAATCGAACAACTATAGACCTGGGGGGTTTATATTAGAACATCGAAGTTTCACAACTTTGAATGTTTTAATATTGACCCCTATTCAGTGAATGCTGAAAATAGCGAAGCTGCGGAACACCGAATTTCTTCCTAGGGAAGGAATTCAGTTGGCTGTTCCTGTGGCTTCGCTATGTTCAGCACTGTGGTGGAAAGTTACGGGTTGGGATCAGGTAAGTGTGCAATTGTGTGGACGTGAGGGTTAGGGCGGGGTAGGTGAGTTAGGGTTAGGGCACGGGTGAGGTGAGTGTGCAATAGTGATGGACCTTAGGGTTAGGGTTTGGGTTAAGGTAAGTGGATAGCTAGTGGTGTGTGTACAGTTTAGTGTAGGGTTAGATGTAGGATTTTAGGTGTATGTGTGTGGATTGCTGTTTGTTTGTTGTGTTTGTGTTGTGTGTATGAGTGTCCCTTGGAAAAAATCGCTGTTCTGCATGTTCAATGTTGTCAGCGTTCGCTGAATAGGGGTCGATATTAGAACATTCCATGTTTTAAAAAGTCGATGTTCTAATATAAACCTGACCTGGGGTTAGATAAACTCAGAGATGAAACTGGATTTGCCAGGGACCAATGAGCCCTCTCAATTCCAAAAGAGAGGGATTCAGGCATGTTTAGTGCTGATGAAAACCACTTATTGAGGTATTGAATCATATTAACATCCTCTTCTTTCTCAGGAATTCCATATATTCTTATATTATTCCTCCTTGATCTACTTTCAAGGTCTTCCAGTTTCTCAATCAGACTGGCATTTTGTTTCAGAAGAAATTCATTGTGATGCTCATTTTCTGTCACTCTAATATCTAGGTCAGTTACTGTTTCCTCTGAGGCAAGAATGTGTTCAGATTGTTTTTTACTATTCCATTTAGAAGTTCTAGTTGTTTACTGCATTCTTGTTTCATAATATCCCTTTTGTTTTCAAATGAATCCATTTTTTTGTGACAGTTCTTGGATGTTTGTTATTAAAATATATAATTATTTCTTCACTGCACTCTCCTGGTGTGGGTTCTTCAAGTTGCTCATGTTGAGACCTCCAGTAGAAAACGTCTTGACAGGAATAATTAAAAATTTCACTTGACTATGTATTGATTTTTAGAAAATAATAAAGAGTCTAACTTTTAGTATACTTTTAGTTAGATTTTGCTAAAAATTAAAGTATATTTCCTGTCAGGATATTAAAATCTAAGCAGAGTTATGGATTTCTGCTGCTATCAGACTGGCATCTTGGCCACGACAGCTAACCCTTCTGATGAACTCAAAGAGACTCTATAACATGATCTGCTATTTGCAAAGCTGAACTGGTATGTATCATAAGGGTGGCAAGAACTTTTACACGTGTATATGTCTAAGCATCATATGATTCTTGTGAACACTTGACGAATATTGTTCCTGTGTCACCTATATCAGTTTTTATTAGGTCAGTTAAACTAAGTTACATAATCTTGCAAATAATATTAGTGAGACAGATAGGTCTGTAATTCTCAGGGTCAGTAAAGGGAAAATGTGTTGCCTAAAGGAATTAACAGTTAAGATAGGAGGAGATGAGATAACAGTAGTGATATATAAACAATCCGCAGGAAAGGCCCTAGGAATAAATGGTATTCCACTGGAAATTTGGATACTAGGAGGGAAAAAAGTGATAAACACATGGAAGGTTTTGTTTAACCGCATTTTAAGAGGAGGGGAAAAACCAACATCCTGGAAAAAAGCTGTGGTGGCTGTAATACCTAAAGATGATAAAGATCCATCAGATCTAGCTTCATATAGGCCTCTTTCAATTTTAAACCAGGATTATAAAGTGTTTAAGTGTATAAACATTAAATGCATGGCAAAGATGTTGCCAGAATTTATAGATATGGATCAGCGTGGTTTTGTGGAGGGGAGGCAAACATTTGACAACATTAATAGAAGAATGATGATTCAGAGGGAAGCAGATTTTAAGAAAATACTACAGTTGTTGATGGAACATCATGCAGAGAAAGCATTTGGCAGATTAAACTGAGATTTTATGAGTAGGGCAATGGAAAGATTTGCATTTCTTGATACAATAAACAGGTTAATTAGCAGGATATTTGAGGGCTCAGAGGCAAAAATCAAAGGAGGAGGGGTCTTCTCTGATAAATTGTGTCTGAACAAAGAAACCAGGCTGAAGTATCCTCTTTCCCCTTTGTTATTTGTGTTATAAGCATTGGAAAGAAAATAAGGGATTCAGAAATTCAAGGATATAATCGGTGTGGTATTCTAGAAAATTTGGCATTATTTGCAGCTAATATTATGTTGTACTTTGATAAGGGGCAGCCACAGTGGTGCAGTGGTTAGCATTGCCGCCTCACAGCAAGAGGTTCTCCGTTTCGATCCTCGGCTGGGGTGTCTTCTGTGCGGAGTCTGCATGTCCTCCCTGTGGTCGCTTGGGTTTCCTCCGGGTGCTCCGGTTTCCTCCTACATCCCAAAGCATACTGTAGGTGGATTTTACACTTTAAATTGGCCCTAAGTGTGAGTGTGTGCATGTGTGTGCCTTCTGTGGAAGGTTGGGTGCCGGGCTGGCAACTCGACACTGTAAAACTCCACTGCCAATCATGAGCAGACAGGTGATCCACTGTGGCGACCTCTAACTGGGAAAAGCCGAAAGAAGAAGAATTATGTTGTACTTGATAAAAGCAGAAAAGGACATCTACGTGTTGTGGAACATTCTGAGACATACGTGTTTTGTTTGGGATATAATATTATTAAAGATAAAACAAAGGCTATAGCTGTAAACTATGTATCCACATGTGAATTGATTAATCAGTATCCATATTTAGGAGGACATGTTAAAATTAAGTATTTAGGAGTATGGGTTAAAAAGGATTCTGTTATGGCAGCTAAGGATGTGGGAAGAGACTAAACAACAGATAATTAAAAAACTGGGAAACTGGAATCTCTTGTCTCTTTATATGGATAGCAAGATATAAGCAGTAAAATGGATCTATGACATTTTGTCAAATGGCTATCCAGCGAATAGCCATTTGTCAAACATCTATTTATTGAAACCATTTTTCAATGAACGGTGAATTTTAACTAGGGCAAACCAACGGTTGGCTACTGTCTGGAATTTGCCCTTTTCCTCACTGTAGTGTGATGTCAGATTTGGTATATTTAGTTAGGGGTGTGTGGGGTGCAGCCCCCTTCCCCACATTGGGGTTGTGGGGGGTATAGCCTCCCAACTTGGCAGGTTTTAAATTTTATTTTTTATGCAATTGCTCAGTTGGCCAACTGCTTGTTTGCCCTGCTTAAAATTTGCCATTCAATGAAGAGCAGCTTCGATTAATAGGTATTCGATGAATGACTATTCCCTGAATAGCTATTCAACGAAATGTCATAGATCCACAATAAAACTGTTCTTAGTCCATTTAGTTTTATACACAAGTCAGGCATATTTTTATCAACCAGAGTAGAAATTGTGGATAATAATTAATAAAGAGTTGAAGGATTTTATATGGGAGTGGAAAAGGGCAAGAGTCAAGTGAGATAAGTTGATCCTTCCAATAGAACAAGGAGGTTTAGGATTACATGATTTGAATGGATATTTTAGAACTACACAGTTTAGGTACTTATACATAACACAATCAGAAAGCTGCAGTTCATAGAGGAAAGTGATGGTGATGGAGCAGTGGAGTAATTCAAGAAATAAGGATAGAGTGGGTTTATGGATGCAGAAGCATAAGGAAAATGACATCATCCATAAAGAATGTTATATTCATAAAGTAGCAGAAGGGATACTAAGAACCAAGCCAATACTGGGATGGAGAAAGGAGATTCTGATGCTACAGATGATTGCAATTAGGAGAACAGAAATTAGGCAAGAGATGGCTGGAAATTCCTGGAAGAAGCTGGCAAAGAAACCAAGCTATTGGTAACAAATAATTAAAGAGTGAAATGTAATAGGATGGAAGGGCCAAGAAGACATTTAGACTGCAGGCTAGAGATTGCCTTCACTATCAGGGACTGATATTAGAGTACAGGCAAAAAGAAAGGGATAGAGGAATCCTAAATGAAAGCACTACAGTAGTTGACTTTTTAGTTGAATCTAGAACAGAAACTGCTCTAAAAAAGGATAATTAGTAAGGTATATAAAGTATTGCACAATTACTACATTAATCATTCAGAGGAGGTCATAAAAGATTGGGAAGGAAGATTACATAAGCAATTCACAAAAAAAAAAAAAAACAGTGGGAGGACATATGTATAGTGCCCAAATAGGTAACAAAATCTGGAAGATTTAGGATTTTTGCCTGGCTAACTGTGCTATTGTCTGTAAGCATTTGAAGAGGCTCTGGGGACCAAAGATGGTTTGCAGAGTTTACAGAGGTTCTTTTGTACTCCAAACAGACTCCAAATAATTTTTCCTCAGGCAGACGGCAGATGTTAGAGGTGTAATGGGGAAAAAAGAGGTAGCTTGGAGCATATGTTGTCAAAGTATAATGAGTTGAAAAATTCCCTATGGAGCGTTCTTCCAGGAGTACAGGGTGAGCAAATGAATGTAACTAAGGAAATGTTTTTTTGAGCTGGGATAGAGGATCTGAATTGTCTAGAAATACTAATGCCTTTTAAATTTAATTTTGGGAGATGTCAAAAAGCAGTTACCAGAAAATTGAAATCAAAGTCTAATCTAGCCATACATGAAGTAGTGAATTTTGTAAGAGATACAAAAAAACAGGAAGTGGGATTTTTAGAAAAGTGTAGGAATAAATTACATAGAAAAAAATGGAAGTTATGGAAACAATACATACAGAAACATGTTTTCTAGGCAGAATGAGGTTTAAGGTAAAGCAGGAATTGAACAATTTATGTCATGATGGCGTAATCATATTGTATAGATCAATACATATGATGTATAATGCTTGTAAATGTAAACTTGTTAGTATGGTTTAATTAATTTTGTATAAATGTAAGTTTGCCTTTCTCGCAAGTGATTATTCAATAAATGTGTTAAAAAAGTGTCCTGGATATTAATGGAAAAGGTGAAAAAGTATACAGAAACATTCCAGTCCAAAGAAAAGAAAAGGTATCTGTCTTCTAGTCCTTTTTGAATGGAGTCCTGGAACAGAATCTTGCTAATTGATTGTTCAAAGAGGAGACAGAGAGGTCTGCTTGAGGAATTCCCCACAGATGGATGAAATCTTGGAAGATCACTTCACCTTGTTTCCATTTGTCAGGGTTTGCCCTGGTCCTGATCGGCTTGTCTACCAAACAATTTTGCTCTTATAGAGTGTAGAATGTCTGTAGAATAAGATTGTGCTATGAAGCTATATCTCTGGCTAATATGAATAGTTTGTAATAGGGGTATGACCCTGTTCCCCTTTGCTTGTTGATATACCACCTGACTGTGGTGTTATCTGTAACCATTTGAAGGCGTCCTGTAAAAGCCAGTGTGCACCTCTCTTGAGGATGGATCTTCATGGTCGAGAATCAGTTTGAGATATCGATTGTTGTTAAATACATTGCATCCTCAATACTAGCCAGATTTTGGTCCATATATGTAATGGGCCAATGAAATAAGGGCATCTGCTGATATAGCTTTCTGTAGTCACAGCAAGAGGTTCCCTGGCTAGGTTTTTGGCTGGGGCACCTTCTGTGCAGGGCCTGTATTTCCTTCCTGTGTTTACTTGGGTTTTTCTGCAGGTAGTTTTGATCCCTCCCACATTTCCAAGATATGCAGTAGGTGGATTGGGGACTCTAAATGTCCCGTTATTGTGAGTGTATGCATGAGATATATGGAAGAAAGACCTACTTCCATTCTCCCCTTTACATTGTAAATTCCACAAGTAGCAGTGGCCATCCACAGGTTCACTCTAGGAAATGAGTGCGATTTGTAAGACAGAGAGTCTGTGGTGAGCCTCCACTTACTAGTGAGTTTGAGGGCAGGCAATATGGGAGAGTTGTACACAGAATTTATCTGCCTTATAATTACAGTTTCCATGAGGGTATCCAGAATTTACTGGATGTGCTCAAAACATAACAGTGAGATCTTTTATAGACATATGTACATACATACATAAATACACTGGGCCCTTACTAAGATCATTTGGCATACAAGTAAAATGAAGGTCAATTGCCTCAGAGTCATAAGCACCTTTTGCAAACATTTTTGCAGTCTGCCTATGCAGGTCATACACTGTTTTTTTTTTCTCTTTTTCCTGTTTCTGTTTCACAATTATATGCCTGAATAGCCTGTTCAATCTGGCAATGGAAATCTGGGAAAGGCAGGTTATTACTAAACTCCACTTTGTCCTCTGTTAGGTCAGACACATTTTCAAGATCAGCTGTGCATACCACCCTAAGCTGTTCTATCTTGATCACTGCACGAGACAGCACAAGGTAATCACCTTTAACTTCACAATAGCTGATTTCCTTTTTATCAGAGGAAAATATTTTGTGAAGGATGAATAAAACTTTTGGCCATTGTCTTATTTCTCCCTTCACTTCCTTGTTTTGCATGATACTTACTGGTAAATCACCTATACCAGGAACAGCTAATTTCAAATCATAGAAAGACTCCACTGTTATTAATCTAGAGCTGGTGTTTAGTATGGAGTATAATTTAACCGGGTCTATATCATAAGTTCGACTATGTAAATATTGAACTCGGAACTTCGAAATGCAAGAAGTTCGAACGCTCAGAACAGCGATTTTTTTTCCTAGGGAAATAAATTGCTGTTCCGGCACAAAACAAACAAAAAAAAACAAACACTTCAAACCCTCTACTTAAATATACCAACTCCGAGATTGCACCACAGTGGAGGAAATAGCAAAGCTGCAGAAACGGCCCACTAAATTTTTTCCCTGGGAAAAAATTTGGTGTTCCGCAGCTTCGCTATTTTGAGATTTCGAACTTCCCACTTCGAAGTTTCGGCATTTGGACAATTCAGTGTTCATGCTTATGATATAGACCCATTTTAACTATGTCTTTCAAATGTTTGCTAAGAAAAAACAGTGCAGTTTGGTCAGGCATTTCCTGACCTTTTCTAATATTATTTCTTACTGAGAGAATTCTCTAATATTGTCTGGAATTACTGTATCAGTATCAGCCACAAGTTGTCATACTTGGGGCATGGTCTGTCCTGATTTCAAAGTTAGTGGAATCACACTCACGGGTACTGGATCTCCCCTTATACAGGATCACAAAATGTCATTGATCAGTTCCACACACTCACACACCCAGGATTTATAGACCTATGTACAGGCGTGAGTATAGGCTCCTGTTTCCTATACAGGGTGCTGCAATGTCTTTCTCCATATCTGGGGATTTAAAGCACAATTCTGAACACTCAAGTTTCTGTCATAATTTGAAACACATTATAGCAACTCTGTCATTTTAATAATTTTCACATTAGGCTTTTGCCTTTTTACCTTTTTTATCATTCTACATCACAGTTCACTTATAAGACACTTCTTATAGCCCAAGCATAAAACAGATTTAGTGAACTGCAAACCTTCTTCTTTTCAGTTATGTACGCGACCTTAAGAGAAACACTCAATAATGTGCTGAACTAATGGTAAATAGAACTCCCAATACTGAACAGGATGATATATTAAATTTGCTAGCCAACACATTTAGCTCCAAATTCACCTCCATCACTCCCAGTTATTTCCTGTGAAATACCTTCTACCATTTCTCCCCCAACTATTACTAAAGACCAGGTGTTGACTGCACTCTGTAAAGCTAAATATACTGCATCAGTGGTCCTGATATTTACCCAAGGATTCCTCCTAAACAGCTTGAAACACAACCTTTCAGGGATTCTGGAATCTCTATTGAACCACAGCTTCCAGACAGGCTTTGTTCATAGAGAATGGAAGGCTGCAAGAGTCATTCTACACAAAGGGGGACCATCAACAGACCCAGGAAACTACAGTCATAAGTTTGACTAGTCTTATATACAGGCCATGGAAAGAATTATTGTGGACCTGATAAACAAAGACATAGGAAATCTTCAAACACTAGACCCTTCCATGTTTGCTTTTATCAAGGGCAGGTCATGTCTACTAAACATGGTGGACTTCTTCAAGGAGGTCTCTAGGGCCACAGACAAGGACAAAATGGTGCATACTACCTCAACCTGGCAAATGCATTTGACACAATATCTCACCTGGGTATTATAGACAATCTCATAAATTTTGGCTTAAATCTCTATGTCACCCAATGGCTATCCAAATGGCTGATGGATAGGAGACATGAAGTTGGGGGGTATCTACCTCCAACAAGAGGCTTGGCACTAGTGGAGTCCCACATGGCTCACTACTACAATGTCTTCTGTTCAGAATATACTTCTCAAGTCAAGTCAGGGCAAATATAGAGGGCCTTTGGCTGACCAAATTTGCTAATGACTGCAAACTGGATGCAATCCCTGAATTCCCCAAAGATGTAGATATCCCCCAGGAGGGTCTAACTCAGACAAATAACTGGTGCCAAAGCCAAGGCCTAAAATTCTTTGCAAGAAAATGCATAATTATACCCTTTGGGAAGATGACCACCCCTACAAATTGCAACATTGATAACAATTTCTTAAAAGTATACCCAGTGGTAAGGGATTCGGGAACTCAGATTGATAGCAACTTGAACTTTTATCACTATTTCCATGGTGGTGAGAAAATCCTTCTGTGTGACACAATTTATAAGTAACAGGATGGCATTCAGATTTAAGGAATCATAGTGTCACTATACTAAGCCCTCATTAGACCAATAATCAAGTACAGTACATCCTTCGGCATGCACCTGACCAGGTCCTTCCAAGAGCTGGATTGGCCACAGAGTTTCTTAAATTAAAGAATATGGGTGTAAGTAACATTTTCTATGAGTACCTCAAGGTCCTGTCCTTATACTCAGTCTCCTGCAAACTACTGAGGAGCAATCTATGCCTAACATACAAGGCATTTTCCAGTCCTAACCTGCTGGATCTTCTGCTCATTTGCAAAACAAACAGCACTAGAATTACCTGATCTAAGGATCTTAACCTTGTCTGTGACATGAAGAAAACATGTAGGAGGGACAGGTATGTATCTCAGAGATTACTCCTTCTCTGAAACAGACTGTCCATTCAAGTGAAGCAAAACATTTCCCTAACCTATTCAAATACAATTTGGATCAATGGATAGGAAATCACAAATTCATTCCTAGCTTGTTGCCTGTGTCCCTTTTGGATAGGGCTGTATTGTCGATGCTCTAAGGCACAGGCATATACCAAAGCTATTCTAGTCTGTGGGTATAGATAATTGGAAAAATTGGGGCATGAATGGCTAGGCTTTAAAATGCTCTAGAGCTGTTAGCCTAGTAACATCCTATGATCTTATGATCCTGTTAACAGACACACACTCATTTAATTTCCCCCTGATCACATTCTTGAAAGAAATGTTTCATGACCCGATAAACTTTCCTTTGCATTTTGCACACAGGAGGTAGGGTGTTTAGCATGTTCAGCACTGCGTGCAAGTGTTTGGATGAGTTTCTGAGATGACAGGGCTTATTTTTTTATTAGAGAATGCCAAACCCCTGATGTTTATCTCGGATTTTAATTCATCCTGTATTGACACACATAATATATATGCCTTCTGTCTCCATGGGGATCACATCTTAAGAGTTTCCAAGTAATGAAACATCTGACACATCCGACTTTACAAAAGTCATTTTAACCATAGCATCATCTCCTTACAAAAAGCTTGATTCTGTTTGTTTATGTACCTTTACACTCTTTTCAAAGTTAATTAGCTTATTCACCTGTGACCAAAAGGCCCTGTAAAAATAGTAAGGTATATGCCTAAACCTTTTACACAAATCTTTGTTAATCAAGATATCATCCCCTGGGTCACTGGTGACATACACTGAATGGCTCCCTTCTATTTTACCAAAGTTTAGCTTTAGCTATACTTTCCCAAAACTTGGTTGTTCTTTCCCATGTAGCCTTTAACCTGCAGGCCATCAGGTAGGATTTTCTGTGTCTTTATATTTTTAATGCTCTGCTCAGATTGTTAGAGAACCCCTTTGACATTAGAGTTACTTCATTTCCTGAGTTTATTAGGGCCTCATGCTTTAAGCTGTTTTCCACACTTACCTTAAAATAGAACCTCTGTACTTTCCTGAGGCATTAAGCAGCCTGGGCAGAATTTGTTTTGCACTGTCCTTTCTAACAAGGCAGCATAACACCAGTAGCAGTAGAAGCTTTATGAGCTTCCATTGAAGGATCACCTTTGGCCACAGTTTTCTATTAACTTTACTGTGCACACTTCTTTCATATCAGTAACCATATCAGAATCAATTATCTTGTAGATAACAGAAGAAACTTGTCATTGGTTACTGCACGTACTGTTGTCAGTGTGTGTGTGTGTGTGTGTGTGTGTGTGTGTGTGTGTGTGTGTGTGTGTGTGTGTGTGTGTGTGTGTGTGTGTGTGATTCTTCAGTGTCCCAGACCTGGGAAAAGGAAAGCCAGGAGGTAGTGATGATTTTTGATTCCAAACATTTTGAAACAGAGACTTCAGTTCTACAACTTGTGCCCTTATTTGTCTGACCTCATCCTGTGATCTTATTTCTTCTCCCATCTCTTTTCCACTGGGAGAATTAGGCCTGTTTTTGGGCTGGTCCTTATTAAAGCTTAGATAGCTTCTATAATAGTCCATATCAGTACCACGTCTCTGTCTCCCTCTTTATATTCTGTTCTTTTGTCTAACAGGACCCTGTTTTCTGTATGACTGTCCCTGGCTAGAATATGACTTGGGGGAGAATAGGAATGTAAAGGTTTGGGTAACAGAGATAACTAGACTGGAGGATCTTAGGATCATAGGATCATAGCAAGTTACTAGGCTATAGGCCCTGTACAAGCCTACCCAAGAATTTAGCCCATGTTCTGACAAGTCAGCACCCGATGCCCCTGTCCAGCAGGGACACAGATGGAATTCCAGGGGTGTATTTTCTGTTCCCCATCCAGTTATCCAGGTTGCACTTAAAAAGGGTTAATGAGGTACTCTGGTTGATGTGGAGAGGTAGTCTAGTCAACAGTTTACAGTTTATTGTTTCACAGAAGGGTGAAGGGTGAGTCTCTGGGACACAAATCTGTCCCTCCATCAAGTCCTATTTATGTCTATGTCACAGACCAGTTTGAGGTTGCACATGTGGGTTACTTGAGTGGAGCTTGACTTGCGGATATGCAGCAGTCCCATCAAGGTGTGGTCTTAGATTGCTTTGTATGCCAGACAGAAGTCACATCTGAGAAGTCTGTATGAGACTGAGTAGAGGGACAGGGCTTTAAGCCTATCTGTGTAGGGTAGATGTTTGAGACCCTGGATTCTCCTGGTGAGGAACCTCTGTCGTCTCTCCTGCTGCTACATGTGCTTTGTGAGGTACATGCCGAAAGAGGCATTGTACTCAGTAATGGGTCTTATGAGGGAAGAATACAGGGATGTTATGACTTCCTTGTCCCTGAATGAGATCAACTTAGTAATGAGGTGGGCCATGTAAAAAGCTTTCTGTACAGTGGAGGCAATATGATGGTCAAACATCAGTCTGCTATCAGCCCGGGGGACCAATTCCCTCATGACTGATTGTGTGCTTAGGACCTTGTTATTAATGTGATAATTTGAGGGGACATCACTCTCCCCAAAAGGGGATGATGATGATGCATTTTTTGTCATTCAGTTTGAGGCCATGTTTCTGGCACCAGTCATTTGTTTGGGTGAGACCGTCTTGGAGGATGTCCACATCACTAGGGGAATTGATGACAGCATCCAGCTTGCAGTCATCTGCAAACTTGGTCAGCCATAGCTCACTGATTTTGGCCTCCACCTCATTAAAGTATATCCCAAACAACAGAGCGCCCAAAATTGATTCATGGGGTACGCCACTTGTTACGGGTCTACTGCTTGAGATGGCTTCCCCTATTTTGACTAGGTGGGTTCTATCAGTGAGCCAGTTTGCTACCCATCTGGTAACATATGGATTGATGCCTGGTTGAGAGAGTTTATCTATTATACCTGAGTGAGGAATAGTATCGAATGCTTTGGCCAAGTCAAGGTAGGTGGTGTGCACCATCTTCCCCTCATCCATAGCTTTGGTAACTGCTCAAAGAAGTTGGCCAAATTTAATAGGCATGACCTCCCCTTGACGAAAGCAAACTGCGTGGGATCAAGCGTTTGGAAGTTGCCAATGTCCTTATTAATGAGGCCCATGATAATCCGTTCCATGACCTTGCAGATCAGGTTAATTAGGCTGATGGGTCTATAATTTCCAGGATCAGTGGACACTCCACCTTTGTGCAGATAGATGACAATGGCTGTCCTCCACTCACCTGGGATGAAGCCGGTACTCAGTCTATGGTTGAATGGGGTGCCTAATGGCACTGCAAGTTCCCACCTGAGTTTATGTAGGATGCAGCCTAGGATGTTATCGGAGGCTGTATTTTTTGCCTTTGAGAGGGCAGTGATGAGTTGCTCCCTAGAGATAAGGGGGGGGGTAGGTGCTGGAGATGTCCTGATTTAGTGAAGGGGGGGGGGTCAGATGGTTGAAGTTTTTACTGAACCTGTCTGCCCGCTGGTTGGCTGTATCTATGGTGTTTGTGTATATGGTGGCCTTGAACACCAGTTCTGAGCAGATCTGAGTGCTTCCTTTGAGATTGCGGACATATGTGAAGATGTGGCCAGTTTGGACTTGAAGTTTCCTTCTGAGGATTTCACTAGTGCTCTTATTTGCTTGTTCAGGCTAAGGAGAGATTGCTTCCAATTAGACACCTGCTTCTTCTTGGTCCTGGAAAAATATTTTTGTTCCTTTTATTATAGTTTATTTATTGCAGATGTCCACCAGACAGGTTTACTCTTCCTTGAGGAGGAGGATTTTGTCCTATCTGGTATTCCTGATTCCATGCAGTATAGTACTTTGGTGTAGGTTTGGACATATGTGCCAGTTCCTATGGAGGTGGTGGGGGCTGTGAAGCTGTTTATACTTTCCCTCAGGAGGTTGTAATCAACTTTGGAGAAGTTTTTTTTGTTTGACCCTAGCTGGGAGAGTCTGGGGAGGTGGTGACTTCGAAAGTGACCGCTTTGTGGTTGGACCTTACCAGGAAGGTTTGCTGCCCACAATTTAGGGTCTGAATGTATGATAGGATGAGTAACCTGGTATGGCTGGGGTGCTCTCTGCAGCTTTAAACCAGGTTTCTGTGACTGTACAAATGTCAGCATTTTCTAGGTTTAAGAATACTTGCAATGAGTGCAGTTTCATGTTTAGACTCCTAGCATTTAGCAGCATGACCTTTATTTTACATTTTGATGAAATTTTCATGTTGGTAGTTTTGACTTCATAGCATTGCCTAAAAAGGCCACTATGGGGGAGGCAAGTGCCTTTGCCAGAAGCCTGAAGCCCAAGGGAGGTAGATGCAGGCCATCTTTGGCAAAGCATTATGATCTGTCGATCATGTCTTCCCAGGCTGTCAGGTACTGGATCCCCTTCGAATGACACCAGAAACTAAGCCAATTGTCAAAGTCAAGCATTTTCTGTTTGTTTTGAGGCATCATTCTGGATGATGGTAAAATGCTGCTTAAGGCTAGGAGCATACCTGCCTGGGACACATTCACCGAGTTTGATCATGTCTCTCTTCATATAGTCCAGGGAGGTACGTCTTAACTCATTCATGCCAAAATTGACTATGATAGAGTCATAACGGTACTTGTTGTTGAGACACTTAAGTGCATGGTGATATGGTGGATTCTGGCACCTGACAAACAACTAACCGCGACTTTCTCTTTATCCAGCCTGGTGAGGGGCACATCTGTGTGTCTCACAATGGAGTCTCTTATAACTAATATGTCAGGTTTATGTTTAGGCCTTAGTGGCTGTGAGACACAGATGTGTGGGCTATGTGTGGTGTGTGGTGTGATGGGTAGTGGAGTTTGCATGTGTTTTTGCCTCAGAGGTCTCTTTTGTTTCGGTATGTTTTTGTTGAGGACCTCAGCATATGTGGGTGTGTGTTGTGTAGGTGTGGGCAGTGTTTGAGGTGTGATGTTTGTGTTGACAACCTTCTCAGTGCCAAATATACTGACTTGTAAGGGAGAGAGCATAGACTCTAGGATCTTAATATAATTGCATCTCTCACAAACTGTGTTCCTAGGTGGTAGTAATAGATGGTTGTGTGTGTACATGAGAGAGTTGCTACACTGTCTCAGGATGTCCATATCAACCAGACTGGCAGGAGAAACCGTAGGAAACTGTCCATCCATGTTTATCAGAATCTGAGGGAAGAGAGGCCAGAGAGAGAGCTTAGGGGGTAAAGGGTGGAAGGTCTAAGAGGAGTACTACTAGGTGATCACACAAGTGCTACTAAGGGAAAATTTGTAGCTGGAATAGCTCACAATGGGTTTAAAACAGTGCAGCTGTGGTGCGTGATGTGCAAACAAGCCCAAACCAGCTCAAACATGGGGTTTAAATACAAAGAAAAATAGAAGATTCTAGTAACACAGAAATCTGGCCAATCCTGCTAGTCCCTGCTTTCTTTGCCAGCCTCTGCCAGACCACACCCAGACAGTCCTGCTACTCTCACTACCAGAGGAGATAGGCCCCTACCAACACAAGAGATATTGGTAGGGTCCTATCTCCTCTGCTAGTGAGAGGATTGTTGTGGAGCAGGAAGCATTTGCTGCAGGAAAATTGCCACTAGATTGAGCTTGATCTAGGTTATTACCCTGTGCAAGCTGTGTTTTTGTACCTGGTTTCTTGCCTTCCAGGTGAGGCAGCTTAGTTCCCTTCGTATGAAGGATATTACAAACCTCAACTCTAAGTACTTGGGCTTGGGCAGCAGGTATTCTTCCCCCTGTTTATTTGTGGTAGGGTTTCATATCCCTTAGTGGATTCCCCAATATTTACTGACTTTCAACAACTCACTGTGCACTTCGTGGTTTCTTTTTAAGCATTAGGGTTAACTGTGTGTTATTGCAGAAAGGTAAACTTTGAAAGAACGCATCCTGAAAATCATCACAATCTGTATCAGAACAATCATTAGCTGCAAAATAAACATCTTCCACTGGTTATAAAAGTCCTGTGGATGCTGGTGCAGACCACATTTCTGCAGCTATATTGCCTGTCTACTCTCTCTCCAACAGTGGTACCTTTCAAACTTTGTGGCTAAATTTTGTTTTGTTCAGGCACTCTACTCCACACTATTTTTTCATCAGCTATAGACCACCTGATTATGAAACTTTGTTTCTCTTTACTGGTAATGGATAATGCTGCAAAAAACTCTGTTAATGTTCAAATACTTTGGACAGTATCACCCTTTGTTCTGCCTGTGAGGTGAACTTACTGAAAAATATTTGTAAAACCTACATAGCAATTTTAGGGGTTACAAAGCCTTGTTCCTTTTTATCCACCTTTTTTACTTTTAGTATACTTGAATCATCACCATTAGAATCAGAGTCACTCTGGCAGTTAGCTCTCTTCCTAGTTTCTGGGTATTTGCTTAGTAGTGGTACAAGACTTTCTAGATGGATGTTTGAAATTCGTCCCCTCTCCTTCATTTCAGCTCATTGGAGTTTCTTTCTATCCAGGCTATAAGCTGTACATTATCATTAACTTTCTGCAGGATTAGATATCTTAGGTCTGCCTGTCTCTGTGAATCAGATAGCCAGTTCTGTAAGTAGTCCATATTACCCTGTACACCTCTCAAAAGAGGTTCATTTCTAAGCAGACAAGATGATAAATCTCTGCCCAGTGCTAACAACACATCTTTATAGTAATGGAGTCTTTCACACATGTCACTCTACTTTCTGAGGTGTACCTCCATGTCATGGACTCTTACAGACAGAGATTTGTTACCATCTCTTCACCTATTTATCTATTTTCCTCCCATTCTACAGCAAAATATACACTCACATTTATTTCTTATTCCAGGGACTGCTGCATTTTCCAGTTGTGAAGGCCAAAATAGCCCTCAGAGTCTCTTGGAAATGCATGCAGACTGATGGTTTGCATTCTTCTCAGAAATCTCTACTGTTACTGAAGGGCCACAGTATATAAGAAAATCTTAAAGTGCAGTTGTGTAAGAATGTACCATAACAGTATATATTCAAATGATTATATTACACTCTATCACCAATATACTCAATTGGCATATTTGACCTGTTAGTAACAGCCTGCATTTAATTGCTGGAACCTGTGTTCTGAGAGATTGCCTTTCAGACTATCTGGATATATACAGAGCTGAGTGTATATTTTTTGGTTATAGACCTTGCTAATTGTTGCTTAGATCTCTGTTGAAACTGTTGTCTCTCTGTTCTGAGATACTGATCTGCAAATATGCAGAGCTGAGTATATTTTTTTTGGTTTTAGAGTTTGTACTGTTAGTTGTTGCATAGATCTCCGTTGAAACTGTTGTCTCTCTTTTCTGAGAGACTGATCTGCAAATATACAGAGCTGAGTATATATTTTTGGTTTTAGAGTTTGTACTGTTAGTTGTTGCTTAGATCTCTGTTGAAACTGCCCCCCTCCATTTTCTGCCATATCTTCAGTTGGTATTACTGTTTTTTACAGCTTGTGTGTTATCTAACTCAAGGATCACTTTCATAAAATTTGACCTGTTAGTAACAGCCTGCATTTAATTGCTTGAACTTGTGTTCTGAGAGACTGTTTTCCAGACTATCTGCAAATATACAGAGCAGAGTACATTTTTTGGTTATAGAGTTTGTTAACTGTTGCTTAGATCTCTGTTGAAACTGTTGTCTCCCTGTTCTGAGAGACTGATCTGCAAATATACAGAGCTGAGTATATTTTTTTGGTTATAGAGTTTGTATTGTTAGTTGTTGCTTGGATCTGTGTTGAAACTGTTGTCTCTCTGTTCTGAGAGACTGATCTGCAAATATACAGAGCTGAGTATATTTTTTTGGTTTTAGAGCTTGTACTGTTAGTTGTTGCTTAGATCTCTGTTGAAACTGTTTTGTCCTACCACCCTCCCTATTTTTGGTTTGTAGTTTAAATTTGGTGGCTTTTTCAGTTGTCCGCCCCACTGTAGATTTGATCTAGGACACTCCCCCAGTCCCATCTCTTTACCACATTCTACCTAATAAACTCTTTCTGCACTTGCTTTTAGTCCTTTTTAATTTAATTGCATTTTTTAAACTGTGTTTGGTCTAATATTGCTACATACCCATGTGTGCTAGCTTGCACTGCTTGTGAATTGTTTTTACTACTGTTATTGCTACTTTTCTGTTAAAAAAAAAAAAAAAAAAAACTGTAAGCCTGTTTCCTACCTTTCCTGTAACTAGTGTTCCAGATACAGAATTGCTGTATCCAGGACTGTATGTAAGCTTCTGAGCCCCCCAAGCCTTTCTGTGTAGGAGGGAAGCCTTCTAGCTTATCAGTGGGAGTGGTAAGCACTAGGTAACCTGTCTACCACATAAGGAGTTCTAGCCCAGAAATTGTAGTTATTGGCCGTTTGGGCAATCTTTTCCATCTCTCTCAACTTTCTGATTTGAAAGCCTGCATTTGCACTTGTTTCTGTCCTGTAACTCGTCTAGTGCAGATACAGATTCTTAGTTTTAGCACTTAAATTTGCTTATTCATGCTCAGCACTTGTTCAGAACTTGTAAGCACCAAATAAGCTACTAATTACTATAGCACTCAATCTTCCTCATTACCTAGAGGAAAACAGTTTTTGTACTTACTTTTCTCACTTGCTTAGAGAAAAACAGCTCTTGTACTCACTTTCCTCACTTATCTAGAGGAAAATAGTTTTTTATTAAGGCATGTCCAAGGGTCAGCACCCAGTGTTCTCTCCTGTCTATCTGATGAATCTGGGCATCTTGAAACAATGTATAAATTGCCTCATGTACACAGACAACCCTCTCCTCCTACCACCCAACACTACAACCTGTGAGAGATGCACTTATCTAGCCAAATTGAAGGTAAACCTCTCTCCAATCAAGACTGAACTTGACAGTCATGAGGAGAAGATAAACATTTGCACCACACAACACTCCTCACATAGTCTCACTAAATCTACACCAACAAAAATCCACACATAGTAACACAAAAACATTTGCGGAGGCTCTCAATAATAATCTGTGTAAGCAACAGAGACCTCCAAAGCAGAAACACAAGCAATCTCCATCCCCCCACACAACCCAAATAACACATAGCCCACAGACTCAGTGTGCCACTCAACCACAGCCAATAAGGCAAAACAACGTACCCAACACACTAGTCATAGGTGACTCTATAGTCAGGCACACTGATGTCCCACTCACCAGGCTAAACAAGGAGAAGGTTACTGTCAGCTGCCTGTCGGGTGCCAGGATCCGCCACATAACACACGGATTCGGGTCACTCCACAACAAGTACAAATATGACTCTGTCATTGTCCATGTTGGTGTGAATGACCTGAGACGTACCTCCCTGGACTGCATGAAAAGAGACATGGAAGAGCTCTCCGATCTTGTAGCCCAAGCAGGTATGACCCCAGCCCAGAGTAGCATTCTGCCATCACCCCGAATTATACCACAGTACAAGGACAAAATGATTGACTTCAACAATTGGCTAAGCTTCTGGTGTCATTCTAAGGGGATTCAGTATCTGTCTGCTTGGGATGACATGGTTGACAGACCACGATGCTTTGCCACAGATGACCTGCACCTGTCGCCCTTGGGATTACGGATACTGGCTAAGGCTCTTGCTGCCCCTATAGTGCTTTTTTTAGGCAAGATTCAAATAACAAATTCACCATTGTAACATGAACAGGCAAGCAAAAACTGAGGGTAATGCTACTCAATGCTAGAAGTCTAAATCTCAAAATGCACTTACTCGAGGCATTCCTTAAAATGGAGAACATTGATGTCTGTGCAGTGACTGTGACCTGGTTCAAGGCTCCAGAGAGCACCCCTGCACTGCCAGGCTATAACTCATACCACACTTTTCGGCCATGTAACCTGGACTGAAACACCAAAGGTGGAGGTGTGTCCATATTCATTAAAGATATTCACACCTCCAGGCTAGTTGCTCAGCATAATGCATCCGAGGTTATCCAAGTACAACTAACTCTGGGTAAAACTGCAATCCAAATTGTAGCTTGCTACAGATCCCCCACCATGCCCCAGGATTTCCACTCCTCTTTTCTTGATGTACAGGAAAATATTAGGGTTCAGCCAAACACCCTAATAATGGGCGACTTCAACTACCTCACCATTAACTGGGAAAACTACTCATGTACCAACTCCTTAGCTCAACGCTTTCTGGAATTCATAAACTACAATGCCCTGGATCAACTTATCCACAACCCCACCAGGGGCAACAATATCCTAGACCTATGTCATTTATTTATTGATAGTAGTTAGTATATATTGGGAGCCCATAGGATGTGGGAGATTCCTATTATTTTAGAATGTAGAATGTATATAGGAAAAGAAGAGAAATGGTTTTAGATCGATAAGACACACACACTATGGATTTTTAAGTATCCCAGCTATTAAATAGGCATCTCATACCCTATCTATTTATTTATTCATTTATTTATTTAATTATTCATTTATTTATTTTGGACAGTTGAGAGTATGCTCTCTATGTATAATTACATACATTTTATTATGATACTTTTCAATAATTACATCTATACACAAAGGTTTTCACTGATATTAACTATGACATTGTTTAAAGTGTTTATGCCTTTAAGTACTCCTGCTTTCAAACTTGTAATGGTGTTTGGCGCCAAAATTTATATAAAATATGGAGTAGCAGCTGAAGTTATTTGTTCTGATGAAGTCTGCCTTTTGGCGGATGAAAGCGCTTAACAACAGTGATTTTTGAGTGGAATATGTACTTGTCGTGAGTTATTTTGTGTTTATTAAAGTTCTTTGTTGGGAAGCTGCGTAAAGCCTTTATTACCGTTGATCAGACCAGTCGGGTTTTCTCTTTGTGAATATCCTAGACCTAGTCATTACCAACATGAGTGACCGGTATTCCACACCTGAAGTCAAATCCTCATTGGTCTGATCTGACCATAAGCTAATCACCCTTGATATCCACATCCAACCCCCATCCCCCATTAAGGAAACCACGGTAAAAAATTTCTCCAAAGCCAACTTCATGCTTCTTAAGACAGAAGTGGTGAACTTCATGATACCCATGCAGATGGACAATACGGTTACAACTGCTGAACCCTACACAAATGCACTCTATGAGCACTTACACAAGGGCATGGATCGTGCTATCCCAAACAGAACCAAGATGCTATCCTCCAAAAAAGGAAGCCAATCTGATGGTCACCTGCCATAAACAAACTGTACAACAGAAGGAAGAAACTGTTGCAAAAGAGAGTAAAACCCCATGAGTGGAGGAGCTCCCTGGTCATCCTCAGTAAGAAGCTGAGATCCCTTATAAGATCCTCCAAAGCTAGCTACAAAAACAAAATTGCCACTAATTCTAAGGACAACCACAAAGCATTCTATAGCTATGTCAAGAATCTCGATGGCAACACCCAGATCTGCTCTGAGTTACAGCACAAAGGCACAAAAATTACAGAACCAACTGATATTGCCAACATCCTGGCAGATAGGTTCAGTGCTAACTTTACCCCCCCACCCCTAAAGGGCTCATATCTATACAGGAAGAATGCAGAGTCTCTGTAATCACAACTATGCAGGTAAAAGCTGCACTCTCTAAATCCAAAAACACAGCATCCATGGGACCGGACAACATCCCAGGCTGCATTTTACATGAACTTCAGAGCGAACTGGCTCCCCACTTAAGCACCATGTTGAACAATAGCCTTGCATCAGGCTTTGTGCCCACTGAATGGTGCACTGCAACATTTATCCCACTCCACAAAGGGGGAGCCACCACTGATCCCGGGAACTATCGACCTATTAGCCTGACGAGCCTGGTCTGCAAGGCCATAGAACGTGTCATCATGGAACTCATAAACAAAGACATTGGTAACCTCCAAACTCTGGATCTCACCCAGTTTGGGTTTGTGAAAGGCAGATCATGCCTCGTGAACCTGATCGACTTATTTGAGGCAGTCACCAAAGCCGTAGATGAGGGTAAGGTGGTTCATACAGCCTATCTTGACCTCGCCAAGGCTTTCAACACCATCCCCCAATTCCGGAATTATAGCTAAACTCACTAAACTAGGTATAAATCCCTATGTCACAAGATGGGTTGCCAACTGGCTCACTGACAGAACCCACACTGTAAAAGTTGCAGACTCCAAATCTGACCTCAAAGCAGTGACAAGTGGAGTACCACAGGGTTCCTTCCTGGGACCTCTCCTGTTTGGTATCTACTTCTCTGAAGTACAGGCTAACACAGAAGGCCTCTGGCTAATGAAGTACACAGATGACTGCAAACTAGGAGCCATAGTCAAGTCCCCAATTGATGTGGACATCCTACAGAAGGGCCTCGCTAAGACAGATGCCTGGTGTCAGAGCCATGGCCTCAAGCTCAATGCCAAAAAGTGCAGTGTCATCCCCTTTGGTAAAAACTCTATACCCATGAACTACCACATAGGCAACAATGTACTTAACACCAAATGTGTGATAAGAGACCTTGGGACCCAGGTGGACAGTAGTCTCTCCTTTGATAGTCACATCACCACAGTATTCAGGAAGTCCGTCTATGTGGCACACTTCATCATTAAAGGGTTTTCATCCAGGAAAAAAGAGGTCGTTGTTCCCCTCTACTCGACACTCATTAGACCCATTATAGAGTACAATGCCCCTTTTGGAATGTATCTCACAAGACATCTGCAGCAGCTGGAAAGGCCACAGAAGTACCTCACAAAGAGGATTACTGGCCTCAAACAAATGCCCTACACTGACCGCCTCAGAAAACTCCAGCTTTACTCTGAGGTGATCTCTGCCTAACATATAAAGCTATGTCAAACCCAGAGCTGTCGGACATGCTACACCTAAAGAAATCCCAATCCCTCTGAGCTACACACTCTAGGGACCTAATCCTTGTCACCACAATAAACAGGGCATGCTGGAAGGATAGATTCCTGTCCCGGAGACTTCCCATACTCTGGAACAGGATACTCATCTATGTCAAGAAGTTCTTCATTAGCACCCTTCAAGAAAAATCTTGATAAGTGGATGGGAAATAGGAAATACACCCCGGGGATCACTTCCATGTCTCTGCTCAACAGTGGCACAGAAAAATAACTTTCTTGGGTGGCGTAAGCCAGGGAACCTTGTTGGCTAGGCTTACATAGGCCCTTGGTCCGATAGCCTTGTACCTACCTATGAACCTATGACCCTATGAACTACATTGACCAATAATGGCTGAAACTCAAGCAATGAAAAATAAATAACTAAATAAATAAATAAAAAAGAAGCAATGCCAACTCCAAGATTGCAAAACAAATCAAAATCCCATTCCCCACTGTGTAGCAATTCCACAAAACAAATGTTGGAATCTTGCAATGAACCAGCAGTTCAACTAAACAATCCTCCTAACTAAACATTCGATGTGAAAAGAGTACAATAAAAGACAATGAACCCATTCCAGTAGATCCCTGTTGCAGCAATGCTGACAGACGTCATGCATCCTACCAAGCTTAGGTGCTCTTGGTCATGTGCCGTATATCTGATCTGACAGATAGGCATGAGGGGTAAGTGCTGGAACTTCTGGGATATATGGGCACAAAAATCCTCAGAACTTTCTTACCTCAGGCATACATTAAAGCTGGTTTACAAAGAGGATAAATTGAGATACATATAGAGGGGGAAAGGATATGTGAAAGGGGATTTCACCTCTGCCAAATGAGAAATGATGAAGACAAGCAGGGATAGATGGAGGGCGCATAGACTGTAACAGTGATCTATTCAAATTTTTACTGTTATGGTAAGTTCGTACACAACTGTACTATGTTCATCATTAAATTTCTGTTGCAGTAATACTTATGGATGGAGTAATTACCAAAACATTTAGGTAGATAGGGAGGGGGAAGAAATATAGAACTGGAGTCCAGTAACCTTTGAAGGATTGTTCTTTCAAAACCTGTTCTAGCTCTAGAAAAGACATCAGTTTTATAATGCTTGGCAGAGTTGTAACTGGAAGCTCAGGCACCTAGTTTCAAGACAGAGCTGATGTTATGCCCCTTGAAAAATGCAGCTGAAGAAGCCACAGCTCTTGCTGAATGAACTTTAATATGACCTTGGAGGGGTTTTTCCATGGAATGAATAACAAAAAGAAATGCAGAAAGAAATACATCCAGATTTGGTCTACTTGAAGATGATAAAACCTTATTTTTTCCCCTCAAAGGAATGAAAACAATTATTAGATATTTGTAATTCCTTTAGCTTTGTCTAAATAAAATATCAATTCTCTGTGTACATCAGTAAATAAAATAGGCTCCCTATTGAAATGCTGGCAATATGGAGAGCAAGCCCCCCAGACCCCCAAACATTATATATACCAACTCTGTGATCACTGTACTTTGGGGAAAAGGAAATATTTCAAGAAATGGCTATCTTGGATTTGGTATATAGAAGTCCATTTTTTCACCCATTCAGTCTCCACATTTTGGGACTCAGTCATGCGGGTCCCAACATTTTATATGGTTCAGGAAAAATGTGGAAGGTGATTACACTGATTCAGAGGCATCAGTGACCACCTTGGACATGAAGGATAAGTTCTAAGGGACAGCATGTCTTTGTGAAAAAAAGGGTGGAAAATATGTGAGTTTTTTTTAACTCAGAAACCCTTTTTAGTAAAGGCTACAAAAAGAAATATTTTTAATTTATAAAATGTTGGGGATGCTAAAGAAGCAGGTTCAAATGAAGTTAAAGTTAATTTCTGAAGAATAGAGTTCAGGTCCCAGGGAAGAGGAACAGATTTTCAGGTGTAGGTCAGATATGTTGGACAGATTTTAAGAACTGTTGGAACTACAAAATGTGAAGAAAGAGGTGGATCCATAGGTAAACATGCTGAAAAGGTTGACAACTATACCTTAATGGAGGTATAAGCTAAACAAAATAAAGTAGCTCACAAAAATGTGTGAGGATGCATGGTGTTCCTCCTTTATAAGGATTCTGTCCTATTTCCTGGTGCAAAATAGAAAATCTTTTCCATTTTGAAATATATGATTTTTTCATTGCAGGTTTTCTAGCATTTTTTGTCACCTGCAGAACTTGTCTGAATAAAGGTGCCTGAAAGGAATTAAAAGCTTATCATCCAGTCTGTGAGACTACTACTTCCAACATTCTTTTACAAACACATTTTTATGTATTTTGTTATTGTATAAACTTGATCTTGCTAGTTTACTTACAGTTATGTGGTTGTCAACATGCTAAAGTTCTATTTTTCATGTTTATAAGTTTTTTTATTTTATAATTGGATGGTAGTATAGATAATTTTATATTAACTATACAGGTATTTATATATTGTATATAACACATTTTATATATATTTTTTTTTTCACAGTAAGCTTACTACTGAATGTTCTTATTTATTGGTCTTATTCAACGTTTATATATATTTAATAGTTTTTTGGATATTTGTCTTTATTAGAATTAATTTAGAAATTATTTGATGAGCTCATTCACTGGTGAATATTTAATTGATTTGTGCTTTTATACGGATGTATGATGGACAGGAAATGTTTCTGATGAACTCTTTGTGATGAAAACGTATGTGGATTATTTGGCGTTTATGTGGAGTCTGTCCCTTAGTTCAATAAAGACTTTGTATACACCAGTTTCATGAGCTGACTTTCCTACACCCTTTTGGCATTAATTATTGGTTGTTGGCTTTAAGGGTTGTTTTTCTCTTTCTTCATGAAAGACAACAGAGGATCTTGGAAGGACTGTGGATGGCAGTGTTGTGCCCAGATGGATTTTAGGTACCAGCAAATTATGAAATCTGGCAAATGGAATAATTTGTACTGCAGATGCCACATATCCCAGAAGTCTCAGAATCACTCTTGCAAAGGTCAAGAAAAGGTTTTCAGGGTTAGAAAGTAATCTGATAATAACTGAAACTTTTCTAATTGGAGAAAGGCCATCATGATGGAGGTATCGAGATAACAACCTTGGAACACCAGAGAATGGGAAGGATGAAGACTGGATGTCTGAAGTTCAGAGTAAAATCTTATTTGTGAAAGAAGTTGACAGTGAGCTGTAAATATCAAGAAGTGGTCTGAATTTGGAAATAATCTAGATTACAGTAGATATGGTTAGACAATCTGTAAACACGCTCAAAGCACTGGAAACCCCAAAAGGCAAAGCAGTAAAATGAAAGTGATATCCAGTGGAACAGATTCTTAAACAATTGCTGTGATCAGGATAAAAAGGAATATAAAGGTAAGGAAAATAACCAGAAATGAGTACCCAACTGAAATGTTGAGACCTGCTAGATTGGGTCTGGAAACACAGAAACTGAATGGCCAAAAAATTAGACTTGCATGTACTAAGTCCGAGAACTCCATTTCTCAGAATATTGTCTTTTCTCTGAGATATAGCAATCTCATAGTATATATGATTTCCTGAGGGTGATGTGGGAAACTTGCATTTCTGCAAAAAGAAGCTTAAATTAATAGAGCAATGTTTGATATTTTCTCTTCTCCTGAATTTTCAGTCTTTTATTTCCTCTTGTCAGCATGTGACATTTCACGCTCCAACATTTCAACAGTGAGGCCCAAAAATGTTTTGAGTAAAATCAATGGGAAATGATTTTGGCATTTTAGTATCTTGAATTTTGGAACACTCAAAAAGATTTTCAGGGTAGACAAATCCAGAACTGGCCTTCAGGTACCTTTCTTGTAGGAAGAAGAAGTGGAACAAAGAGAAGCATTGAGTAAAATCCTCTTTTTATGATGTTGTGGAACAGGTTCTATTACTCCCTCATGCAGAAGTACAGATATGATAGGAAGAAGCAGATGCTGTTGGTTAGGAGAGACTTGTGGAATTCTATGCAGAATAGGAGAAAGTTCACTTGTGACCATACCCTTTTTGAATGGTCTGCAAAGGATAAGATTCCACTGTCATTATTTTCCAGAAGGGAAAACTGAGAGAAGATTTAATCAGAAGGGGTGAGGACAGAAGGCCTATGTGAGGGAAAGAAGAGAGGTAGTCAGAAACTGGAGGACTTGTTTGACACAGGTCCTTTGGCTCCCTTAAATCAGACTTAGGCTTGTCTTGCCACTTCTTTTTGAATTGTATGCCTTTATTTGTGATAAAAAGGGTCTGCATGGTTTAGAGGGCAATTTCTTTAAAATGTTTGAAAAGGAGAAAGAAGTAGTTGTTTGAATCCTCTGCATAATTTTACCTCTCCCTCCAATTTTTTGAATACTGTAGCTGAAGGTGATCCAAACAGGTAACCTTTATTCTAGGGAGCATCTAAAAGCTTAACTTTGACATCCTTAAATAGTGGTAAAGTCTGTGACAGGAAAACCTCCTGAAAACAAGAC